>NW_026731892.1:142500-742500 GCF_028476545.2 Physella acuta | reverse complement strand
TTTTGTAAATTTCTTGAGACTTTGCTTTACTCTGTTGCAATGTTACAACCAAATCCTGGTCATCAAGAATGTGGCCTAGTGGAAATCATAATTCACTGTTACGTGATAAAGATTTACAAAATTCAAAGAAATAACCAATTTATGTTAAATTTGAGAATCCTTTAAAGTTTTGTAAAAAGTGAACTCCAGAAACCTTCTGTGCTTTGAAGCATAGAAAGTGACTTGTCCTCTAAGTCTCTCAGTGTTTGTCTGTCGTTGGCTATACTCTCAAGGAGTTGTGTTCTCTGTTTCTCTAGCAATGGTCTTTCCTGTTGAGGTTCAAAGTAAAATCTTAACTCAGAATTGGATGTTCAAAACAAAACAGATAATTTTTACTTCATACAATTCCCTACAATTGGCTGACTACTTTACCTGAGTTACAACAACTGAGAGTAGCTGTTCCTGAAGGCCATCAAAAGTAACAGTAAAGTTGATGACGTTGACTTGCAGGTAAATGGCAGGTAGAAAGTGTGGGTTAGCTAAAGATGTTGCCAGGTAAAGTCTGTAATAAACAAAGTTTAAAGGATAGTGCAAAAAGTGAACCCACAGTGATTAGTGAAGTCATATTTGAACATATTTCAGTACCTGAAGTTTTGATTGTACTCAATTTCCACATCACCAATTTTGATGACAAGTTGTCCCCCTTTGTGGTATGTTTCCTGCAGCAGTACGGGCCTGAGAGCTGGATCAAGTTCTTCTGCTACATCCTGCAGACGATGGTGGTCATGTGGTTGATTGGAATATACAGTACCACAATGTAATAACAAAATCATTTTTTAAAACATCAGCAGAGAAAGTTATTTTTGAAACAAACTTACGGATAGCAGAACTGGGTCTCCAACTTTAATGGCAGTTTCAATGGTGCGGATAATATTTAGGTCAGTGCCTGCTACTATCTTCAGTCGTGATTTTTCTAATTCCCTGATCCATCTGCATCATCATGGAAATAATAATCTAGAATTAACTGAATTTTTTACATAATTAATATTTAATTTATCCTATTTATAATAACAGTGTAGGAACAAATATCAACTGCATATTTAATTAACACAAGTCCAACACAAGAGATAATAATTTGACCATCACCTCACTGCTTGTCCTTGGGGATCAATAAACAGTGGCCATTTTCTTGCTCGACTTACAAAAGTGGCGTTCTCTGTAGAGAGCTTATCTTTAGGGAGACCAGTGTTGTACCATTTCATGACCTAATCAGGGTAAATAGTTTTCTTTTGTAAACAATAGCTGTATTTTTTTTAAAAATATAAGAGATTTTTGCTTTGTTGAATTGTTTTACCAGCAAAAGTAAAAACAATACAGATTTTGTTTTATAACTTACTATAATTAGATGATTTTAATTATAAATATATTGGCCTATAAAATTTTTTTTTCAAATAGCACATGAAAAATATAGCCAACCTGATTTGCATCAGCCATATTTTTGACAATATCAAATTCTGTAGAGATTGGGATGTCCTTGTCCTTACACATGTTGATCCAGTCTTCCACCAGCAGCTGTCTGTAGTGGCTGGTGAAAGCTCCCAAATATGCTACAGATGCTGCGGCCACCAGCGTGTCTCCCACAATTCCTTCTAGTTTTGTGTCCAGGACCTTGACTGACTGACCCCAACGGACCTTTCAAAAATTTTATTTCATTTCAATTTATTTTATTTATTAGCAACTAGTGGAAGTATTAGAATTAAAGTTTATTGTATGTCAAATTTGCCAATTTGTTACAAGTCATGCTGAGGGACAAATCGCATTACCTCCATTTCAGCTGACTAAAAAAGATGCCCTTTCTATTAAGCTATTGCATTATCTTATAAGCCAAAGCAGAGTCTAGCTAGAATAGATGCCCTTTCTATTGTCTTATCACTTTACCTCCTCATCAGCCAGAGCTGAGACTAGAATAGAAGCCCTTTCTATTATTGCATTACCTCCTCATCAGCCAGAGCTGAGACTAGAATAGAAGCCCTTTCTATTCTCAGCCCAGTGATCCTCTGTCTCTCCTTCAAGGCCTCCCTCTGGTCAACACTGTCTTGGTACTGGAGCTGAATCATCTCCAGGTGTGCTTGGATCTGACCACAATAGACACATTAGAATCTGACCAACAATAGACACATTAGAATCTGACCAACAATAGACACATTAGAATCTGACCAACAATAGACACATTAGAATCTGACCAACAATAGACACATTAGAATCTGACCAACAATAGAAACATTAGAATCTGACCAACAATAGACACATTAGAATCTGACCAACAATAGACACATTAGAATCTGACCAACAATAGACACATTAGAATCTGACCAACAATAGACACATTAGAATCTGACCAACAATAGACACATTAGAATCTGACCAACAATAGAAACATTAGAATCTGACCAACAATAGACACATTAGAATCTGACCAACAATAGACACATTAGAATCTGACCAACAATAGACACATTAGAATCTGACCAACAATAGACACATTAGAATCTGACCAACAATAGACACATTAGAATCTGACCAACAAAAGACACATTAGAATCTGACCAACAATAGACACATTAGAATCTGACCAACAATAGAAACATTAGAATCTGACCAACAATAGAAACATTAGAATCTGACCACAATAGACACATTAGAATCTGACCAACAATAATCATATTAGAATCTGACCAACAATAGCCACATTAGAATCTGACCAACAATAGACACATTAGAATCTGACCAACAATAGACACATTAGAATCTGACCAATAATAGAAACATTAGAATCTGACCAACAATAGAAACATTAGAATCTGCCCAATAATAGAAACATTAGAATCTGACCAACAATAGAAACATTAGAATCTGACCAACAATAGAAACATTAGAATCTGACCAACAATAGAAACATTAGAATCTGACCAACAATAGAAACATTAGAATCTGACCAACAATAGAAACATTAGAATCTGACCAACAATAGAAACATTAGAATCTGACCAACAATAGACACATTAGAATCTGACCAACAAAAGACACATTAGAATCTGACCAACTATAGCCACATTAGAATCTGACCAACAATAGAAACATTAGAATCTGACCAACAATAGAAACATTAGAATCTGACCAACAATAGAAACATTAGAATCTGACCAACAATAGAAACATTAGAATCTGACCAACAATAGACACATTAGAATCTGACCAACAAAAGACACATTAGAATCTGACCAACTATAGCCACATTAGAATCTGACCAACAATAGACACATTAGAATCTGACCAATAATAGAAACATTAGAATCTGACCAACAATAGAAACATTAGAATCTGCCCAATAATAGAAACATTAGAATCTGACCAACAATAGACACATTAGAATCTGACCAACAATAGAAACATTAGAATCTGACCAACAATAGACACATTAGAATCTGACCAATAATAGAAACATTAGAATCTGACCAACAATAGAAACATTAGAATCTGACCAACAATAGAAACATTAGAATCTGACCAACAATAGAAACATTAGAATCTGACCAACAATAGACACATTAGAATCTGACCAACAAAAGACACATTAGAATCTGACCAACTATAGCCACATTAGAATCTGACCAACAATAGACACATTAGAATCTGACCAATAATAGAAACATTAGAATCTGACCAACAATAGAAACATTAGAATCTGCCCAATAATAGAAACATTAGAATCTGACCAACAATAGACACATTAGAATCTGACCAACAATAGAAACATTAGAATCTGACCAACAATAGAAACATTAGAATCTGACCAACAATAGAAACATTAGAATCTGACCAACAATAGAAACATTAGAATCTGACCAACAATAGACACATTAGAATCTGACCAACAAAAGACACATTAGAATCTGACCAACTATAGCCACATTAGAATCTGACCAACAATAGACACATTAGAATCTGACCAATAATAGAAACATTAGAATCTGACCAACAATAGAAACATTAGAATCTGCCCAATAATAGAAACATTAGAATCTGACCAACAATAGACACATTAGAATCTGACCAACAATAGAAACATTAGAATCTGACCAACAATAGACACATTAGAATCTGACCAATAATAGAAACATTAGAATCTGACCAACAATAGAAACATTAGAATCTGACCAATAATAGAAACATTAGAATCTGACCAACAATAGAAACATTAGAATCTGACCAACAATAGAAACATTAGAATCTGACCAATAATAGAAACATTAGAATCTGACCAACAATAGAAACATTAGAATCTGACCAACAATAGAAACATTAGAATCTGACCAACAATAGAAACATTAGAATCTGACCAACAATAGACACATTAGAATCTGACCAACAAAAGACACATTAGAATCTGACCAACAATAGACACATTAGAATATGACCAACTATAGACACATTAGAATCTGACCAACAATAGACACATTAGAATCTGACCAACAATAAACACATTAGAAAAATATTTCAATTTTAGCTCAGCCAATTCTTGGCTCTATGAATTTTAAAAACAACTTTAACTTAAACATCACTCAAACTCAAAATTAAATAAGTTCATCTTAACAAAACCATATAGCGGCTACCTGTTTTAAGCTGGATTGTTTTTTAGTCAAACTTTCCTGGGCAAGTTTTAAAGCTTCTCTTGCATCTTGTACACGTCTTTGTTTAGGTTTTACCATCTGAAAGGTAGCCAAACAACTTTTACAAATTCTTGATTCAATGGGATAATGTGGTGGAGCTTAAATACTACGACAGGCGCTAAGGGCAGAAGTTTAAAGGCTGAGGTTTGTCTTAATATTGTCATGCTTCATCTGATTCTAGAAGTTTACTAGACATTAGACTTGAGTACATAGCCAAAAAATAGACGAGCTCTACTTGACCTGCCTGATTGACTCTCATGCATGACCAAATTATGTTTTGAAGGGTCAAATAATTTATTTATGATCATGCTTACCTCACACACACCCTACTAATGCATGTTATAACTAGTTGGATTAAATAATGTCTTAGTGTTTACAACTGGATTTTGAAAGATAGCAAAAAAACATACAAGCATGTGAAATCATCACTCAATTACCTTGTAGACAGTGTTGTAGTTGTCAATAGCCAGTACCCATCTACAGATACATTTACAAGCTAAAGAAACTTTTCCCACTGCTTCAGGGTTGAAGTTTGGATCTTTGGTAAACTTTTTTAACTTGATAAAAACCTAAAAATAGGGTTGTATGTATTCAATGGGAAATTAAAATGAAAACAGCAAAATTTAGCTGGCTATGCATTTTGTTTTCTGCAATGCTCACCAGTAAGCTAAATTAAGCCAATGGTATACCCTACTGCCTAGTTTGCATGACCGCTTTCTCTACAAACTTTGAATACACACAAGTAAATATCTGACAGATGTTTTTTATAAATAGGCCCTATATATGTTTACGTAACAATAATCAGGATAGGTAGTGCTATTAATGAAATAAAGGGAGAAAAGAATGTTTTGAGAATTAACATTTTGCTCTGTCTAATATTTTTATGACAGGCTAATCATTTGTTTAGTATTCTATTCCATATTTGTGAGGGAAAATGTGAGCATAAATTATGTATCACACATAGGAGGGAAGGGTGTTTCTATCAGGTTGCCTTTACAGGCTAGATGTTTCTGTCAAGCTGGGGGGGGGGGGGGGTGTTACCTTTTCAGGCTGATTGTTTCTGTCATAGCTAAGGAGCATCTTGAGGAACTGTGGGTCTCCAAGAAAAAGTTTTCCTGTGGCCCAGTCTGTTTTCTTCTGGAACAAGACACACACAGCGGCTATCACTGTGGACACAAGCTGGGGAGGCTTTGTGTACACCCTGAAAGGATACAGTTGTAAATATGTAACATGGGAGGCTTTGTGTACACCCTGAAAGGATACAGTTGTAAATATGTAACATGGGAGGCTTTGTTAAAGGATAGAGTTGTAAATATGTACCATGGGAGGCTTTGTGTACACCCTGAAAGGATAGAGTTGTAAATATGTAACATGAGAGGCTTTGTGTACACCCTGAAAGGATAGAGTTGTAAATATGTAACATGGGAGGCTTTGCGTACACCCTGAAAGGATAGAGTTGTAAATATGTAACATGGGAGGCTTTGTGAAAGGATAGAGTTGTAAATATGTACCATGGGAGGCTTTGTGTACACCCTGAAAGGATAGAGTTGTAAATATGTAACATGAGAGGCTTTGTGTACACCCTGAAAGGATAGAGTTGTAAATATGTAACATGGGAGGCTTTGCGTACACCCTGAAAGGATAGAGTTGTAAATATGTACATGGGAGGCTTTGTGTACACCCTGAAAGGATAGAGTTGTAAATATGTAACATGAGAGGCTTTGTGTACACCCTGAAAGGATAGAGTTGTAAATATGTAACATGGGGGGGGCTTTGTGTACACCTTGAAAGGATAGAGTTGTAAATATGTAACATGGAAGGCTTTGTGTACACCCTAAAATACAACATCTAATGTGGTGTTATTCAATAATCAGGCAGGTAACATACCTAATCTCAGAGATTGATGCCTTGTCCAAAGTTTCCAAGGAATCCACAGCATCTTTTAGGACAGGTAGGACTGCAGCCAGATCAGATTCACATTCCTGTAGGAAATAACAAAATCAGATTCACATTTCTGTAGGAAATAACAAAATCAGATTCTCATTCCTGGATAAAATAACAAAATTAGATTCACATTCCTGTGGGAAATAACAAAATTAGATTCACATTCCTGGATAAAATAACAAAATTAGATTCACATTCCTGGATAAAATAACAAAATTAGATTCAAATTCCTGTGGGAAATAACAAAATTAGATTCACATTCCTGGATAAAATAACAAAATTAGATTCACATTCCTGGATAAAATAACAAAATTAGATTCACATTCCTGTAAGAAACAACAAAATCAGATTAGGACTTAGTTTTATCTTGTAGTATTTTCCTGAAAATTACTTCAGGCCAATAAAAATTGAATTTTTAAAATAGAAAATTAAAAAGATATCATAATAATGCAATTTGATAAATTTAAAAGGTAAGTTCAAAATAAAAACATTTTAGGACTGAAGTAAGTAGTATGAACGCATTATAAAGATTTTTAATGGATATGGTAATTGAATTTCTCATCTATCCAAGATGATTGTTAGAATATTGACACCACAGTGAAGTGTATGAGTAAAACAACATACATCAGCGTAATCTTGAACTATCTGCATCTCCTTAGCCATGATGCTCTCTTCCTGTGAGACAATGTCCTGCACCTCTTTAGCTGCCAGCCTGTCCTCTTCCAACTGCTGCAGCAGATTTTCTGTGTCCTGAATGGAAAAATTATATTTTTTAAATGGTCGAACATATCTGGCTATTTTGAAATGTTGTTTAGAATGCAGGTTTTGTATTTACCTTGGCTTTAGCAAGTATGATTGGCCCTAGAGACACCAGCTCCTCTTGCATGGCTCCAACCATGGAGTAGGCATTGGTTAATGTTGTTAGACCAGTTTGGAGGCGGTCTCTATGGACAGTAATATTATGTACTATATTCTAGGTCTCTATGGACAGTAATTACATGTACTATATTCTAGGTCTCTATAGACAGTAATATTATTTAAGTCTGTATAGACAGTAATATTATGTACTATATTCTAGTTCTCAATGGACAATAAATATTATGTACTATATTCTAGTTCTCAATGGACAATAAATATTATGTACTATATTCTAGTTCTCAATGGACAATAAATATTATGTACTATATTCTAGTTCTCAATGGACAATAAATATTATGTACTATATTCTAGTTCTCAATGGACAATAAATATTATGTACTATATTCTAGTTCTCAATGGACAATAAATATTATGTACTATATTCTAGGTCTCTACAGACAGTAATATTATTTAGGTCTCTATAGACAGTAATGTTATGTACTATATTCTAGTTCTCAATGGACAATAAATATTATGTACTATATTCTAGATCTCTATTGACAGTAAAATATTTTGGACTACATTGTACACTCTTCAAACTAAAAGAAAATTATCAGACTTTTTAATAAACTCTCTGAACTAACTCATATAATCAAATTATGTAACTCATGATGAATCCTACCTGTTATTCATAAACTCCTGCTTGTTATCCTTCAACATACGTGAGTACAGACGTATAAGTTCCATGTACGAACTTGGGGTTGAGTAGTATCTGCGGCGAGTCTCCTCCCAAAATTTGATGCTAGTCTCTGCCACACTCTTATGAATTCCAACACATATGTGTGAAGCTCTCTCTTTTAGCTCCTGTTCATTCAACATAAGTTTAATTAAAGCTAAAAATAAATTGTTGTTACTTTCATTTTTAAAAAGCTTTAAGATAATTTTAAATTCATTTCTTGTCCTTTTATATTAAACAATAACTTGTATTTTTAAAATAAACATTTTAGACCAATCAGAATGGAGGGAAACAGACATGTGACAGGCATAAAAGCTAACTTTTACCTCAATGTTGTAGTGGATCTCATTGGCAATGAACTCAGTGTTGGCAAAGAAAACCCTGGCAACACTGAGCATGGCCTCATCGGACCAGTCATCAAACCAGTCTATGGTGCAGCAGTTGATCAGAGCAGGGTTCATCCTGCAGCGCTGGCGAAACTTTTCCCCTGGAATACAAGGGGCTCAAATAAGTCATAACAACCACAGGCTGGGAAACTGGAATACAAGGGGCTCAAATAAGTCATAACACCCACAGGATGAGAAACTAGAATACAAGGGGCACAAATAAGTCATAACACCCACAGGCTGGGAAACAAAAGTATGTATGGGGTGGAAACTATTAGCTAAACACAATTACATAATTGAATTAGTTTTTGGACCAACCAATCATTGTGTTATGTTATAATAGATCTGGCAATTTTCTGAACTTACAATTTACAATAACAACAATATTTTAATTTCTGATTAAAGAGCTGTATTTTCTCTATTAAAATATACAGCTAGATATAACAAAGATTTTTCTGATAAAAATTAATTTTAAAAATAGGCTACAGATAACTTACCACCTAGAGAAGGCTAAGGAAACTCAGCCCACTAGCAGTACTCTCACAGTGATAAACCAAAATAACTTAAGCTCAATTAAGCTCAAATCACCAGCAAGACTCTCAAGGTGATAAACTCAAATACATTAAGCTCAATTAAGCTCACCTCACAAGCAGGACTCTCACAATGATAAACTCAAATAACTTAAGCTCAATTAAGCTCAACTTACCAGCAGTGATACTCAAATAACTTAAGCTCAATTAAGCTCAACTCACCAGCTGGACTCATGGTGAGGACCACATGCAGCTTCTGCCTGATCTGCTGTACAAAAAAAGCATAGACTGATGGCCTGGTGTCTGGGACCCCCGCCTCAGTGGCTGCGGCCTTCAACTCCATCGTGATTCCATCCAGCTCCTCGTTGTCAAACAGATCTGGAACTTCTCCGGAATTTAGAATACAGTTGATGTCCTCAAGGAAAGATTCCTAAAAAAAGCATTAGAAATTTTAAAAATAAGATTTGTTTACATTATTGAACATTTTGACAAATCCATGTGCATGATAAAATTATAGTGATTAAAACATCTAGACAACAACACTTGACCCTACATAAAAATAATGACGTCAGTTTTATAAATTACCTTCACAATGTCAGCGTCAGTCAACAAGAAAACAGATGGAACACCTTTGACCCCTGCCTTCATGAACAATGTTTTTAAATCATCCCTGAACTCCGTCATGCCGTACTGGTTGTGGAGCTTGAGTCTGAAGAGTTCACAGTGGCTGATGTAGCTGGCCAGGTGGACAATGGTGGACTTGCCCGTCCCATCCAGACCCACCTACAACATGGCAGTGGTGGAAATATTAGAAGAGGTTAGATGGATCAACTAGCATTGATATAGACATAATGGTAAGAAACACAAGACATAGCAGTGGTGGAAATATCAGATGAGGTTAGATGGATCAACTAGCATTGATGTAGACAGAATGGTAAGAAACACAAGACATAGCAGTAGTGTAAATATCAGCTGTGGTTTTGTGGATCAACTAGCATTGATATAGACAGAATGGTAGGAACCACAGGACAATTACAAGTACAATGGATGTTATGACACAAAGCTTTAATCAGAACACAACAATGTGGTAAAAGGTTAAAAGAGAAACACTGAAGAATTGTAGAATTTCTAAACAGCATAAACGTCTTGTAAAAATATCAAGCTATCCAAATACAGAGACATGGGTAGAGAACTCAACTCACCACTAAATAAACTCACCAACAATAAACTGAAGTGAAATTTTAAGGAGCATGGGGGTAAGATAAACTATATCTGTTCATCAAACTTATTAATAGTTACTACACACACATACACATACACACACTCATATATATATATATATATATATATATATATATATATATATATATATATATATATATATATATATATATATATATATATATATATATATATATATATATATATATATACATTTTTTTTAATTGAATGCTAAAATATTAAAGACACAACATAGCAGATACACATGTCAAGATGTTACAGCCAATGACCAGCAGATACAGATGAATGACAAGACTCACCAGCAGAAGATGTCCACCAGGTTGTCTGAAGACTCTGGCTGCCCTCACCACATGCTCAACAGCATCCTTGAAGAACACAAGCTGGTCCATCTGCACAATTATGAAAGTTAATATGTAACCAGTAAACTTACAACATCTCCCATACTGAACCGCATACAACAAATAAACAAAAACTTACAACATCTCCCATACCGAGCCTCATATGACCAGTAAAAAAACAACTTACAACATCTCCCATGCTGAGCCTCATACAAGAAGTAAACAAAAACTTACAACATCTCCCATACTGAGCCTCATACAACAAATAAACAAAAACTTACAACAACTCCCATACTGAGCCTCATACAACAAATAAACAAAAACTTACAACATCTCCCATGCTGAGCCTCATACAACAAACAAATAAACAAAAACTTACAACATCTCCCATGCTGAGCCTCATACACCAAACAAATAAACAAAAACTTACAACATCTCCCATGCTGAGCCTCATACAACAAAGAAAAACTTACAACATCTCCCATACTGAGCCTCATACAACACACAAACAAAAACTTACAACATCTCCCATACTGAGCCTCATACAACAAAGAAAAACTTACAACATCTCCCATACCGAGCCTCATATGACCAGTAAAAAAACAACTTACAACATCTCCCATGCTGAGCCTCATACAAGAAGTAAACAAAAACTTACAACATCTCCCATACTGAGCCTCATACAACAAATAAACAAAAACTTACAACATCTCCCATGCTGAGCCTCATATGGCCAGTAAACCACAACTTACAACATCTCCCATGCTGAGCCTCATACAACACACAAACAAAAACTTACAACATCTCCCATGCTGAGCCTCATACAATAAATAAACAAAAACTTACAACATCTCCCATGCTGAGCCTCATACAATAAATAAACAAAAACTTACAACATCTCCCATGCTGAGCCTCATACAATAAATAAACAAAAACTTACAACATCTCACATACTGAGCCTCATACAACACACAAACAAAAACTTACAACATCTCACATGCTGAGCCTCATACAAGAAGTAAACAAAAACTTACAACATCTCCCATGCTGAGCCTCATGTGATACTCCTCCAACACACGGACAATCTTGTTCTTGTCTGCCAGAGGTCTATACACCTTGTGGACAGAGCCATGCTCACTCATCTCAAAAAAGTCACCAAATAAAACAGACTCTTCCATTAGTTTCTGTGGCGTCCATCTCACCTTCAAATAAAAAGTTCAAACTCAACATTTCTATTCTAATTAAAGTTTTTTATTTATCGATCATTATTCAATAAAAGAAAATGCATCATTATACAGATGCTTATTATGAAGAACTCTCAAACTTACTTTAAAATAGTCATGCAAGTTGTCTGCAAGTATTTGGAAAAAAACTTCTCTGTCCTCATGGTTGATGAGGCGATCATGGAAGACACGTGTAGCTTCATGAGCTAACAGTTGAGCACAATTCTCCTTCCCCATAATAACAGAGGAATGTGCTTGTAGCATACCCTGTATTACCTGGTGTTAGTAAAGTAAAAAAAAAAACTAAGTTTATAATTGTTTTTTTTATTTTTAAAATATTTATTTATTTTACTGATTTTTTTTCAATTCAAAACATTGCAAAATAAGTCGTTTGTTATCTCCCCTTGAAATAATATCTTCTCTTTCCTCCTCTTTCCCCCCCCCCCCCCCCCCCCCTCAAATTTTAAACAATATTTTTGCATGAACTCATTAAACTCTATACAGATCACATTATCACTAGTACCAACAGCAGCTGTCTCTACCCACCCTGCCAATCAAATTTAGATGCAAACAGAACATATAAAAAATTGATTATGTTAATAACAAAACATTTTGTATTAAGAACAAAACATGCACCAGACGAACAATAATCAAATGTGCTGAACAACATAGAAATTTTAAAAATTTACACATAATTTCTGCATGGAACAATATAAAAATTTTCAAAACAGAGTAGCAAAAAAAAATCTTTACAATGCATTGTTTGCAAAAATGTCAAAAACAATTATTAAAATGGAAATTAGAAGAGTAAATTATAAAACTTTTTTTAAAAAAGATAGTATATTCCATAAACAAAATGAAAGTAATCATTTCTAAGTGATAAGTAGAAAAGCTTCATTAAAGTTCATATACAAATTATTTTACACTTGATATTTCTCACCTTACGATGATCACCTGAAATTAGTTTGCCTATCAAATTAAATACAGTAAACAAAAGTTGAATTTTTCTCATTATTTGTATTCAATAAAATAATAGAAGAATCTCAAATTTTTCTACTTTATCATCCTGAAAACTAATCTAAAACTATAATAAACAAAATATATTCATAATTCTTATACAAGCAATTTAGAAGACATAATTAATATATTTTTTGACAAATCAAAAGTAAATTGGTTTTATGTTTAGTAAACCTTTAAGAAAGTTTTGTATTCCCATGGAGCAACTGACCTTTGAGAGATCTCTTATGTTAAATGTGTAGTGAGATTTGGTTGGAGTGGGGAGCATTACTGCACACATGTTGTAGTATAGAGCAATACTAGTTGACACCAGGGGAAATAAGCAATCAACTACTTCTGGCATGAACTCTCCTTCTTGTAGAAAGCGCCCAAGTTGTACTTGATAAATGTGCTGCAGTGATTTGGTGGATGGCTGTGGCAGGGCAAATAAACTAGAAGGGGAAAAAAATTTCATTTTTAAAGTTTCTAACATACACATTCTAAAATATTTATAATCTGATAACAGTTTTAAAACAGTCTGAGAGAACAATTATTTGTGTACGAAATGTGATCACCTGAAAATATAAAAAAATAATATTTAACCTCTGACCTGAAGTGTTTAAGAAGTCTGGGAGTGGTTGGGTTCCTTCCACCGCCCGGTGGGCCACAGGCGGCCACTAAGATCACATCTAATATATCCTGTAAAGCAAATTAAAATTTAAGTCACATCTAAAATATCCTGTAAAACAAATCAAGCTTATGTACTATATATTTTTTAATATAGCTGAGCTGTATTTAAAATAAAGGTT
Organism: Physella acuta; assembly: GCF_028476545.2. Lineage (NCBI taxonomy): Eukaryota > Metazoa > Mollusca > Gastropoda > Physidae > Physella > Physella acuta. The sequence continues at coordinate 728,729 of NW_026731892.1, read as the reverse complement.
ATCAGAGAAAATATTGATCTGTATAATGACATCTAGACATGTACATTAGTACATGCCTAGTTATAATGACACAGCTCAATGGACAAAGAAAAGTTTAACACTTTCAATCAAATACCGTCTCACTAGTTTCTAGGGCCCCTTTCATTTTCCTGATATGTGCTAGACACAAAGCAGGTCTGTAGACTTAGGCAAATTCCAGGGGACTTAAAACAAAACATGATTTTTCTATCAGAAAACTGGTTACACTAGATCTCTATACCACCCAGTCCTCACCACTTAGTTCATTTACACTGAGCCCCTTACCTTCCAAACCATCTTTTTGGTGTCGTAAAATCCTCCCATTTCTAAGAACTGTCTCAACAGTTCCAGTGGAGGTTGTGCCCCATATTCCTCAGGTGCTGGCATGTTTAGGTCATCCACAAAAACTATTACCTGCACAAAGTTTTTTGTTAGACTTTATAAAAATGTTTAAACACAAAACTACACAAATTTCCACACCAACTTGTATTAATTATTCTGTATGTATAGCTATGTCACTAAAACCACATGTGGTTCAATAACATAAACACCACAATGTGGATTGACATTTGAAACCAACCTTTCTGCCTTTTGGTGCACCCATTGAAGTCCTGCTTTTCTTGATAAGCTTGAGCATGATTTGAGCTTGTAGTCTTTTAGAGTTGGTCTGAGCACTGAACTGTATCATGGTACTAATGATTCCTACTTGCTTGCCTTTGGCTGGAAATTAAAGAAATTATCATGAAATATTTAAATATTTTGACACTGTAACTGTATTATGGTACTTATGATTCCTACTTGCTTGCCATTGGCTGAAAGGTTTAAATATTTTGTCAATGAACTGTAATATTTAGTGCTTCCTACGAGCTTGCCTCCGTCAAGAAAATGACACAAGGGGAGGATACTCACGCCCAAGAAAAATGTCAATAGTTTTGTCCTCTGCCTCAGGCTGGAAGCTTGTCAGACTGCTGATATTTTCAAGTAAACTGGATTGTTTCTCTGAGTACTGTAAGACAGATCCCAAAATAGAGCTGGATTTTTCCATCGATGTTCCTCCCTCTTTTTCTAACTCTTTCAGCATGTGGTTTATTATGGCAGTTTTTCCAACTCCAGAATCACCTATAGAATAGGACAGCTCAAATCACTTGAGCATTCTCACATCTTAAAATGTTACTAAGTTCATACCAGCTTTATCTAACAACAATCAGCAATGACATTAAAAACTTACCAGTCAGAAGAACAGGATGTTTGTTGAGCAACAACAAACTGGTTAGGAAAGTAAACCTCACAATATCCACTGTAGGAATTATTTCGGCTTCTTTTAGTTCATTTTTCTTCTTGTCAGATACAACACCCAGCGTCTCACCTAAAGATGTATAAGCAATTTTAAAATATAAACCAATGAGAAAAAACAAAATTTGTCTATAAAGATTTTTAAATACCTGTATAGAACATTAGCTTTACAATTAAGCTATGAAGAAAAATGTCACCTATGGTTATGACTGCACCCTTTTCAATCAAAGATTTAGTATTTGGAATGAGAAGATCCCAGGGTACAAAAGATCCGCTCTCTGTGTCAACAAAGTAGCCATAGATGCTGCGGTTACCAGCAGGGAGCCTCACTCCTGCAGGGAATAAAAGAAATGTTTTGATTGGTTAAATATATACAAACATATACATATATGGGCATGTGTATACTTATATAATTACTTTATAGAAACTGCCAAATTATTTATTTATAGTGGAAGTAATATTTTTTACAAAAATATTTTTTTTAAATCTGGCCATTATAACATTAGACATTTAACAATAAAGGTTCTACCTAGTGGGGGCTCCACATCAAAAAGTTCTCTTGCGAAGTTATCAAACTCATTATTGATATCAACCCTCTCCACCATAGCCCCCGCTCTCTTGATGCTGCTGTCATCTTCATCCATGAATTCTCTCCTCTTGAGCACACCCCCAATGCTCCAGGTGTAGGCGAACACAAAGAGTTTTCCCAGCAGGTTGTTCAGCTGGTTTGGGTTCCTCTCCAAGTAAAACATTTTTCTTTCTGGTCTGGGGTGTTAGTATTTGAGCAAAATTAGCAAGTAAACTATCTTTCTTTCTGATCTATAATGTTAGTATTTGAGCAAAATTAGCAAGTAAACTATCTTTCTTTCTGATCTATAATGTTAGTATTTGAGGAAAATTTAGGAAAATTATTTACTGGACTTACTAAATTTTTTTAAAGCTTTAGTTGTATTGATTTCACTCAAGTATGATTTACAAATACAAAGAGGTGGCATTAATTAAAACTATATAAGGCCAGATGCCAACAAACAGCATTTCAGGATTTTGCAAACTCATACAGATGACCTTGGGATGAAGAGCAAGGGGCATTTTCAGAGTGAGGTCTGGAAAAAGCAGCCCCATGCTATTTTTGTACACATATATATGAAACAAATGTTCCCAGAGAAAGACCAAAGAAAAGAAATAATTTGATAGCTTAAGTGTCTCAGCTTATAAAACACAAATCAGATATTAGATGGTTCTATTTATAATGAATGCTCTGTGGCTAATTTGTGAATCATAAATGTGTTTTAACAAATTATTAACATAAAATTGTGTTGATGAAATTAATAGGTTAAACCAAGTCTGCCTACCCTTTGGCACTTTTGATTTGAAGAGTGTCTGCTATATCAAATTCCTCTTTCATCTTCACTTGTCTTTTTGTTTGACGCCGCTTGAGTTTGGACCCTCCACTCCCAGCCCCAGCCCGAGATGACATGGGACTAGATAAATCATCATCAGCATTCTGGACTTGCAGGGAGCCATCTTTTTCTTTCTCATCTAAATACATCCATTAATAATTTAAAAAAAAGAATCCACCCACTCTTTAACATTAATGTAAAAAATATTAACAAACAGTTTTTAAATAGTTACCGGAGAAAAAAATTAAATATCTTGTTAGAGATATTTCTTATATAATTATAAAGTACCTTGAGCTCCAAAACCCCCATGAGAAGCAAAGAAATCAAAGTATGCTGACAAAATATGACACAGTGTTCCAATAATGCTGAGGTCAGGGGCCTCAACTGCTTGGTGTTCTTTATATTTGTGAAGAAAGTTAAGACCCTTGTCAATGCTTGAATCAAAAAGTGCGAGCAGGAAATTTTTTCCAGATTCAGGAAAATCTCTAGGTAAATGATTCAGCCATGTTTTAACAGAAGGTCTCCATCCTAGATCTACTGGGTCCTGCAGTTAAAATTTTTGTATCAAATCAATTGCAGCAACCACATGTATCCAATGTTTTTATACACATTTTCTTTTACACATATTTTAATGTAAATAAGTATAGCTTTAAATTTAGACCAAATGAAATCTAATTAGAAAATATAACTATATAAACCATAGCCTTAAATCAGAGAAGAAACAGTAGTTTACCATATAAACAACAGAGAAGAAACAGTAGAGTTTACCATATAAACAACAGAGAAGAAACAGTAGAATTTACCATATAAACAACAGAGAAGAAACAGTAGAGTTTATAGAGTTTACCATATAAACAACAGAGAAGAAACAGTAGAGTTTACCATATAAACAACAGAGAAGATACAGTAGAATTTACCATATAAACAACAGAGAAGAAACAGTAGAGTTTATAGAGTTTACCATATAAACAACAGAGAAGAAACAGTAGAGTTTACCATATAAACAACAGAGAAGAAACAGTAGAGTTTACCATATAAACAACAGAGAAGAAACAGTAGAGTTTATAGAGTTTACCATATAAACAACAGAGAAGAAACAGTAGAGTTTACCATATAAACAACAGAGAAGAAACAGTAGAGTTTACCATATAAACAACAGAAGAAACAGTAGAGTTTACCATATAAACAACAGAGAAGAAACAGTAGAGTTTATAGAGTTTACCATATAAACAACAGAGAAGAAACAGTAGAGTTTACCATACAAACAACAGAGAAGAAACAGTAGAGTTTACCATATAAACAACAGAGAAGAAACTGCAGAGTTTACCATATAAACATCAGAGAAGAAACAGTAGAGTTTACCAAATAAACAACAGAGAAGAAACTGCAGAGTTTGCCATATAAACAACAGAGAAGAAACAGTAGAGTTTACCATATAAACAACAGAGAAGAAACAGTAGAGTTTACCATATAAACCATAGCACAGCGGCTGACTGTGGCGGGGCTGGCTTTAGAAAGATTGTCCACCTCAAAGAGCAGTCTCATGCCTGGAGTTAAGGAAATTCTTTCTCCGCTAGCCAAACACAGGACCTTTTAAAGTGGTCAAACTTTAATTAACAAGTGTGGTCGAATTTTAATTTAGTTATAAAGTTCAAACAGAACATTCAATGGTCCTTAAGGTCAATGAAATTACATTTTAAAAAAAAAATTACTTTTTCAAATTAATGTTGTGAAGACGGGTATTAATGAGTAGTGTTACCTTGGAATTATACAGCACTGTTCTAATGTTGTGAAGATGTGTGTAAATGTGTGTAAATGGGCATGTAAATGTGTATATAAACATGTCAATGTGCATGTAAATGTGTAGTGTTACCTTGAAATTGTCCAATACTGTGTTTTAATGTTGTGAAGATGTGTGTAAATGTGTCTGTAAACTTATCAATGTGTATATAAATGTGTCAATGTGTATGTAAATATGTATGTAATGTGTCAATGTGTATGTAAATGATTATGTAAAAATGTATGTGTATGTTACCTTGGAATCGTCCAGCACTGTGTTCAGGTTCTCCACCCACAGCGTGTCCACTGGGCCATCAAGGATCAGCCACCTCCAGTTGGTGATGCTGCTGTTTCCTTCCTTACCCTCCTCGTCATCTTTCTCAACCTCCTTCTCTCCATCCTCTGGAGTTGCAGATTCTCTCTCTTTCTTTTGTTTTCCACTTGATTTTGCCGGGCCGTGCTATTATTTTTCCAAACAAGAATTAAGACACTTGTAAACCATTGGAATGTATATAGTGAAATGTTAATACTTATAAAAAATAATGCATAAGTTTTTTAGAAGTATTTTTCAATAATGCTCTTAAAATGAGAAATACAAAAAATGAATTTAAATAACACCTATTGTTGCAGTGCATAATGCTTCAAACTAAACACTTTTCCCATAATACACTTCATACAAACACTTCATCCAACACTACACACAAAACAACTCACACAAAAAACCCACTTCACACCAAATCCCACACAAAAAACCCACTTCACACCAAATCCCACACAAAAATATCTCACAACAAACCAACACAAAAAACACTTCTTGTTGGAATTACCTGAGTAGAGAGCAAGGTGGTGACTGCCTTCTCAGACAAAGGACCAGCTGGAGGGTTTTCATTGGCCCTCATCATCTCCTCATCTATATTCTCTATAGGGATGGACAGTTCTTTTGAAAACTGGCGTGTGGCGTTTGCTATAAGCCCATCTGACCACTCAAATGTGTTGGGGTCAGTTTCTCCATACAACTCACCAAGTGTGACACACTTTGGGTTCACTGTGAATGTTTCCACGTGTCCTTTCTTACCTTTGTTAGCCTGAAAGTTGCAAACAATCAGTCAATTTTTTTAATACACATTTGTTTATTATTATCAATTCAAATATCCATTTTTAAAAAAAACCCAAATATATTCCTACTGCTACCTACATGATCTATTAAATTTGATTTACTGTTGTTTTTATTAGTAAATTAACCAATAACCTAATACAATAATTGCTAATTTATTTTATATATTTGAAACAAGTATGCATGCAAAAAATCCCAATGTAAAGTGGGAAGACTTACATAGAAAACACTTTGCCTCTTCGTGTTGACATCTCTGTGTGTTTGGTCGCTGGCCTGTGCTTGCAGCATGGGCAGCAGCACCAGAGCCTTCTGCAGGATGTTCCTCACAGACGTTTTACCTCCCCCTGTTGGACCAACCAGCATGACGCCATGACGGACCATAATCTGGTTGTACAGCTGCTTGACCTTCTCCGTCTGGTTGGGCCAGGGTTGGAGGGACAGGTCTCTGATGGACATGCTGATAGCTTTCTACAATTTGTACAACACACCAAATTAAGCAAGGAATTGCATAAAATAAACATAAAATAAACAAAATTAATGATAAAGAAAAACTAGTTGCTAACTACAATTCGTAATTTCAGGGCTGCCTACCTCAAAAAATTTTTCACAAATAAAATATTATTTTTCCATCATAATGGAATTTTAATAATCAACTAAGCATATTTGTATAAACAAACAGTTTACAAAAAAATTTGTTTAAAAAGTTAATAATATGTTTCAAATACACACCATTGATTGTTTTTTCCATTTTGAAATTTGATAAATTGTTTACCTCAAGGGTTCCATTATCTTTAGCAGGAGGAATAACTCCAGGAAACAAATCATCAAGAATGCTTTCAAAAAGTGGAACATCCTCAGCTAAAAACTTGGGCATGTTGGCATCTCGCAAGGAATGAATGAGAATAAATGACTCATCTTCTTCTGTGATCTTCTTGCTATTTTGTAGGTCTCTGAACAAAGATTTAAATTGAATAAAGTTTAGGTTAATTAGAAGCAAATATTGCTGAAAAATGAACCATCAATAATCAGTTACATGATATCATTTAAGCAATTAAAAACCCACTTATTTTAATAAGTATAAATTGATTGAAAGTGTGCAGAACAAAAAAAGGATAGTATAAAACTTCCTTGCAATAGAAACGTATTCAAAAGCAGAATTGTAAAAATGGGATATTTAATCTTGTGATCTGTTTTCACTGTTTAAATTTTAGTAATCAAACTTTTAACAACATTGAAAAATTGAAAATTGTTTATATCATAAAACTTTTATTCACAACTGCAAGACCTGACACGATTACTACCATCAGACTTTACTCAATACAACAACAGCTGTCACTATTTCTACCATCAGACTTTACTCAATACAACCACAGCTGTCACTATTTCTACCATCAGACTTTACTCACTACAACACCTGTCACTATTTCTACCAGCAGACTTTACTAACTACAACAACAGCTGTCACTATTTCTACCATCAGACTTTACTCAATACAACAACAGCTGTCACTATTTCTACCATCAGACTTTACTCACTACAACAACAGCTGTCACTATTTCTACCAACACATTTTACTCACTACAACACCAGTCACTATTTCTACCATTAGACTTTACTCACTACAACAGCTGTCACTATTTGACTACTCACAGCTGCAGGACGTGTCTCCTGCCATGGCCTGCCATGACCAGCACTGACTTGATGGCTCTCATACCAAAGTCGTAGTGGTCCTGCTGGGAGAGCTGCTTGCTGGCCAGCTGGTACAGGTTGACTATCTTCTGGGACAGGGACTTGGCTGCCGTAAAGCCTTCAGAGAACAGCATGATCTCAGCAATCAGGGTGTAGTCTGGCACCATCATGGCCACTGGTCTGAACAGGTACTTCAGGTTGTCAGGGAGCTCCACACGCCCAGCATACCTGCATGTTTCAATCATTTGCAATTGTTATGGGCATTCTTCAGCAAAAAACTTTGATGGAGTAAGAAAATATGTCACAAAAAAAATCAAGCCTACATTTAATTAAAACATGGCAGCAAACATTTGAAAAAATAAATGTGACATTAAATGATGAACACTGTCAAAAACATGACGGAAAACAAAATTAAACCAGACAGAAAACATGACCAAACAAAAAAAACTGACAGAAAACATGACAAACAAAAAATTACTTGACAGAAAATATGACAACAAAAAAAATTACTTGACAGAAAACATGACAACACAAAAACAACCAGACATAAAACATAAGGAGCCTTACGTTGGGTTCATGGTGATGAAGTAGCCACAAGTTGGGTTGAGCTTGATGTCCCTGCCTTCAAATATAAATCTGGGCACATGAGCGTCTTTAGCAGACTTGATGGTGTGGATCTGCATGGCCACCACAGACAACACCTCCACGTCAATGCGGTTAAACTCATCAAAACAGCACCAGGAACCAGACTGGGCCAGACCAGAAAAAAACTTGCCCAGCATCTATATTTAGTAACATCTAAATTTAGTAACATCTAAATTTAGAAACAAAACATTTTATTCTCAAATAAATATTAAATAAATATCTCATTTCCTTAATTTTGTTTTAACTTGTTAAGCTAGTAGAGCGCAGTAATCTTTTATCAATTTTTCAAAGTAACATCTCACACATAACTCACCTTATAGTCCAGCCCTTCAGAGCAATTGAAGACAACACACTGTTTTCCTAGAGCCTGTCAAAAATAAAACAGATTAAAACATACAGAAATGTGAATCTAACAAACTATTAAAGCATACCTGATAATTAAATCATCTCTATTTAAAGAGCCCAATCACCTTGGCTAAATCTTTGACTGTTTCTGTCTTCCCTGTGCCTGCCGGCCCTGCAGGGGATCCACCCAGATGCAGGTGCAGGGCCCCTGTCAGTGTCAGGTAACACCTGTCAGTCAGGGGTGTGATGACCAGACGAGTGGAGCACCCCAGGTATTCATAGCCGTATTGAAAGTGAGCATTGCTCTGTAACACTTGGCAGTTGTTGCTTGTTTCATCCCACTCGTAACGGAGTTGTCTGCACACACACAAATTTAGGATACATTAAGAAAAGAAATTATTTCACAATTTGAAAACAAAAAAATTTGATTCTAAATTTTTTCTTTAATTTTTAATTAGTACCTTTTCCATTCAAAATCCTCTTTTTTTCTGACTCTCTTCTGTATCATATCTATAATGATATCTCTGTTGTGGACTGTTATTGTTAGAAGAGCTTCTATGCTCATTCTCTGGTAGCCATGCAAACTGGCATATGTAAAACTTGCCAGCTGGTTTAGCAGGTCAACCATGTTTTCCTGAGTTGATACCAAAGCTACTCTAGAATCAGCAGAGTCCAAAGATTTTGTGACATCTTTGTTGAATATGATCTGCATCTGTGTAGAGTTAATTTTAGAAAAATCATTAATAAAAAATGTAACTAACAATTCTTGGATTGTAATTTTTTTGCTATTTCAAACAATTAAAAAAAACTAAAATAATATATCTTGGAAAATCTGATGAGCTTACTACTGTAAGAACTACTTGTCCAGGGTGTTTTAGAACCCAGTCCTTTAAAGTGGAAGTTTGCCATGCAGACAATCCAATTTTCAAGTGCCTTTATAGAAGTTAAAGAAAACAAAGTTTTATACTAAACTGAAAATTCATGAAATATTTAAGACTTTTTACAATAAAATGATAAAAACGATTGAAAAGGTTGTTAGAATCCTTATTGGAAGACCTTTAACTGAAAAGATCTAAAAAAAGGTGATTTACTTCTTGACCGTTTCAAACATGCCAGCCTCAACAATACCCAGCCACTGTTCTACTGCACCTCTTGCTCTTACATTCCTGTACAAGTGACAACAGTAACAGATTTAGTAGTTCAAAAGATTTGTGTAAACTTATTGTGTAGTTGGCAGTTCATCTAAAAATTATTGGAACTAAAATGTTTCTGCTAAACAAAAATAAAAACAACAAATTAGTGTTTTACCTGGGCATAGATATTGTTTCCCTTTCAAAAGAGATGATGGATTTAACAGTTGGGGGCTGGCGAGGCAAAAACTGAATGTCCAACTGTTTTATGTTGCCAAAACATTTGCCGAGGTGGGGCTGTTGAAATATTTTAAAAAGGTAGCAAATATTGTTAAGTTTTTCTTGATGAGGCTGTTAAAATATTTGAAAAGGGTAGCAAACATTGTTTAGTTTTTAAAGTTGTTAGTCCCCAATTGATTGATTTTAGACGTTTAATTTATTAAATCAAAGTTTCTGCTTACCTGTACAGCATTGGGATCCTTAGACTGAGCCAGAATATCCAAGAGTTCGTCATTACTAAGGAAGTAAAACCTTGGGAAAACGAACCGCTTAGTTTCTAGGTAATCCTGAAAGAAATACATTTTTCAAAACATCTTAAGTGTTTTACAAACTTTTGAATGTATTAAAAACAAAGTATTCACTTAGCAACAAAGAGAAACCTTTTTTCTCAGACTAAAGTTGTAGTGAACTGAAAAATATTCTTGATGTTTCAACTAAGTCAATACTGGAATTTATGGGGAAAAAATGCTTGCTGCAAATTTTATGTGATTCTAAACTTTTAAAAATTAACAAAGAACAGCACAAGAAGAGTTTTACCTCTAGACATCTTTGGACTTTATCTAAATTAGCGTTACACATCTGTAGTGTGTCCAGTGTCCCAGGGGTGATGGCTGACTTGAGGGCATTGGGACGGTCTTCTGTTCTTCTCATGATGTCTTTCCAGGCTTTGTCCACTGTCATAAACAGCTTGTACTCTGCTGGGAGTTGCCTACAGGAACATTTTGTAATGTTTTGTCATGGTTCTGGGACAAACACCTTTGGCTTTTAAAAATATCTTTAATTTATAACAGAGCATAAACTGTTGCTTTTAAATCAGAAAACAATTGCAATTATCACCGTTGAATGTCTTGAGTGCTGAAAATTTGTTCTAAATATAGCCAGTTCCTCTGACAAGTTAACCACTCATCCAGTGTACGGGAGAAAACTTGCAGCTTACGTTCCCATTCTTCAACCTGAGCCTGAACACAGAGAGAGTTAAACAAAAACATGAATCAGTTTTTCATAAGTCTATTGGGTACATTTTCTAAAACAAAACTTTACAAAATTTTTGCTAATTTCCATTCTACAACTATAAATAAAGCAGACTGAAACCTTAATAGGACCAATGTATCTGGAGCCTCTGATGGTTCTACAACTATAAATAAAGCAGACTGAAACCTTAATAGGACCAATGTATCTGGAGCCTCTGATGGTTCTACAACTATAAATAAAACAGACTGAAACCTTAATAGGACCAATGTATCTGGAGCCTCTGATGGTTCTACGACTATAAATAAAGCAGACTGAAACCTTAATAGGACCAATGTATCTGGAGCCTCTGATGGTTCTACAACTATAAATAAAACAGACTAAAACCTTAATAGGACCAATGTAGACTCTGATGGTTCTACAACTATAAATAAAGCAGACTGAAACCTTAATAGGACCAATGTATCTGGAGCCTCTGATGGTTCTACAACTATAAATAAAGCAGACTGAAACCTTAATAGGACCAATGTATCTGGAGCCTCTGATGGTTCTACAACTATAAATAAAGCAGACTGAAACCTTAATAGGACCGATGTATCTGGAGCCTCTGATGGTTCTACAACTATAAATAAAGCAGACTGAAACCTTAATAGGACCAATGTATCTGGAGCCTCTGATGGTTCTACAACTATAAATAAAGCAGACTGAAACCTTAATAGGACCGATGTATCTGGAGCCTCTGATGGTTCTACAACTATAAATAAAGCAGACTAAAACCTTAATAGCACCAATGTATCTGGAGCCTCTGATGGTTCTACAACTATAAATAAAGCAGACTGAAACCTTAATAGGACCAATGTATCTGGAGCCTCTGATGGTTCTACAACTATAAATAAAGCAGACTGAAACCTTAATAGGACCAATGTATCTGGAGCATATAATGGTTCTACAACTATAAATAAAGCAGACTGTAACCTTAGTAGGACCAATGTATCTGGAGCCTCTGATGGTTCTACAACTATAAATAAAGCAGACTAAAACCTTAATAGGACCAATGTATCTGGAGCCTCTGATGGTTCTACAACTATAAATAAAGCAGACTGAAACCTTAATAGGACCAATGTATCTGGAGCCTCTGATGGTTCTATAACTATAAATAAAGCAGACTGAAACCTTAATAGGACCAATGTATCTGGAGCCTCTGATGGTGCCCACTGTGACCTGACTCTCTTCAAGTTGTGCCATGATGTCGTCTGCTCCATAAATGACCAGGGTGTCTCTCCCAACATGCGGCACCAAACGGAAATCTGTGCTCATCCACAGGTCAATCACCTGCATTTAAAAATCATATCTTCATTCAAGTACTAGATGCTAAATTAATTATCAACTTTATATTATAAATTACTAATACAATAATATAATTTAAATACATCTGTAATAACTTAAGTGAGTTAAGAACAATAAGAAAGTAAATATTTGAAAACGTTTTAAGAAAAAAAAAACTTTAAAGTTAAAAAAATAAAAATCTGGCCACCTTCTGCAACATCAATTCAAGTGTTGGTTCATTACTTGCCGTGGTTGCTATTGTGGTTGCTAATATAATTTAAATACATTTGTAATAACTTAAGTGAGTTAAGAACAATAAAAAAGTAAATATTTGAAAAAGTTTTAAGAAAAAAAATAAAAATTTAAAGTTTAAAAAAATAAAAATCTGGCCACCTTCTGCAACATCAATTCAAGTGTTGCTTCATTACTTGCTGTGGTTGCTATTTCCTGAATCTTTTCTTTATACTTGAAGATCTGTTAAACAAATCAAAATCTCATTAGTTCTACATTAACATCAAATACATTCTAGAAATAAATGTAAAAATACAAGCAATGTTGTATGTTTGGAAAGGATAAAAAAAAAGACAACTTGCATTCATGTCAATCAAGTTGCCCAGAGTGAAGTTCTTGTCCCTGCTTATTGTCTTGTTGATCACCCGCTGTATCTCTTCCCAGTGTCGAGGTCGCAGTGCAGGGTTACGGAGAGCAGTGATGACTGGCATGCCTTGTTTGAAGTCCAGGACTCTGTCTTTCAGCCTGGGGACAACTTGGTTGTGTGGGAGGCCTGGTGTTCAACAAAAACGTCAAGTCTTTTAAATCATTACAGCATAAATAAGATCATAACATTTTATTTTAAATATTTAAAACAAATCAATTTGAAAAACGGATTCAATTAGAACTGCATCTCTAGATTTTGCAAAACTCAGTGCTGATGTTACAACTGACCTTTCTCTAACATGTAAACAGTTTGTGTAAACTTGTTGACACTCTTCTGTAAGGCCTCCACATTGATGGAGTCAAATGGGGTACCCTTCCACTCCTCAACAAGTTTTTCCCATTCTTCCAGTGACTCCCAGAGCAAAGCACGTAACGTGAGATCTCGTTCTATCTCACTCAGTTCTGCTTGGATATCCTGAACACTGGTTTCTGATTTCTTCTCTGTTAATAGCAAACTGGAAAAAACATGAATATAGGCTGAACACTGGTTTCTAATTTCTTCTCTGTTAATAGCAAACTGGAAAAAACATGAATATATCCTGAACACTGGTTTCTGATTTCTTCTCTGTTAATAGCAAACTGGAAAAAACATGAATATAGGCTGAAAACTGGTTTCTGATTTTTTCTCTGTTAATAGCAAACTGGAAAAAAACATGAATATAGGCTGAACACTGGTTTCTAATTTCTTCTCTGTTAATAGCAAACTGGAAAAAACATGAATATATCGTTGGTTTCTGATTTCTTCTCTGTTAATAGCAAACTGGAAAAAACATGAATATAGGCTGAAAACTGGTTTCTGATTTTTTCTCTGTTAATAGCAAACTGGAAAAAAACATGAATATAGGCTGAACACTGGTTTCTAATTTCTTCTCTGTTAATAGCAAACTGGAAAAAACATGAATATATCGTTGGTTTCTGATTTCTTCTCTGTTAATAGCAAACTGGAAAAAACATGAATATAGGCTGAAAACTGGTTTCTGATTTCTTCTCTGTTAATAGCAAACTGGAAAAAAAACATGAATATATGCTGAACACTGGTTTCTGATTTCTTCTCCGTAAATATCAAACTGGAAACAAACAGGAATATTATTTGGATTTTTCTTTAGGAAACATCCATGATATTTTTTATTCTTTTTAATTTATTTTATTAAGAATCTAATAATTTTAAGCTAGCATAATTATAGTCTATTTTTCGATAACTAATAATATTACTAGCGCAGTGCAAAATTGTATTGAATTTTGGGCAATTATGGGCAGATTTCAAATATTTCAATATGATTTAGCAGGAACAAATGTTTTCAAGAGAAATAGTTGTATTGAACCAATAAAAAACTATCTGATGCAAGTTTTCATCAGTTTTTTAACCTTTAATTTGTTTAAAGTTCACATGTAAAACATGCTCTAAATTTCAAAAGTTCACCAGATTCAAGGCAATTTTTATCTAATATCACCTTACAGGCAGTTTTTTAACAATTAAAAAAAGTTTTAACACATACTCTCCATAATAATTTTTCCTCTGTTTAGACATGGATGAGCCAAAACGTTCCTGGTAACTGGCATAGCTGCGCGCCTTGAGTGACAAAACTTTCACTTCCTCCTGCAGGAAGCGTGTGGTCTCCAGAGCTGAGAGGGGGTGTGTGTCAATGTGCAGGAGCTCTGGGTCGTGGACTCGAGTCTTCAGGTCCATCAGGGCAGCTCGGATGTCGTTGATCAAAGTTTCCAGTTGAGATGAGAATTTCCTGATGTTGTCATCTTTTTTAGCTTCACAGAACAAGATGGTTGTCTAGAGAGAAAAATGTCAGCTCAGTGTTATTTCAAATAAATCACAAGCAGCAAGTCAAAGTTTAATTATGATGTCTTTGGTGTAGGGAATTTGGGCTGAGAAGAAAGCTAGTTATTGAATATTTTAATACTTGTTTTTTTTATCATAGATATTTGTGAATTAGCTTAATTATTATTTGTGAATATTGGTTAAATTATTGATCTTCTATTTTACCTTTAAATGTTGAAAGCTAGGTGCAAGGGTTTGGTACAGAGCCATTTCTTCGGGCTTGATGTAGATTTGGTAAGATTTAGCAATGGTAAACATTTTGTTAACTACATCATATTCTTTCTCAAGAGCAGGCAACTCTGTGGACATGCGCCCTAAAAATGACAAGTGATCCACAAACTCCTCCACTGAAACTATTGTCTTGTCTAAGCGCTTGGATGCACCCTATGGAGGGGAGCAGACATAACAAAAAATTAACATGATGTGATTTTTAAAACTGAAGTTACTCTTCATGAATATAAAAATACAGAAATACAAAAAGTTATTTTCACAGCTATCTTATTGAAGATTATCTTTCATTTTAAGAAATCTAATGAAGTGATAAGAGATAAAAATTTGATCATAAAGTTTTTTTTTTTAAAGAAAATTCCAAAGGTTACATCCTAATTTAAATATAAGAACACAATAATGAAATTAACCAGCAGGTTTATAGTTAGTTATATCATATGTAGCAAAATTTTAAACTAATTGGACAGCAATCATGGATAATTTTTTACCTTGATGATGGAGATGAGATCATCATTGTGTTTGTTGGCAATGATTGGCAAGCATTTGTTGACAGCGTTCACCACAGCTTGGGGAAATGGCAAACAGGATTCTTTAAATGCCTCTCCCTGCAGTTGGACCATGGCTATACGATGTGAAACAACCATTTTACCCATGCGACGGATCTGTTATCATAAAAAACATAAAATATACAAGTAAGATTTCTTAATGTATGTGTACATACTACAAAACTAACTGTTCTTATTTACATTGTTATGAGTCTCTGTTGAATCTTTTTATTTTTTTACCTTTTATGTATAAATTCCTATAAAAATACTGTACATGTTCCTAATAGAAAATAAAACAATTTTTTATGTGTTCCCTACCATTTCTGTATGGGTTCCTAATACTTGATTAAACTCATCAGCAGTCCAAGGATTTTTGGCAATAGCTTCTTCCACATGCATTTTCCTTGACTGATCCACCATCTGACAGTAGGTCTCATAGTTCTAAAAATAAACAAAGGTAATCAGTTATCATATTTAAAAGAAGCAGGTGAGTAAAATCAAGGGAGGTAATAAATAAATTATCTCCCATAAATCTTTTTTTTTATTTTTACAAGAAATGTGTCTATTGTAAACAAGTACAATACAAACACAATGTTAGTTAAGATTTACTTCAGAAAACTGCTGCAAGAGTTCCATCTCAAGATCTAAGTAGCTAAACATCCCAGCAAGTAGTTTTTGATACTCTGGGTCTTCCCTCAATATAAGGTCAAGGTTGGGCCATGCATGCTGCTGCTCTTGTTTATCTTCAGATTCCTCCTCATCAAACTTGAGCTTGAGATCATGCTTTGGTGGGGAGTAAAAAACTGCCAGTTTGGGTTCTCTCAGCATTGGAGTTACCTGAACTGATCGTTCATAAGGTTAGGCTTTAATAGACAGTTTCAATAACAAAACATAATTTAAAAAAAAATTACATTTTGCAACATGCCCTCTAACACAATTATATTTAGATAATGTGAACAGCCTCCTTCTGGGCTTCATCTATCCCCTAAAGCTCACACTTGTGGCTGCAAGTGCCATAACTCTGTAAACTGCCTCAGCTAACAGCAACTCATGTGAGGGGGTGATGCTTACATGGCATCACTGGGCACATGACCTTCCAGTAAAGGTCACGGGCCAGGACGCAAAAGTTCCTAGAAAAACTTCTGGACTAAGGGAAACCACCTAGATGGAGGCATCCAGCTGTGGTCAGGCATGGAGAGGGATGGGCACCACAACACAACACTTAGCCCTAGACACATCACATAAAATGCCCTGGATGGATTGGACTGTGCTGCCCATTTCAGAACTACTCAGAAAAGCAGAGGACCAAGACAAATGGTGGAAAGTTATGACCAAAAAAAAGACCCGAATGGCATGACTGATTGATTGAATGCCAAAGGTTGAAAAACATGTTAACAGAGGGAACTTACTGACAGTATCCTCAAAGTAGCAAACAATTGACTGGAGACTGGACCTAAAATCTGCAGCACTGGGAGACAGGCTAACGGTGGACTTGCGGCTGCGTGCTGCTTCCCTATAACAAGAAATAAGTGATTTTTAAGACACCCTTTTTCTCCTTGCTTTTTTATTGATATTTTTTTTTTCTCTAAATACTTTTTATAATTAAATTAATTATATGTAAGACCTAGTTACCTTGTTTTAAAATTAGCACACTTTTATTCTATTAAAATATTATCTCATTTCTTTACCATGTGGTGTCTAAGTCTGCACAAAACTAATTTTTTTCTTGTTTAAATAATGTCAGCTCTAAATGAGTAAACTACATACAGTATGTTCTGAATGAGTAAACTACATACAGTATGTTCTGAATGAGTAAACTACATACAATATGTTCTGAATGAGTAAACTACATACAGTATGTTCTGAATGAGTAAACTACATACAGTATGTTCTGAATGAGTAAACTACATACAATATGTTCTGAATGAGTAAACTACATACAGTATGTTCTGAATGAGTAAACTACATACAGTATGTTCTGAATGAGTAGACTACATACAGTATGTTCTGAATGAATAAACTACATACAATATGTTCTGAATGAATAAACTACATACAGTATGTTCTGAATGAGTAAACTACATACAGTATGTTCTGAATGAGTAAACTACATACAGTATGTTCTGAATGAGTAAACTACATACAGTATGTTCTGAATGAGTAAACTACATACAGTATGTTCTGAATGAGTGAACTACATACAGTATGTTCTGAATGAGTAAACTACATACAGTATGTTCTGAATGAGTAAACTACATACAGTATGTTCTGAATGAGTAAACTACATACAGTATGTTCTGAATGAGTAGACTACATACAGTATGTTCTGAATGAATAAACTACATACAGTATGTTCTGAATGAATAAACTACATACAGTATGTTCTGAATGAGTAAACTACATACAGTATGTTCTGAATGAATAAACTACATACAGTATGTTCTGAATGAGTAAACTTCATACAGTATGTTCTGAATGAGTAAACTACATACAGTATGTTCTGAATGAGTAAACTACATACAGTATGTTCTGAATGAGTAAGCTCTACTGTGTCTGAACAAAGAGTACAGTAAAAAAAATATTTATAAAATGTGCCCTACTCCTTGTTTTTTGCAGGGTAAGCATATTTGTCCTCCCTGATATCTTTGGTCTGATCATCTGATAAATCTTCATCCTCACTTTCAGAATCCCCAGTCTCATATTCACTCTCTGTTTCTGAGTCTGAATCTGATGGTGTTAATAGTAACAATGGGTTAATTATAACAAATACTGAATTTAATTTAGTAATTTGGTTTCATCATTGAAAAAACAAAACAAAAATTAAAGCATAAAAGATTTAATTTAAAAAAAAACATGCATTGCATTAAAATTAATTTCTGTTGTATGACATAGGCTTTCATAAATACCATAAAAAATTAACCTGATAAAATTTCAGCAGAATTTGTCTGATCCCCTTCCAGTGACCATTTGACTTTAGAGGGTTTGTTTTTCTTATCTCCGTGTGAGGGAGAATGAGTCTGTGTTGTTGCAACTGGGACATTTAAAACCAGATTAATAAAAAATAATGGGCTGATTACTTCTTCCACAATATCTCTTCTGCGAATCTCCTCCAATACCTGAAAAAAAATTAAGATTTTTAAGTAAAAACTATATATTGATGAAAGAGATTTTGTAAAAAAATTTCAATTGAGTTAAAAACAAGAATTAATAATTAAATAAAGGAACATATTTTCTATTATAAACATATATTAATACCTATTCTATAAAAATTATTTGTGTAATAAACAACAAACACAGAGAATTATTTTACTCTAATTATTTATAATCAAATAGTTCACATTAATTGCAAAAACATAATGTAACCAAAGATTTATTCCAAAGCATTTATATGTTTCTTTAAGCATGTACATATACCTAACAAAAACTATTTTAAGCCTATGTAAGTACAATAACCTTTTATTAAATGGAACTCCTAATAAGAAATAAAAATGTATTTAAAATTGAAATAGTTCTTTAACATTTTGATTGAGAAAAAAAAGGTAGTGCCCTATACCTCATCAATGTCAGGTGGTTTTTTGACTTCTTCCACTTTGTTAAAGTCATATCTGGGAATGACATATGGCTCTGGACCTTCTTTCTTCTTGACTTTCTCCTTATAGTGTGACTGGACCCTCATGCTGACTGTGAAATGAGTGGGCTTGGATTCTCTAGAGGAGGTAATAAGGACTTATTTGAACCTTTACTACACAAGAGTTATTGTTTTCAAAAATTTCTCTAAATATTCATATAAATAGAATGGAAAAAAATGCTTGCAACTTTTAAAAGACAGAAATTATATTATACCTGTAGGGTGATGCAGGGCTAACTGATCTATCACTGCTTCCCTGAATTACAAGTCCAGAATTAATACAATAAAATTATTTTATGTTGAACTATGCAAACAAAATTCTTGACACAAAAATAAAATTAATTTTAGTTAATTTTCTGTTGTATTCATAATTAAGAATACATAATCATGGTACATTTAAAATGGAAGAGGCTGTGCCAAAACATCTATTGACAACAACTTGAGGCAGTCTCCATCAAGATAGGTCACACAAGTAACTGAGCTAGAGAGAATGACCCAGACAGAAGCTCTGGGGAGCTGTAGCTGGTGGCCCATACTTCAGCAGGAGTCACAAAAACCCACAAATATTTATCAAAAGTTTTTTCTAAAAAACTTGAATTTTCTTAATTTCAAGCCATATAAACTTACCCCATCATCATAGTCTTCATAATCCTCTCCATCTTGAGAATGGTAGGAAGTTTTTATCACATTAAGAAGTTTTTCAGCAGCGGAGAAAACCAAGAACCTCAACAGCTCTTGCAAAATGTAGTCAACACATCGCAAGAAACAAGACAAGCGAGCTAAAATTTTGCGCCATTCAGCTATTTCTGCATACAATGGTCTATTTTCTGAAAGTTTTAATGCAACATAATAAGATTTCAAGTTTATTTTTAAAACATTAAAGGCATAACATTTTTATATTTTAAAGTAACAAATTAAACAAAGTTTTGCAATTAAAATAGAAATATTAAATAAAAAATGTTCATACTTTTTTCTTCTTGAGTTTTGTCTGACTTATTTCTCTTTAAAGCAGATTGTCTTTGCTTAGGTTTGTGATGCTGATATGTTATGCTGACTTTTTTAACTGCTGTTAAATCATCTCTTATTCCCTGTGTAATTCCTTCCATTTCTGCAACTGTCTACAGAAGAAAGTAATAAACAAAGTCATTGGAAATCAAATTTCATTTGGTAACGCATGAACTAGTAAACAAACAAAATCCTTGTAAATGTTCAACTCACTGCACAAGATTCCCACACAATTTCTATGATGTTTCCCCTTAGTGCTAGAAGCTGCTGTAATGCTTTGTCACATCGTTTTTTCTGGCGACTTTCAAAATCTTGGAGACTGAAAGTCACTGAAGGGTCAAGGTCAACAAAAGAGATGATAGTGCTGAGATCTCCATCTTTAACCAGTGTCCTCGCACTCTCACATAAACTTCTGACATGTATAAGACACCCTTGGAGTACTTCGTTTGCAATGAACAGAGATCTGTAGAGTTTCTCCCTATAGAATATTATCAAAATAATTTTAACATTGTTAATTTCAAGTTAAAAAAATCTTTTAAATCAAACAATTATTTTCCACTAAAAAACTATCATATTTGAAACATTAATTTAAATTATAAACATAATGGGATAAGAATTCATCCTAAAAAATGTCAAACTTACTGTTGAACTTTATTCTTCTGTCTCAGAATAGCTTTCCTCCAGTTTTTAAAAGCCTTCCATAACCTTTCAAAAACAATGGTATGTCAAAAATATATTCACTTCTAGTTTATTGACAAACAGTTTGTACTTGTAATCTTTTTTTATATTGTAAAATCAATGAAGAATAAAATAATAATTAGTAGTAGTACACATTAAAATATTTTTGCTATTAAAGGAATAAATAAGAACAATAAACTACCTAAATTTTACAAAAACTGGGAAATGAAAAACCATAAAAAACAGTCGTCTTTCCCACAGCCACCATAAAACAGGTGTGGCATTTGACTCATTCATGGCATCATCAGTTTCATAACACTGAAATATAAATGTGATTATAGATTCTTGAAATATAATCATTATCTGACATACATGAAATATAAATGTGAGTTTACGTACATAAAATAAATATGAAAGCAACACCTTTGATGATAAAAAGTCTAAGCAGGTTAATTGCAGATATTTTACTAATAAGTTACTTATTTCTAAAAAATAAACCCCTTTATTAAAAGCACTAAGTAAACTATACATGCTCAGAGCTACTTACCATAGAGACGTATGAAGCACTAATGGTAAAATACATATTGTTGGACCTTGCTGTGTTAGCAGAGACAATCTGCAGGTCATATGGGTTATACCGTGCTCGAGGGTCTTGATGATTGGATGGAAGGCAGTAAAAAAATGTGCCATTGTCTTCTTTGATTTTGTCTGTACCCTAAATCATCATTTTATGGAAAATATCAGTTAAGTAAAAACTAATTCATATCAGCTAAAAGGTTTTCTAAAAATAGTAAAACAGTTATAATATTTTAACTTTAAATATCAGCTTACTTGTTCTATTTCTGGAAAATCTTTTATCTTTTCCATTGCCTCTCGTGTACCTGGTCCATGCCTTGGTATATCAGTGACCCACCCCAGCTGTTTTCTCATTAGAATCAACTGGTCATAAGCATTCGTAACTTCTGGAACTACATTGATTATAAAAGTGATGTTTATTAAGTAACATATTCAATGGTTATAGCTCACTCTATTATGTCCAATACTAGAATTAGTTAAATAAATTACAGCTCAAAGAGCTTTATTCTAACTTAGATCCATTATTTTGATAATTTTATAAAATCTTATGGACCTTTGCATAAAAGGGGTTTTAAAATGTTTGATATACTCATAAACAAATGCAAACATTTTTTTAAAAATCAACAATTAATAGCTGTTTAATAAAACTGAATGTCACTGTTGCAGTCTAAAGAATCTTACATATTATGTTTTAAACATTCTGCAAAAACATCTCACCTTTATCATCATACTTGTTTTTTTTCAAGTAGGACAAAACTTTGTTGGGGTCAGGCTTATATGAAACATGAGATGTAGATTTAGATTTGATGGCACTTTTGTAAACTTTGTTATCAAACGACCTTCTCATATCCAGGCCAGCACTCTTAGATCTTTCTGTTGGCTTGTTAGGTGTATTATCATCCAAATTTTTGTGTGATGTAGATGCAAATTGGATCTTTAATTTACAAAAAAATAATAATTAAAACAACAAAACACTGAAATTACAAGGACAATAAGCAAACATATTCTGATTCTTTAATAGTATTAAGTAACCATCACATTAAGTATGCAAGTTTTTGTTTGAAGTATGATTTCTTTGTCTTCTAACACAAAAGTTAAACTATATTAAACATAATGTGTGAGCAGATATCTATTTACTTAAAATAGGTTAAGGAAGATTACAACTGTCATGCACCATTTTTGCAAATAAAAAGATGATGTCTACCTGTTTATTGAAGCCAGGTGTCTCAGAGAAGGCTCTATTTTCTAACTCATTTTCCTCATCCTCACCATTTTCATCATCCTCATCATGACCAACGTTGATTTCTAGTTCTGCTTCATCAGCAACACATATCCCACTGTCATAATACTTAGGCTTTGATTTAGATCTGCTTGTTCTCAGATCTACAGTGTTTATAATACCCGCAGACTGGCTTGCAGGGTAGTGTGCGTTGGTCATAACTGCTTTATTATTTTTAAGTTCATAATCTATAAGCAATAGAGCATAAAACTTCATAATAAAAATATAATAATTGTATGCAAACTATCCTCTTTATACAAAAATGTTTTTAATAAATTAATTCTATTGTAAAATAATTGTTTTAAAATGTTTGCAACATTTACAGAAAGTTTTCTTTAAAGATCTATCACAAAACATAAGAAATAACCAGACCTGTGATGTTTTCTAAGTCTCTGGGGGTATCCAAAGGGTCCAGCTGGTTAGGTCTTTTTCTAGTCAAACTATTAAATAAAGTGGATTTTTTACTGCTTGTATCAAACATCTAAAAAACATTACAATAAATGCTGTAGATAAAAGTAAATATTGTCTAAATTCTTTGGAAAAAAATCAATAAACTATGTTCCTTTATAAGTCATAAGTTGAACTATGGTATAGTATTTCTATGCAAAATTTTTAACTTTTCATGTGAATTAAAGATCTTCTCATTTAGGATTGTGTGCTCTACATTTCATTTACATGAATGTTATCAATTCAATCAATTCACATACATGTTAGAAAGAGCCAATTGTTCTTTTTTCTTATGTCCTGTAGATGATTCCTTGTGTCTATGTAAAGCAAAATAGCTTAGTTTAGGAATAGTAGTATCTAATGGCTCTAAAACAGCTATTCTCTTCACTGAATTTGAAACTTGTATTTCTTTGACATTCTGAAAAACAAAACAATAGTTTACTAATAAGATAAACAAAATACCTTAATGCATATATTTTCAAATTTATTTATCATTTTGTTCTAATATTTCTTTAAAGATCATGGTACATATGCTTGGTTAAAAATTGAATGAATGTGGATCACTCAAATATTAAAATGTAAAATCAAAGTTATATAATCTTATCTCAATATGTACACATAGGTATGACAAAAAATAAATGTAAAATATTTAACAGACATTAAATTACTTCCAATTATTTAAAACCTTATATATTCAAAGTGTAATTATTACCCTTTGTGTAAGAACACCACATAGCACTTTAGTATTTTGATCATAAGAAATGCATCTCTTTACTGTTAAAGTTTACAGCTTTATTTAATCAAAACAGAAAGAAAAGTTCTTACCCCTGAAAATGGCCTTTTTCTTAAATTCTGCATTCGAACATATTGCATAACTCCAGAATTCTCTGGTTTATCATAAAGTCTCTCTCTTAATTTTGCTTGAAGATATCCTGGGTCTTTGATGACTATTTTTGATGACTTTTCTGTAGCAGACTCTAAATCAGCTACTGATGTAATTATACTGTGTTGAACTGACATAGCCTTTGAAACATGACTTTGGCTAAGTAAGTCTTGTTCAAGTGTTGAGATATCTGCAAAATCTTGGTTTAAAACTATTGATTCTGAGTACTGGCTTTTGTTGTGAACATTGGAATCCTCCCTAACATCAGCCATTTTAAAAATAGTTCAGAAAAACAGTAGCCTAAAAAGTTATAAAGTAGAAAAATATCACTTTATGTTTATATTGCTATTTAAAGTAGAAAAATAAATTTATAAGTATAGACAAACAATACCATTGGTAAATTGCAGTTATTATTATTGATAATTTTATATTCATTATTATTAGAATATTAGAATATATATTATAAATTATATAGTATTTAAGACTTAACCCTTTGAACCATTTGCTCCTGATCCTAAAATCCCCATTCCCCTGAGTTAAATATACACACAAAAGACTCTCAATAAAAAAAAAAATTACAAATATAACAACAAGTTTAATTTTATTATTTCAATGAACATTTAAACATGAATTATTGCCAATATTTCTTCATAATAATCTGGTCGTTTATGTAGGTTGATATTTCTTTAAGACATGTGTATGTAGACATAGGTAAAATGCTGGTTTTGGAATTTTAAAATTATCTTTCCATCATAAAATTTAAATGATGAACATAACAAACAATTTGGTTCATGGGGCACAGCCATGACAGGAACTTACCACAAGTTGAATAAAACCAGTTACATACTTTTGTAATATCGCAATTTTATGTACGGACTGCCGATCTGGGGTAAGGTGTCTAATGTCACTTTATCGCTATCTCGTGGAATGGATATTTATTATTTAAGACTTGGACTAATGAAGCGGGGCCACTGGTTTAAAGAGTTAATGAGCCAAAATTAAATACATATGACATTTATTTTTACTTTAATGAGTTTAACTGGTATAGCTTAGAGACCTAGGATTAAATCTAGATTATTCTTGATATAAATGTCTATACTATAGAGCTGCCATGATAAGGTCTAAAATCTAAATGTTAAAAACTAAAATAACTTAAAGTACAATGTAGAAATCAGCATCTACAACATCTAACTATAGGCCTCTACAAGTCCATAGTAGTCTGTATAGTATTAGTAGTCTGTCTAAAGATAGAGAAACTAGGTATGGTATTCTCAAGTATTCTGCCATTCAAAAGGGTCAACAATTTTATAGGGCCTACTAATTTGAAATTTATTTAAAACAAATTTTAATTTTGCATCATTTTTCGTTTAAATTTTAATACTAATCATTGCTGAGTAGTGGGGCCTATTAAAATTAAAAACTACTAATACTATATTAAGTAGGCCTAAATTATCTATATATATAATTCTCTTCTGGGAGACGCTAGAAAACAAGCTGCAAGCGCGCCTTACAGTCCCCTCTCTTTCTCTCTATCACTATCACTACCACCCCACATGATCTGGTGAGTTGTGGTCACAATAAATGTTTACAAATCATAGAGTTTGTTGACGGCTATTAGGGGCAGATAATTTAGTTTGAAACGATTTTAAACGTACAGGAGATAACTAAGAGGAGGCTGCTTTCACGGGGGGGGGGTGTAGGGTAGGGGTTAGGGGAAAGGGGGGGGGGGTAGTGTTTTAAAGCAAATATTTTCAGTGGCAGCATTGGTACTGTCGAATTCACAAATTATAAATTACTGAAAAGTATAAAATAAAACAACTAGGCTAAATAGCGGCGTATAATACGCCGCGGGTCGGCTCGTTGATTATATTAATCTAGAATTAGACCAATAAAAATTTTTAATTTATGATTTTAAAAAAATAAAATTTTAGGCCTAAACGACCAAAGTATTGAAAATTAAGTAATTAAGACATTAATTTAGGTAGTAAAGTTTTTTTTTTAAACTAGGCCTAAACTCTAAACTAAGACTAAACTTAACTAACTAACCAAATAAATATTAATTTAAATATTATAAATAAAGAGTAAGAGTCGAAAGACTTTTTTTTTTAAAGTTAGCATTAAATTAAAAATTTGGTAATCTATCGTTTTGGGTACGTAAAATCGCCCGCGGCTATTAATGTACGAAAACGTTACCTCATTGTCAAGGCTGTAATAGAAGTATATTGTGATATGTTTGTGTCAAATATTATAGATAAATGAATAATAAACCTAAATCAATGGCTAAATATATTAATATAGGCCAGAAATTAACTTTAAACAGCAGTGTCTGCAAGCAAGATTTGCTATATAAACAGCAGCCATTTGTAAAATAGAGTGACTTCCGCCTGAATCTGGCGCTATAAGTCTTTAAAAAAAACTTTAACAAGATGGCTGCTATAGTAAATGAGCATGGTTGCATCTGTTGGAAACATCGCTGGTGTTCATTTATTACTGAAAAGTTTTAATGGAGGCGAGCGAGTTGACGAGATTCCGTCCCCAATGTTGTTGATATGGAATAAAAACGTGCTTTTTAGATTTAGACCGTAAAAAAAAAATAAAAAATAAAAACATAAGCCTAAAATTAATTTAGAAATTTTATATTTTTAGAATAAATGCTATAAAAGTTGCAAATCCAGAGAACTTGAAAATAATTTGTTGAGTTTAAGGCTACATTTCTATTTATTTTCATCAAGCCTAAGTTATAACCGGATGTTTCACTTTCGTAAGACAAATATTGATTGGCTGTACAGTAACTTAGTGATCGATAACTATTTGTTTACAAAACTTTGCAGATCAAGTTTTTAAATAACAATGCAAATTTAAAACCCCATGACCTAGTTTTCTATTTTTAGCTTGCAATGTGTACAATAAAATCAATGGCGGCCTATCCAATAGCAGGATGCCATTGTTTATGTCGCCATTACACGTGAAAACCAAATTGTTTTTGCTTTTTTTTTTATTTTTATTTAGTTACCGAAAATATTATAAACATCAAATACATCCAATCTTTAGTAAAGTCCGAAAAAAACCGGATAGACAGGATTTTATAACCATATTAATTGTAACTACGCTGTGCATGATTTTTAAATGAATTTATACACCTCTCAAATACCTTTGAGACTTTTCTCGCTGGTGTCCATTCAATTGTTTAAAAACAGGTACATAAATGAAACAAGGAAACATTTTTGTATTTTTCAAAACATAAATCCTCCTCAAAATGTGAAATAATTATTCAAATGTAAGGAGTCACCTGTTTTTCACATTACTAGTCGCGGGCGATTTTACGTATTACGTACCCAAAACGATAGATTACCAAAAATTTTATAGTCAAGTAATAGTAATAGCTAATCAGAAGTCATTTTTGTCCTACTTACCTGAGATATTCAAAGTACGATATTGAGATTAATTTAAATACTAGATCTGGCTATAATATTTAATAAGGTTAGCTTTAACATCGTAAATAACTATTCTAATCGTATTTATACCGACTGTGCGCCATCTTAGTTTACCTTAGCAATACCCACAATACATTATTGACAATGCATCCAGCAGTACAAAAACACAATATAAATAATAAATTTAATATGTGCATTGCATTCATTTAAAAACTCAATATAAATATTCAATAGACATAAATAATAAAAATAAATATAGATAAAGTAAACTAATAATTGTATAATTTAATTCTTTAAGAAATAAATTTCGGCTGTAATAACCTTAAAAGTGGAATCTATTTCGGGAAATTGCGAAAGCGCTGCTGTTTTTTGAAACGCAACTAAATTGTATACATTATTTGTAGACTACTTGATTTCACCAAGCAGCTGGACAAATCTACTGGGCATTATTGCTTACATCGAAGTCGAGTTACTGCTTTTAAAAAAAAGACAATCACCTTAAAACTACATATAGATCTAGATTAGATCTATACGTAGACGTAGTTTTTGTACTACAAACAATAGTTTACTTGTTATCAGGAAGCCTTGGTGGCTATTAAAAGTATTAAGAATGCTGCTAGAAAATGATGCGGTACGAAAAAGAACAGTTGTTTGAGTTTACTTAATACTAGTCTAGTCTAGACTTGTAACTTAATAAAAATAATTGAAAGGGGGGGGGAGGCTTTGTTGTTATCACGGTTATAGAATATTAATAAAAAATTATAATTGAAATGAGGGAGAACTTTTATACCAGTATCTGATAACACTTTAACAGAATCTTCTTTAAAAAGGGGGTGTTTTTACTGTGGTAGTTAGCCGGCCTAACTAGAATTTCTGGCTAATGTCAATCATTAACTTGATTAACTCAATGCAAACGCAACCCTAGTCCTACCATTCGCCTAACCCTAATTTCTAACCATAAAATAGGCGAGATTACAATACTACTAACAACCCAACACACCTATTTTATGGAAGAGTCTACTATTATGTTATGGGACATCGGTATCCAAAACTAAAAGCATCCGAAATAGATTCTAGATAAATCTGTCTGTTGTCTGTATCTATTTATTTCTGTATCTACCAGTATCTGGATTGTTTAGTTAGGCTAAAGGCAAAGGACAGCCTAAGTAAGTTAATTGTTCTGTCTGTTGTAAATACAGTATGAGTATTTATTGTAGGCTATACACTAGACTAGATACATACAGTTCAGTATACTAATACTATCCAGATGTTTAATAATACTTAATATTGGACTCTTCAGAAAATAGGTTATTAGCAGTATTGTAATCTCGTCAATTTTATGGATACAAATTACTAAATTTAGGTTAGGCTTACAGTAGGACAAGGGGCAGAACTACCAAACCGCCAGACCACACAATGTCAATGCTTGAGGGGGATGGGGCTGGCTGTTTTTGGGGTCCAAAATCCGACAAAAAACAATATATTTAAGCACCTTGATTTACAAGTGGTTTTGTAAAAAAAACAACACAAGATCTACTACAGCTGTGTACAGTAACTAACACATACTGTTTCATAGCTATAGTGATAGGCAAAGCTCTTCCTTGACTTATCGCTCCTCTTTAACAAGTCTAATAGGGGTGCCCATTGAGCTCATTTAAATAATTTTGTAAATATTTTTTAACTAAATGGCTTAAAACATATTTTGGTGTGATTTGTTGTCTCATGATGGATATACATTGCAATGAAATAAATTAGGAAATGGTTTAAATAATTACATTTTGTGAGACAGTTTATATATATACATATAATATATATATAGGGGGCTAAAAAAAATTTTTTTTGCTGGGTGGGGACTAGAGTTGGGAATAAGGTTTGCATTGATTTACATTAGGAAGTCATATGCATATTTATTTAGTTAACTTCCACTCCAGTAGAAACAAAACTATTGCTAATTTTAGTATATTTTATTCCGTAGTCCGTGCAGCAGATCAGAAATGACTTCTGACTCCAAATAATGGCTAGGGATTGGTGTATGGTTTTGGTCTTGGTCAGAAAAAAAGTGTGGGGGTGGGTTCTAACTATGATGAATGAGTACTTTACTGATCTTGTTGAATCTAATTAATATTTTTATACCAAACATGAGACTTTATAAAAATGGCTGATCGATCAAGCTATGCCAGGAAAGCATTTTATTCATTAAGAAAAATGGATTTTTTGCAAGTAGTTTGGCGTCTTGTTAACTTATATTCAACGTACTTTGCAATGCCATAGGAAAATTATGAAATAATTTAAAATGTAGTGAGCTGCTTATATTTTGCAACATCAAGTAAGAATAGTGAAGAAGTGTTACTCTCATTAGCATTACTAAACAACTTGGGCCTAATTCTTCTTTTTTAATTTTGTCTTTATTTTTTTCAGTTCCTTACTGAGTTGACAAAACTATTTCTTAAGGGAAAAAATACAGGATCTGTCACTATGACATTGAAGAGATGTAAGTACTTTTTAATATTCTATTTATGCTATTAAAAATTTAAATATGCCTCCAGATTTGATAGTAAATTATTATCTGAAAGCTTTATGTATAAACATTACAAAAACTACATGTTTGAAAAAAATTTTGACAGATGATGGCCGTACCAAACCTAAGCCAAGAAATGGAAACCTGCCCGAACCAAATGAATATAAATGTTTAGTCAGAGCTGCTTTGGGAAACAAAAAAATTACAACAGTTGTAAGTTAAATTTCATCTGGGCCTAATTAAATTCTTCACATTTAAAAATCTCAGACACATTTTATGTAAATTTTAAACAAAATTATTGTGTATTTTTTTTAGATTAATCACAAAGATGTAACAAAGTTTCAGATGGTATGTAAAGTTATATACTTATTTAACAATTTGGCTATTAATATGTTGCTATCTTTAATTTTATATTCATATGAACTCTTTAACACGTTTAAATTTTTAAATTTAATTTTATCTACTTTCATCTGAATCAATTTCTCTTCTTTCTGTTGTTTCTGAACTTCGTTTTATAGATAGTTTCTTTCACATGAAGACCAAAAGATGTTTTATAAAAACATTTACACATCCATGCCTTTCTTAAGACTTGTCCAATTTTATTTTCAGGCATATGGCAATCTTTTGAAGGCAAACATGGATGGACTTAAAAAGAAAGATAAAAAAGCTGCTCGAGGAAGAAAGAAAACTAAAGCCACGCAATAATTTTTCTTGAATATTCATTTTATTTATTTTAAGTACTTTTTCAAGAGGATGAAATCAAATGACAGTGGATGACTTCATATGTTGAAAGAATGGCAAGCTCTAGTATATAAAATCTGTAAATAAATTGGTGTTGGCTGTTATTCTTTTTGTATGTTATATTGCATTTATGGAACTGAATGTTTGGTACAAAAATTATAAGTGTCTATATAGCCATACAAAGAAGTATGATTGAGGTACTTAATACTAGAGAAATTGGCTAATGAGTGTGTCAGCGAGGTGGTGGTATTTTCTTATTCTTCATACAAATTCTTTTACTCTCACATCTGCATTGTTATCATCTTGGTAAATAAAGCATGTTTTGTATTATTTTTTTTGATGTCTCAAATGGTTGACTTGTGAAAGTCTAAATGTTGAGCTTATTATTTCAACTTAAATTTTATTCAGCACTTCAAACACTATCACTTTACTTACTTGAACAGACATGACTGCGAGAATATTTGTAACTAATAGTTAACTATAGTTACTGACTAGTATGTTTTTAGATTAAATAGCTGTCCAATGGGTGCTGGTTTGGTGACCCTTATGGAAAATTTTAAGATCTACCCATGATTGTTACTTCATTGTTTAATGTTTTGCATTCTTAAATAAATTGACATTTAACCTGTTCAGATACTCTTTGTGTTGTTTTGAAATAATTTTTAAGCAAAATTGCCAAGTGCCATCTACTGCTTCTGTATAAAACTCTACCAATCTTTATTGTAGTAGGCCTACTTTAACCAAATGCTTGCTACTGCTAGTATTAAAACTACCAATCTTTACTGTAGTAGCTAGGACTGACCAGATGTTTGTAGTTGCTACTTGCAATAACTACCAGCCTTAGTCATAGTATTAGTATTCATAACCCTATTAATTGTTTTTAAAAGTTTCTTGGTTGTCCGACCGAGCTCTACTTTGACACTGGACTACCAGGTTCATAGCCGAAGCGCAGGACACAAAAATAAACGGATGAAAACTCGCATGTGGTACAAGTCAGCGACTATTTTAAATTTGGTTTGGCACTGTGTCTTGCGTGCAATTTAGCTATGGTGAAAACAGGTTTATTTTAAAATTGGGTGGAGGGGGTTGGTTGGTGGAACTGAATGCAGAGGCGTAGCGATGGGGGGGGGGGGGGACATGTCCCTGGGCGCCGACCTTAGGGGGCGCCAAAATGGGTTGGAAAAAGTAATCGAAAGTTTGAGGGGGTTGCAAATCGAAAGTTTGAGGGGGTGGGGATGCAAATCAAAAGTTTGAGGGGGGGGGGGGTGAAAGTTTTTCCCCGGGCGCCGGGAAGGGTCGCTACTGACTGAATGACAAAAATCCACTCTTTTTGTGGTGACACTTTACTTGAGCTTTATAGGATATTTCCGTTAAAGTGCATAGTCGCACAATTTGACACATTTAAGCATTACGAGACACATTTCAAGTAGATTCTAGATCTAGTATCAAGTTTAGAAATCGTGGAACCTACGGAATGGCGACCGACGCTGGCCAAGATAAAGAATACATCAATTATGTTGCAAAGATGAGATTTTCGTGAGTTCTTTTCTTTATACTGGCAATAGGTTATATCTTGATATATTAATTAGGTCCTAGATATAGATCTGTTAGTGAAACTGTTAGCCTATCGTCAACATTAGAAAGGCTGTCCGTACTTAAAAGATGTGTAGTGTGTAGCCTTTCTAGAAAGCTATGGTCTACGTGAGTCTATCATTTAATAATGAGAAAGTGTCGTTGAATAGGCCTATTTTGTAAAACATTAGGTAGGCCCTACAGTCTAAAAAAAAAAATAATAATAATCAGGTGATTCCTTCCCCTAGACATGTTACGTCCCTTGGCGGGACCGTATCACATTTAATTTTCGTACACTGCCCTGATAGCGTTACCCGTAGTAGCAAAGGTATAGATTACTATAGACTATAGATCAGTGGCGTAGCCAGGATCGTCTCAAGGGGGGGGTTCCAATTTTTACCCGGGGACAAACTTTCGATTTGCACCCCCCCCTCAAACTTTCGATTTGCACCCCCCCCCTTCAAACTTTCGATTTGCACCCCCCCCCTCATACTTTTTATATATACCGAGGGGTCTATTGGGGGGTTATGACCCCCCTAACCCCCCCTGCCTACGCCACTGCTATAGATAGATCTATTCAGTCTAGACTACTAAAGATAGAATTAAGAAAACCACAAGGCCAACAGGGGAAGGGGGGCGCTATGTAATGTATTTTTTCTATTTCTTACGAGGGTGGGTTGCATAGCATACATGGAGCATAATGAAATCTTAAGATTCGAGAAATATATTAACAATGAACGTGGATGAAATGTCGTGAGAGAAATATAGTATATAGGGAGAATGGTTGAAATATTTTGAGAGAAAGTCAGTGAGCCTGGTTGAAATCAGAGAATCTTCCAGACATCTCTTTGTGGGCCTAATGTTGGATGCAGTTTTGTGGGCCTTATGTTGGATGCAGTTTTGTGTTGTGGGCCTAATGTTGGATGGAGTTTTGTGGGCCTTATGTTGGATGCAGTTATGTTATGGGCCTTATGTTGGATGCAGTTTTGTGGGCCTTATGTTGGATGCAGTTATGTTATGGGCCTTATGTTGGATGCAGTTTTGTGGGCCTAATGTTGGATGCAGTTATGTTATGGGCCTTATGTTGGATGCAGTTTTGTGGGCCTTATGTTGGATGCAGTTATGTTATGGGCCTTATGTTGGATGCAGTTTTGTGGGCCTAATGTTGGATGCAGTCATATTTCCTAACATTTTTGTGTTGTGGGCCTAATCCATGAAATTTTATTCTAGGAAAGAGATGATCAACAAAGAAAACACAATACGTTATAAAATATGGCCAAACAGGTGTGGTTTTATCATGCCCATTTATCATGAAGTAAGTGATTGTGGAAAATGCACTAAAAATATTCCATTTATAGCTGGAAAAAAAGCAATTTTCAGCTAAATTTTAGACAAAGAAAGACAATACGGTAAAATGAGATAATATCTATGTAGCTGTATATTCTACTAAACTATATTTGTCAAGGGCCGTAGGCTACTAAAATGTTAAAAGTTACTTCTTCATAAATTTTATAAATCTACTAGTAAAAAAATTATTGTGAGGGTTTCCACTTTCTGTCACTTAGCAAACCTTAATCAAAAAGAAATGTATCAGAACTTATGGTGGCTATGACATTTTCTCTTAAAACTCATCTCCTATTTCAGATGAATTTGAAGCTGGACCAGGGTAGACTTAAGCCTTTACCCTCATCAACAGTGCGAGTCACTGCTGCAGACTTTGCTCATTTGTGGCCTCTCTCCGCAACTCAAAGGTTAGTCTTTCACCAACAGTTTTATTTACATGTACAGTTTAAGTTACATCGGGTGACTGAAACATAGTAGAGAAACCAATCCTTTTTTTTATTCAGTCAAAAGCCAAAGTCATTGATGCCTCAGACTCATGCTCAGTTGATTGGCTGGAAGGCTGGGAACAGTATAGTGGAGACCACAGACAAGTGGGTCAAACCTGCCAGCAGGTACAACATGTACAAAGATTTGGGCTGGGGTGTGGACTCCCTCTGGTGATACCTGGCCACTGGTGGTGGGGTGTGGACTCTCTATGTTGATACCTGGCTCACTGATGGCTCAATCATTTCATCTTAGGATTCTTAGTTGAAATAGGAGATTTTTATCTTATCTTAAGAGCTTAAATGTTTCTATATAAAAACTGAATGACAATGTTATGTGGGAATCTTAAGAATACATCATGAATTATTAATTATATAACTCATTTCAATTATTAACTTTCTGCATTTGGTATTAATTATTTAACAGTGACTGTTGAAAGGAAAATTAAAAATAGCTATCCTAAAAATGTTGATGGTTTAAAAAAAAATTTAAATGTATGATTATTTACTTTATTTTCCTGGTTAATTTTTTAAATTCATTTATGTGTACAAGTGTTTAAACTGAAGGAGATTAAAAGTAAAACCAATAATTCCTGTTTTACTTTTTAAAATGCAATTTTAGGCTATTTTTTTAAAAACATTTGTTCATACAAAATTGTAATGAATAATCCCATTTATTTTGACCCCCCTCAACATTTTGATTTTGTTATAAGCAACCCCACATAAAACAAATTGTGTAAGATAATATAGGTGAATTATTTTAAATTTGTTTTGCTAAATGTTTTTTTATTGAGTAGAGCAGACACAATCACAAATAGCTGATAAGATAGAGAAGGAAGTAATGAGGCATTCTGTTTAACCATTACAATTAGCAGACATTTTAGCACACAACATCTACCCAAGCTAGTCTTTCAAAAAATAAAGATTCACACTTACATCCAACTGACATGAATGATATTGTTAATGCATGTACAAAAATCATCTTTGACAGCTCATGTCCCTGACACAAAACACAAAATTGTCTTGACAATTATTGTCACATTGTTATTGCAAGATTAAAACAAAATGATAAAACCAGAACTTCTAAAGTTGAAATTTCACACACATACATAAATGTGATCTCAATTTGATGGACATCAAATTGTTTATAGCATTAAAATATTGTACAGCAGAGCAGAGATTGTGCTAGAAATTTTACTTGAACAGATCATAATTTCAGCATTGATTTCATCCAAAAGTTGAACTGAAATGTAAACAAACAAGATACAGCAAACTAGTCATGAACTGTCACTAAAAGTCAACTATACCAGTGGCACTATATGATTAAAGAAAGTATGTTTTCATAACATAACAGTCATTTCTAAACAAAGGTTTCAGCCACTCACAATTCCATTAGTAAATACAAATAGCTTAGATTATAAGCCATGTTTTTTTCCATTCCCAAGGTGGTGTTTTTTTTTAAATATGTATTTACCTTGGAGTTAAAACACAACCATAAAGTAAGCAGATGCTAATGTTAATATAGTTACCATTCTGTGTGTAAATGTTGAATATCTGACTAGACATAAAGAGAATTGAAAAAGAAAAGTTTATGCATTATTTTAACAAAATAAAAAATGTGATTTAAACAAAAATGGATAAATAATATCTTGAGTTATTTAGTTTACATTTCAAGTAATTCATCAATTTCATAATGATTACACATGATGAGAGCCTTGAACTTGAGGACATTTAGCAGAAGTACATTACCTTTTAAAACAATTTCAGGTGATCTAGTAAGATACAATTGGGCATTGTACTAAGTGAATGTTGGTTATGCTGTGCTTTTGTTAGAAACAACTATTTTGAGTATCTATAATAACAAACATTCACTAAAAAAACATGAAAATAAAATTGTTTTCAAAGTTAAAAAAATTATCTCAATCAACCAAAGGCAAAAGTCAATAAAACTGATCAAAACCAACGGATTATTTACAGACAGTTAAAAACAACTGCTAACAATTATTTATTACTAATCCATTTTTGTCATCTTTTACCTAATGTATTTTTGGCTAGATTGAGGCACCGGTTTCTTTCTTTATGAATATAATATCACAAATTAAATCTGAGAGAATATTTCACTTCTAATAAAACTGCATTTAAACTGTATTATTTGTAAGATACAGAAAAGAAAATATATAAATAAAATAAATCATCGTAAATATCTATTTTTAAAAAAAATAGTAGTATGGTTTATTTAGAATATCAAGTCCAAAGAATTTCAGGATTACCTATAATTAACTTTTTGTAGTTTGAATATTATTTTAAATGCTACAAAGCTTTCTTTGACCATAGCACACCAGAATATATTTAAATCAAACACAGGCAAAATATTAACTGCACAATCTGAACAGCAAAATTTAGCTGAAAACATATCACATCCCTTTTTTTTTCAAACACGTTTGTCACAAAATTAGCTGACGAATCTGATAAATACCAAAATTCATCTTACCTTGGTTTAACAAAATGAACCAAAAAATTGACACAAAGTCAAATCCTACAGTATAATCATGAATAAAATGCAATACAGCTTAAAAATTACACAAACAATCACAAAAAATAAAATTTCAATAATATGTACACATTTATAATACACATAATATTTATCTGACATTATAAATCTCAAGCTGTGTTGACTTCAGTGTACATACCATAAAAAAGTATTTCAGATATTTTAAGAACCAACCAAGTGACTTTTAACATTTAGATGACATTCATGAACAAATTAATCAAGTACAGCTCTAAGTCAATGACAAAATTATACAAGTGCTGCAATTCTATTTTTACATAAGAATATACTTGGATAAAAATACATTTTATATATGCAGGTTTTGATGGTATTTCATTGCAAATTTACCAACAATAATTGAATGAACTTAAGGATTAAAAAAATGCTTACTGCTACAATTTGAAAACAAGTGTTCATTGATATCAGAATTTGTAGTTAATCAACAACTGACTATAACAAGCACACTAAAAATATACATTGTTAAAAGGAACAAAACAAACTAGACCACAACATAATTCTGATGTATCAAAATGGATTTACGTTTTTACATATTAAATTTAAAACCTGAAGTAAAATTATGTTAAAAACAAAATACAATTGGAAATATTACTTTGCAAGGAATTTTGATAATGTGGTCGTTTAAAACTATAATCAACTAAAGAGATAAGAAGATAATTAAGGGTTTTTAATGATTTTACAAGCAGACAATATGTAATTCTGATGTTTACTGATTTTTAGTTGTAAAATTCATTTATTAAATTCCTCAATCCAAATAGAAACACAGATGATAATTCATAATTTATTTACAACTGTCTTTTTGTATTATTGAATGAATTCTTTGATTATTTATTAATTATTTTAACTAGCAGTGCTTAAAAACAATTCAAAACCCAGTAGGTGCTTTGAATCTACTTCCAGCGATCCTCCTCCTCCTTCATTTTACTTGGATCCACCTCGTTTCTGACTCCCTGTACTATGTTGGTTCCTGCCTCTGCCAGCAGAGCTAATGGCTTGAACAGGCATTCAGGGGTGGCATTCCTCAGGGCACCGCCAACAGCACCAACATAACCTTTGTGGGCACTTTCTTCACTGACAATGGCAGATAGATTGGAAGCTGATTCTCTGACACCCTGCGGAAGAGTATGTGGATAGACATAGATCATCAAGAGAACATAGAAGTGTATGAGGTGTCAGCTAATTTTTAAATAGAATTAGATCATCAAGATAACATATTTAGACTCAACAGGACATTCAGTTAGATGTTACACTTTTATTGATACTGATAGTGTATTTGACTCTATCTTTAAGTTAAGATCCACTTTCATAGTTAGTAGACCCAGCTCAACATATAACTTGGTGACCTTCACAGATCACATGTTCTTACCTCAGTCACCAAAGCAAAAGCAGCTTTGGCCCCTTCTGCTGTTGTCCGTGGCTGGCGTCGCTGTTTCAACATCTTACGCCTCCTTACACTCGGCCCTGGTGACATCATATCATACCCCAACTCTGCACAGTACTAAGGAATTGATCAACATAAAATGACTGACCATAAAATAGCCTGAATAAAACAAAAATAAATCAAATCAAGCCCATCTATTTTGCACAAGTTTATTGAGTCTCACACTTCCCTAAACAAATAAAATAAAATTACTTGAATTGATCCAACAACTTTGTTGGTGAGTTCCAGAATTGCCATGACCGTGTTCAGTGTAAAGGAGTTAGCTCCCCTCTGTAATCCTCGTATAATTCTCCGATCCTTCTGATATTGCTCAATGGGTAAACGTATCAGGTCTGTCACACCTTGTACTATACAAGAAATAAGATGCATCTCTTTGTTATGATCTAAATATATTTATACATTAACATTTTACCACATGGATACACATACCACTTATATTTTGTTTGATAAAATGACTGAAACTTGAAGCAAGCAAATATGAAAAGTGAAATTAATTAGTCATACAATACTAAATACTTGTTCACTTGAAGTGAATCTGTGTCCTATCCCAACACATGGCTTTTAAAATGAATTTTTCCAAACTAGCAGATGGGAGCAGAGAACATGTTTTACTTACCAATCTGGAACACAATGGACAAGCTGCCAACACCTTTTAGGATGGAGTGAATCTGGTTGGTCTTTATGTCAGTCAACCACTCATTATAGGCATACATCAACAGCTTATCCCAGCCCAGAATTCTGTTTTTAAAATAACACAGGACACTAGAACTCTTCTTGATTTAAGTTTAAATATTTACTATTCCAAGTTAAACAAAGTAACTAGTGGGATTATTTATGTTCCAGGATTTATCAAATAGTTTATAACTGTCTGAAAGATGAAGTTTATACCAATGTCCAACCAATGTTTACTGACATTTTTTTTTCCTTCTTCTTTGAGCATTAACACAAGAATCAATACATTATGATATTGTAAAGTAAATTCAACTAAGCTGAATGATGGCAAACTATACCAACCCTTTCTGACAGTTGATACGTTTCAGCTTGACAACAGATCCAGTCAATGAAGCCACACCCAGCATCATTCCAACCACTCCCTGTTTGAAACATGTTGATACAGTTTTGTATAGAGAATATCAATTTATACAATGCATACATTATTACTGATATTAATTTCTAATGCAAACCAAGTATTTTAAAAAGCATAACTGAACGTACAAATCTTTCAAAATGTGAGACTTACACTATCCATGTCACATCTTTTGCCGCGGTAGTCAAGTTTTATTGTGATGTCTGATATTAAAATGAAAGACCTAAAACAATGGAAAAGAAAATTTTAAATAGTATCAATGTAAATAGAAAGCTATGTACACTGTACTAAACCAAGAAAGTAAAAGTTGTATACTTGATGAACACTGGCAGGTCTTCATGGGGAAGCTCCAAGTTGTCATTCTCATTTAGTCTTGCCTGAAGTAAAAGAAAATCTTTATTAGAGTAATTTATGTTTTACTTGGTAGTTTAAAAAATTTGAAGTCAAATAAAGAAAAATTGATTAAATAACACAATTACTTTAATGCAATTTACCTGTAAGTATAAGCTTTGCTGATTACTGTAGTCTTCAAACTTCATTAACAACTCTGTTTCATCCAAGCTGGACTCATTGGTAGATGGTATGCCGATGCGCATGATTGGGTCTAGATTGGAAACAGAGTTACGGGGGCTGGAGCTGGAAGGTGAAGAGTGACCTCCAAGGGGAGACGATCTCCCACCAACACTGCCAACATCAGACTTGGCAGTGTCAGGGTCTGATACTTGGGATACAAACTTCCACAAGAAATTCAGAGAAACCTACGGAGGTAAAAGTGTGTACAAATTTGTAAGTGGAATTGTAGTTTAATGAGTAAACACTAAATAATTAAAAGCTAAAGTATAAACAAAACATGCCTGATCAATATTAAGTTTGATTGGTAGACAGAAGGCCTTGACCTCACATTCAGTTCTGCTAGGCAGGTACTCTGGTCTAGTAAAAACTCCAGAAAACATGAGCTGTCAAAAGAAAAAAATGAGAGTGTATTTTAAATATTTGGCAGCTACATGATTTTGATGAATGAATTATTTATAGCATTACAATTTCATTATATTTTAAAACAGATTTTTTTTAATTAAAAAAAAAAAACTGCTAAAATGTAAAGTTTATATAGTTTATGTTGAAGTTTAGCTTTGAATAAAATAACCAATAAAAGTAGATCTAAAGCACATATCAGCTAAACACATGTCTGCTGTAAGAAACTAACCATATAGGCAGATGATTGTTCAGGGTGTTCCTTATCAACAAGCTTGACCAGGAATTTGTTGACCTCTGAAGATTTGATCCGATCTCGAACCTCAAAGCTATTCACCAGTAACTTAAATCGTGAGGCCTGTTTGGTATTGCTGGGGTAGACATCGTACCTGAACCTAATCTGTTGTTAGAAACAATGTCATATTAGAACTTCAAAAAACTAACTAGACATTCTAGCAGTGACAAGCTTTTAGAAACAGTGTCAGACCTTATTTAACTCAAGCTCCATGAGTATATTGAAGTCCCTCCAGTCTCCCCCCCTGTGTCGCCAGCTGTGCCTCCTAGTTCTACCTGAACCATCAAATTTTCTCTGGTCTCTGGGACTACTGGAAAAAATTTGTGGACATTTTATGATTTACAAATAACATACACTGTCTCTTATTTCATTACCAAAACAAATTTAAGCAGCAAAAAATGTCTGCCTGTGATCTATTTACCTCTGAAGTCCTCTGGCTAAATTTGGACGTTCTGCAAAGAAAAACAAAAAAAATTCATAAAAAACGTTTTAATAACAAGCTTTTATGTAACAATGCACTAAAAAGTAGAAAATAAATTATAGACTACTATTTAAATAACTATAAAGAAAAGCGTGGGTCACTTTAGTATCTGTTGGATACCTTTACTAATGTGAAGGAAGACACCCACGCTTTTCTTTATAGTTATTTAAATAGTAGTCTATAATTTATTTTCTACTTTTTAGTGCATTGTTACATAAAAGCTTGTTATTAAAACGTTTTTTATGAATTTTTTTTTTCAGTACTTTACATGTTTTATTTTTAATAGATACATGACTAAAAACCATTGTGCGCCTACTGCACATCACGTTCAGTAGGCGCGCAATGGTTTTTGAACGCAGCCATTACGTGATGGTGCAGCTATTGAAGGTGATGACGCGTGTGGTGTGGTTGGCTAGACATGCCTACTAATTCGGTCCAAATTTTTATTAATTCATAAAAAATTAATTAGGCATCCAATTAAGTCAAATTTAGTTTCAGATTGCATTGTCTTCATGTCTTGACCCACGTGCCAAGTGTGAATCGTATCGGTCAAGTAGAACTGTCCGAATTTTCACTCCTGCGTTTCCGTCTAGACAGACTGACGAGGAAGTGAGTTAAATAAAAGCTTGTAAAAAAATGTACAAAAGTTTTTACTATCACTTGAAAATAATTGTCATTAAAAAGTTTGATCTCAAAAGTTTAAAATTTAAATAATAATCATTAAAAAAGTTTAAAAAAACCCACGTTTTCTGATTGAACTAAAAAGTAGAAAATAAACGCTATACATCACAATAATGCAAGCGATCACTCTACTATAAGCGATGAAAAACGTGGGGCGCCGAAGTAAAAGTTATATTACTATTGATTAGATAATACTATTGACTTTTATTAGGGAGCTTGTAGAGAGTCAACAGTATTAGAAACTGTAAGAAAATCACGGCGCCCCACGTTTTTGATCGCTTATAGTAGAGTGATCGCTTGCATTATTGTGATGTATAGCGTTTATTTTCTACTTTTTAGTTCAATCAGAAAACGTGGGTTTTTTAAAACTTTTTTAATGATTATTATTTTCTACTTTTTAGTCTTTGTCTGTTTGTTTGCATTAAAATCTTGCTATCGATTTTATCTTTTCACTTTTTTTGGGTAAACGAAGACAACTCGTAAAAAGACAACTCGTAAAAAGACAACTCGTAAAAAACACGTTGTGTGAATACGTTACTGACTAGAACACATAGATTTGAACCCGTGTCGAGTGGGATAGCAATCGTGTGCCCAACCACTCGACCATATCGTCTCCCCCAAACTGGCCTACCTCCTGTAAGTTTTAAGTCGGTTCAAACTAAATTATCTGCCCCTAAGCCTGTCGCGTCTTGGAATCGTTCGCTTCACTGCGCGCGAGCTACGCGTCGCTGGTTTTTTTTCTAATGGCTCGCAGAGGAGAATTATATATATAGATTATATAGCGGTCTAAAATGCTCAATAAAATGTTTCCATTGATCAATTTAGTAATAATAACAATTGCATATTCTATGGTCATCCAAAAGAAAGCTTCCCTGAAAATTTCAGCGCGCTAGCTAACTGGGAAGTGCCAGAAATTTCGATCGCAAGATTTGATTGGAAAGACAAATAAACAAACAGAGAAAGCAAGTTAAAGAAAACGTGGGAAAAATTGAAATACTCCTGCTAGCAAAATACATTTTTGGCTAAAAACATTTTTCTGCAGCACAATTTGACTTGATCAAAAATGTTTCAAATAAAATCTTACCACTACTTGATCCCCGCCGTGGGGGAGAAAAATCACTGCCACCATAGATGTGCCAGACCACAGACATCTCCCTCAGTGTGTACTGGTATTCTGGCTCAGGGAACCTATCAGGGGCCTTCAAGTGGTCATAGCTGCTTGTGGGTTTTCTAATGAAGTTTTCATTCACTTCTATTGGTTGCTGTGTCAACAAATGAACCTCATGGCTTCCTTTTATATTCTGGTGATGGTAATCATTGATGATTTTATATTTCAATTTACATATTTTAATTATCTATATAATAAAGACAAAAAATTTACTGATAAAATCTAAGGAAGTTATTTTTGACATTTAAATTACTTATAAAATTAACCCCCACCCCCCATAATTATGAACTTACTGTGACTTCCCTAAAATTACAATCAACAATCTCAAAATCCTCTGTGTCCCCCATGCCCCCATCTTCATCAGGCGTGTTGGAATCAGAGCTGTCTGATACTGTTATGTGCATGGCGTTCTCAAACTCATTTGTCAGCAGAGAAACTTGTTTTGGGTTATCACATTGGAAAAACACCCGAGTCATCTGCCCTTGACTGTGCTTTGTTGGGGTTGGCTTGTGCTCTGTTGTAGGGAAATAGAAAGGACTTTTTATTCAGTCAAAGCACTTTATCAGTATCTTATGTAATAAAGATGTATAGAAATTATATTTTTAAAATTAAGATATTTTAAAATATAAAAATAACT
Source organism: Physella acuta (assembly GCF_028476545.2). Lineage (NCBI taxonomy): Eukaryota > Metazoa > Mollusca > Gastropoda > Physidae > Physella > Physella acuta. The sequence goes on along the minus strand of NW_026731892.1, from coordinate 685,506 downwards.
AAATGACAGTTTTGCCAAATAAATGAAACTAAATTTTGGAACTTACTAATTGGTTCTGGGCAATCAATCATAGCATCCTCAAGGGCAGACTTGACAGATGCTTCCTGTTCTGGTGTTATTGATGGCAACACAGGTGATGGTATTTTACTGTCTCCATGATCTTCATCCTGCAGCAGACATTAATCTAATTAACACCATCTAAAAGAACTCATCCATTTAATTAAAGTAGCTCTGAAGCAAACCTGCAATTTGTGGACACTAAAAAGCACTTACAGATATAAACTGAGGAGCTTCCTCTGTTGCAGTTGGAGTGACGTCCCCTTGATCATTTTTCTCCACCATGTCCCCATCATTGACAATGTACTGTATGAGCTCCAGCAGGGCTGTGGTAGAGTCAGCACATGTGTGCAGGTTCAGCTCATTCACCATAAACCTCAGGTCTGACTTGGGAGTTCTCTGCACAACATTTAGTTTGTTTACTTTACTCAAAGGGTGTCACATGCAGGGTAATTTGAATATTTTTTTTTATTTGAGTTTTTTAAGAGAAATAAACAAACAGCACAAACCTGCTTCCCTGATTTGTCATAACAAAACTGCAGCCAAATTTTGAACTGATCTACTTCAGCCACACATACATAATCTAAAAATAAAATTTAACCAGTTGAAATTACTTTTACAAAGCAAAAGAGTTTGAAATAGTTCTTGGTATAAATTTTAAAAACTAAACAAGTTACCTCTGAGCAAATTCACTTCTCTGTTACATCTTTTAGAAATAAACAAAGCTGAGTCGTCCAATAGAAGCCTGATCTGCGAGAATGCTGACTCAGCTATTATGTTACTGCAAATGCTGAAGTGTTCCACAGTGAGGAATGTCCATACTGAGAGGTTCAATGGCCTAAGGGGAAGTAATGGAGAAAAATAACAAAAACTAGTGTTTTTTATAAGGGGAACTAGTAGAGCCATTAGTGATCAAACAACTAAACATAGTAACAAAAAGTGAACAATTATCTTTCAACAAAGTCAAAGTACCTATAGTCCACACAACAATGATCTATTTGAAGGTGAATCTCTGTCATCACTTTAGGCATTGTGTAGCCCAAGATTGGGAAATCTTTCAGATCAAACAGGTCAATCAGCTGGAAGAAAGAAAGTTTAAATCTTTCAGATCAAACAGGTCAATCAGCTGGAAGAAAGAAAGTTTGGGCCAAATTCAGGCACAGTCCAGGTGAACCATGGCTCATGATGGGCAGGTAGATGTGAGGGGGGTTTTAAAGACACTTTACCTGTGATGTTAGGCAGGTACAGGTGGAGGTTTTAAAGACACTTTACCTGTGATGTTAGGCAGGTACAGGTGGAGGTTTTAAAGACACTTTACCTGTGATGTTAGGCAGGTACAGGTGGAGGAGGTTTTAAAGACACTTTACCTGTGATGTTAGGCAGGTACAGGTGGAGGAGGTTTTAAAGGCAATTTACCTGTGATGTTAGGCAGGTACAGGTGGAGGAGGTTTTAAAGACACTTTACCTGTGATGTTAGGCAGGTAGATGTGAGGGGGGTTTTAAAGACACTTTACCTGTGATGTTAGGCAGGTACAGGTGGAGGAGGTTTTAAAGACACTTTACCTGTGATGTTAGGCAGGTACAGGTGGAGGAGGTTTTAAAGACAATTTACCTGTGATGTTAGGCAGGTACAGGTGGAGGAGGTTTTAAAGACACTTTACCTGTGATGTTAGGCAGGTACAGGTGGAGGAGGTTTTAAAGACAATTTACCTGTGATGTTAGGCAGGTACAGGTGGAGGAGGTTTTGAAGACAATTTACCTGTGATGTTAGGCAGGTACAGGTGGAGGTTTTAAAGACAATTTACCTGTGAGATCCAGCTTTCACCTGTTCTGTGCATTTCATGGCGAAGTGTGGCTCCATCTACTCTTAAGGCCAGTGTAAAGTTCTAAAATACAAAACACAAAGTAAAATAAATATTTGACATATTGGGTCATGTCTGTTTGAATATATCATAGTTTAAATTTAGTAGCATTATAAAGAAAAACAAAAGAAGTTAATTGAAACTGTTTTCTTAAAATAAAGTTAAAAAATAATAAATTAAAATGCTTACTAAACTGCGAACGAAAAAAGGTAGTTGGTAGTTATAAGCTGTAAGGGGCAGCTTAAAGAAATCAAATATTGTACATATAATCTAAGTAGTGTCAGTCTAAGTATCATAGGGTAAGATGTGTAAAAAGTCAGATGCTAGCACAAACAATAGGATAACCTTGACATTGTTCAGAGTGTCCATCTTTGTTTTGACGACCAAAGTAACCATGTCTGGGCTATCAGCACCCCACCCTGCACGACCTTGAGATTTATCTGACACCCATCGATCAGAGCGGTAAATTTTAGACTTGAGGTGGTCAGGTATTTTGTCCCTGATCAGGTCAAGTGATCCAGGTTTTACAGGTAGGGTCACGTGAGCTGGGGGAAAAATTTGTTTTTAACTTTATTAAACTGAATCACAACATTTTTAACAGTTTAGTTTTTAGCTTCTCAATTAAGTAGCAAAAGTAAATGAAATTACATATGTAGAATACAAAAGTAATTAACAAAAAAACAAATGTATGGTTCCTACCATTATGGTAAAGTTGGGCCCTGTTAGTCTGCAAACACAAATACTTAAGGTCAGGGTCACCACCATGTTCATTGACAGAAAAAAGTAATCCATCCTTTAGTGTTATCAACACTTCTCCGTGCAAGTCAGGATTAGATTCCATGTCCTAGGGTAAAAGAAAAACAACAAATATTTCATCTTGCACATGTAGACAACAGCACAGAAATCAGACAAGGCTGAGACTAGGACTTACAACATCACAACCAACAACACAGCCAATAAACCACATCATAGAAATCAAACAAGGCTGAGACTAGGACTTACAACATCACAACCAACAACACAGCCAATAGACAACATCCATCACAACCAACAACACAGCCAATAAACAACATCACAGAAATCAGACAAGGCTGAGACTAGGACTTACAACATGAGGTATCACAGCCAGCAGTTTGCCATTGCCTATACTCAGTGAGAAACACATTTTGTTGAGGAGTTTGGGAGATACAATTTTTGTAGCTTTATTGTTGGCCTTGTGGTCATGGATGGAGTAGTGCATAGAGCCATCATCATCTGAGTCAGACGGGTCCTCATCATCTGGTCAGTGACACAAGAATAAAAGATTGAATGTAAATCCAGTCATAGAACTGGGCATTATGAAATGAATGAAACAATAAGTTGTAAAAGGGAGAGCAACCTGCACTCATTTCTCCCCCCTGGTTCTGCAGCATGTGTAGGACGCCCAGGTTTGTGTTGGAGGGGATCATGGTGTTCATGTAGGAATGTGTTCTGGGGGGCTGGGGCTCCCACATCAGAAGGTCATTGTTGAATCTGGGGGATAAACCAGGAAAATAGGGTTCACAGCTAATCTCTCTAGTGCTACACACTATCAAACATCTGGTTGGTACACAGGTTACCCATCCTGTTATAGAGCAACTGTTTCCCACCTGTTATAGAGCAACTGTTACCCACCTGTTATAGAGCAACTGTTACCCACCTGTTATAGAGAAGCTGTTACCCACCTGTTATAGAGCAACTGTTACCCACCTGTTATAGAGCAACTGTTACCCACCTGTTATAGAGCAACTGTTACCCACCTGTTATAGAGCAACTGTTACCCACCTGTTATAGAGCAACTGTTACCCACCTGTTATAGAGCAACTGTTACCCACCTGTTATAGAGCAGCTCAAGGAACTCTCTACTGTGTATAAATGCAGTCACAGATGGAACAGTGATGTCAACAGACAAACATGTGCGGGCCAGACATTCATCCCGGAACTGTCTCAGTTCTGCTGTGTCTCCTGGCATCACCATCTGCACAAGGTCACACAAGTTTTCTCATCAAGGTATCTTAAACACTCCTTACCACATCATTAGCATGAACCCCTCCCCTGACTTCATCTTTGACCCAAACTTTCCTACCTCACAATTAACTTGACCTCACCTTACCTAACCACTGACTTAACCTTTACCTCATAATTAACTTAATCCACCCCTACATCGCCATTAACATAAGCTCACCATTTACATAACACCTTCAACTTCAAAATTAACTTAAATACTTTACTCAATATTAATTAAGCCCTTTACCTAATCATTAATTTAACCCCCAACCTCACCATTAACATAAACCCCCACCCTACCTCAGCATTAACATAAACCCCCACCCTACCTCACCATTAACATAAACCCCCACCCTACCTCACCATTAACATAAACCCCCACCCTACCTCAGCATTAACATAAACCCCCACCCTACCTCACCATTAACATAAACCCCCACCCTACCTCACCATTAACATAAACCCCCACCCTACCTCACCATTAACATAAACCCCCACCCAACCTCAACATTAACATAAACCCCCACCCTACCTCACCATTAACATAAACCCCCACCCTACCTCACCATTAACATAAACCCCCACCCTACCTCACCATTAACATAAACCCCTACCTCACCATTAACATAAACCCCCACCCAACCTCACCATTAACATAAACCCCCACCCTACCTCACCATTAGCATAAATCCCCATCCTACCTCACCATTAACATAAACCCCCACCCTACCTCACCATTAACATAAACCCCCACCCTACCTCACCATTAACATAAACCCCACCCTACCTCACCATTAACATAAACCCCCACCCTACCTCACCATTAACATAAACCCCCACCCTACCTCACCATTAACATAAACCCCACCCTACCTCACCATTAACATAAACCCCCACCCTACCTCACCATTAACATAAACCCCCACCCTACCTCACCATTAACATAAACCCCACCCTACCTCACCATTAACATAAACCCCCACCCTACCTCACCATTAACATAAACCCCCACCCTACCTCAGCATTAACATAAACCCCCACCCTACCTCAACATTAACATAAACCCCACCCTACCTCACCATTAACATAAACCCCCACCCTACCTCACCATTAACATAAACCCCCACCCTACCTCACCATTAACATAAACCCCCACCCTACCTCATCATTAACATAAACCCCCACCCTACCTCACCATTAACATAAACCCCCACCCTACCTCACCATTAACATAAACCCCCACCCTACCTCACCATTAACATAAACCCCCACCCTACCTCAGCATTAACATAAACCCCCACCCTACCTCAGCATTAACATAAACCCCCACCCTACCTCACCATTAACATAAACCCCCACCCTACCTCACCATTAACATAAACCCCACCCTACCTCACCATTAACATAAACCCCCACCCTACCTCACAATTAACATAAACCCCCACCCTACCTCACAATTAACATAAACCCCCACCCTACCTCACCATTAACATAAACCCCACCCTACCTCACCATTAACATAAACCCTTACCTCATCATTAACTGGAACACTCTCATTGAAAGACAAATCATCCCTGGCATAAAGACTTTTCTTTTTACTGAATGGCCCAGATTCTTTCTTTAGCAGGCCAGGCTCCATGTAGTTGTCCATGCTGGTAGCAGACGCATCAGATTCCTCCTCAGCTTCTAGCACAGAGTTGGCCTTGTGGCTGACATTGATGACAATTCTGACCGGGAGAGTTCATTGACACACAATTGAGCAGTTAAACAAAAGACTTTCATTACATTTTGTGTATCAATAAGAAAACATTACAAATTATTCCTTGACAAATTATAACTAATGTTTCTTTAAGAATTGTAAAGAATAATTTTTTTGAGATATGTACTTTAAATATAACTGTTTTGATCTATTCAAGATTAAAAACATTAAAAAAAAAACAAGAACATTTATTCTTAACGATTCTCAGATTCTTTGTTATTGAAACTTTAGAGTGGCCTAAAAGGTCTCACCGTGGCCAGTTGAAGGTTCCCTCATAAGGAGTTGCTTTAGGGTCATCTACAGTCACTTCACCAAACAAAATGGGATCTTTGTTGATATCCTCTTGTAAATAAGCTGTCAAGTAAAAGTATAACATGACCAGTACAGTTTATTTGTTGAACTGCTACAGGTGCAGCCAGCCACACTGTTTTGATATCTGAAGGTTCTTCTTAGTTTTTATTTCCTTCACAAAACAGTAACCTTCACAAAACAGTAACCTTTTTTAGAACTTAATTTGGTAGTTTTAGGTCACATCTTCAGATTTTATTCATTTAAAAAAGGATGCCATTTTTCGCAATGCGCAGTAAAAACATATAACAACATGTTAAACTAGAGGGACTTGTAGATTACAAGCCACATCAGTTTTAAAAAAAACAAAAGTTCATGCAGTTTTTAATAGGCTTTAATGCAGTTTTTAGTAGAGTTACGCCTCTTGACTTAAAGAGTTACAGATCTTCATAGTTTATCAAAGACACATCCCCTGAATGTCAACCTACCACTGATTTTAAAGACCTGGAGCTCCAGCTGCAATGGTTCGTCCTGCTTTAAGTTGGAGCTGGCATCAGGTGACTCCATTTCCAGCAGCAAAATTTCTTTATGAAGATTTCTTCTCCACCACTCTCTGCTGTGTGTTGGTCGGTCCACACGCAAGTCAGGGACAGGAAATCTGGCAATGGTCATGTGTTTACATTAGTTTAATAGGTCAGGAAATCTGGCAATGGTCATGTGTTTACATTATTTTAATAGGTCAGGAAATCTGGCAATGGTCATGTGTTTACATTAGTTTAATAGGTCAGGAAATCTGGCAATGGTCATGTGTTTACATTAGTTTAATAGGTCAGGGACAGGAAATCTGGCAATGGTCATGTGTTTACATTATTTTAATAGGTCAGGAAATCTGGCAATGGTCATGTGTTTACATTAGTTTAATAGGTCAGGGACAGGAAATCTGGCAATGGTCATGTGTTTACATTAGTTTAATAGGTCAGGGACAGGAAATCTGGCAATGGTCATGTGTTTACATTAGTTTAATAGGTCAGGGACAGGAAATCTGGCAATGGTCATGTGTTTACATTAGTTTAATAGGTCAGGAAATCTGGCAATGGTCATGTGTTTACATAAGTTACTATACACAAAAATATCATTTTATTTAATACTGTCACTGGTAACATACAAGCCTACATTGATCTGTGCAATCCTAACTCTGACCATTGCCTGTACACAAACTAAGAAATACAATATGTACCAACCTGACTCTGACCATTGCCTGTACACAAACCAAGAAATACAATGTGTACCAACCTGACTCTGAATGTTGCCTGTACACAAACTATGAAATACAATGTGTACCAACCTGACTCTGAATGTTGACTGTACACAAACTATGAAATACAATGTGTACCAACCTGACTCTGACCATTGCCTGTACACAAACCAAGAAATACAATGTGTACCAACCTGACTCTGAATGTTGCCTGTACACAAACCAAGAAATACAATATGTACCAACCTGACTCTGACCATTGCCTGTACACAAACCAAGAAATACAATGTGTACCAACCTGACTCTGACCATTGCCTGTACACAAACCATGAAATACAATGTGTACCAACCTCACTCTGAATGTTGCCTGTACACAAACCATGAAATACAATGTGTACCAACCTCACTCTGAATGTTGCCTGTACACAAACCAAGAAATACAATGTGTACCAACCTCACTCTGAATGTTGCCTGTACACAAACCAAGAAATACAATGTGTACCAACCTGACTCTGAATGTTGCCTGTACACAAACTATGAAATACAATATGTATCAACCTGACTCTGAATGTTGCCTGTACACAAACCAAGCAATACATTGTGTACAAACCTGACTCTGAATGTTGCCTGTACAGCCTTAGCTCTGATCTCTAAGTTGAACTTATTGCCAGCTTGTTCATCTCTGATTGCATCATCAATCTAAAATTAGTTCAACAGTTACATTACATAGATATTTGTTTCACTTTCAATCCTATAGCTTTAAATAAGAATTGTTTACAAAAAATCAACACCAACCAAATATCTTTAATAAAAAATAAAAATGTATTTTTAAAAAGTGAGAAAATTTTTAAAAAATTTAGAAAACACATATAATTCTTTGATATATATATAAAACAACAATATAATTTAAACAAAAATATTTATGAAATTGATAATTTTAAAAAATTCTGATCATTCATGTAGGTCAACCAAACAATGGTAGGTACAAACCCCAACATGGCCATTGGTGTCCATTAAGTGAGTTCCTACATTGGTAGCGCTTCCCTTTCTGTTGTCGTAGTGAATCAGGTTAGTCAGTCTGTCAATGATGGTCACATCCACTTCTGATGCCATTTTATTGAAATCAAACATCAGCCGAATCCCTGGGCTCTCTCTTTGGTGTCTTTTTGTCTGTACAAAATAAAACAACACAAATTAAAATAATCTTTATGTATCTTTACAATGTATACATCCCCAAAGATGTAAAGTTTCTGATAATACAAGAACCTACAAAGAACATGCAGGTTCTTGTTGGTTTTAGGCTAACAAAAGAAAACTATGCCAGGAGGCAATGTCTCATATACAATGACTTAATGCTTGAGAAAACATTTTTTTCTCTCTTACAATGTAACAAAAACTAAGGAGACAATATTTACCTGAAGTTTAAGACAATGGAGCTAGTGTATTTACCTGAAGTTTAAGACAATGTAGCTAGTGTATTTACCTGAAGTTTAAGACAATGTAGCTAGTGTATTTACCTGAAGTTTAAGACAATGGAGCTAGTGTATTTACCTGAAGTTTAAGACAATGTAGCTAGTGTATTTACCTGAAGTTTAAGACAATGTAGCTAGGGTATTTACCTGAAGTTTAAGACAATGTAGCTAGGGTATTTACCTGAAGTTTAAGACAATGTAGCTAGTGTATTTACCTGAAGTTTAAGACAATGGAGCAAGTGTATTTACCTGAATGGAATCAAGTGTTACAGTGAGTGCAGACTGAGGTAGTTTAGGCTTATCAATGTTAAACAATGTTGACGGGTCATACGGTGCAGGAGAATCTGAAAGTCCATTCACATCAAAGGCCAGCAACTATAAAAATAAAAAAATAAGAAAAATATTAAAACAAATAAAATATGAGAAAAATAAAAAAATCACAATTAACATTGATGAATTTTATCTCAAATGTTTTAATGTTTTGTGTGTGTTATCATCACCTAGTCTTAGTGTAAAAAAAGCAATATAAAGTCTTACAGATAATAAATAACTTTAAATTAATCATATAAGGAATCAAATTTTAAAATTTGACATAAAATATAATTTTAACACAACTACAATTATTTTTGTCAAATGCTTATCATCACACACTTACCTAAGTTAGTGTATTTTACTTTTAAGTTTTGGTTAAAAAAAAATTCAGTCTTTATATAAATGTAACAAATCTTGAAAACATTTGAATAACAATTTTTATAGAAAAAAAATGAAATAAAAAGGTATCATTTTTTGGCACTAAAAACCTAAAAAAAAAATATATGAAAAGATTGAAAGGTTTAGTTTCTGATTCCATAAGCTATAATGAATGCAGTCTAATAAAAGAAAAAAAATTAGCTTCAGACAAAATAAAATGAGCTACTCCTTTAAAAAATTGATAAGATAAATTATGTTAGAGCTGACGGCTAGTTAAAACAAAGGTTTGAGAACCTCATCTGAGAGATGTGTGGTTTTATTGTAAAATAGAATATCAAGCATGCCAACTAAACAGCGAACAGTCACAGAGCAATATTCAGTCAAATATGTGATGATTACAATCAGTGTTGTAGATGTTTAGATTTCTCTGAGTAAAACTATATTTGAATCATTTCATATCAAATTGTTATATACAGAATTAGGCAATTAAATGTGGCATGCGTGATAAATTTTGTTGTGTAAAGTGGCAAAGTATATCAAGTATGGGGACAGGCTTTTTATACTGGTGTAAAAGTGGTAAAGTATATGCTATTTATACTTGTATCTTACTTGGTGCTAGAAAGGATATTACTTTAATCCACTTGTAATGTCTAAATTATTTAAAAATACTAACACACAAAGGTCTGAGGGGTGGGTGATCTGACTGGAACATGAGAGGTGGGTGATAGAACATGAGGGGTGGGTGATGGAAAATGAGGGGTGGGTGACCTAGCTGCAACATGAGGGGTTGCTGATCTGACTGGAACATATCATCAATGATCATTGTGGCAACAGCAATGTAAAACAAATCTTCATAAAGTTTACATTTTGGTCAAAGTTTATATCGTGTCATTATTATATGAGTACCAAAGACTAACTTCCTATAAGAGGTAAGAGGTGTGTACGTAACTTGGTAAAAAAAACAAGATGCATTTACTGAGAGTTTGAGAACAGTAGGTTTAATGTAGGGAAATATTCAACATGGTGAGTCATCAAGGTGGAATTATTTAAGTAAACAATGTTTGAATGTGTCTAATCATTATTTTATTTTTAAATCACAAAAGGAACTTGTATAGAATTTTGTCAATATTTTGATTAATATGACTGCAAAGAGACATACATAGCAGGGAATCTTGTTTCTATTATTTTGGTTATGTCCCTTGATTTAAACAAAAATTTGTTCTTGCCTTTCTAACGTTGAGAGCATCATTAAAATTTCTTAATGTTAAATTTCTGTATTGAAGATGATACAAGCAACAATTAATAATAACAATAACATCAATGAAAGCACTATTAGGAGTGAAAAAAAAAACTCTGACTGACTCTGATTAAAGATTACTTTATTAATTTTATCAATTAATTTTTATCAAATTATGAAAAATGTAATTATAATTCATTTAATACAATGTCCTTTAACAAAAAAAAAGGGACATAAAATATGTCTAACTAGTAGTTGGTTTAAAACAACTCAGCATCTAGTGCATTGATTAAAAAGGTTGCATCTTGTATAGGGGAGGAGTTACTAACATTTATGTAGCCTTGTGTACATTTGAGGACATTAAAAAAAAAAAGGTTGGCTGACCACTTGACCAGAGTGCCATAATGAACCTTAAATGTGTTTAACTGTATAAGAAACATAAAGGGGAGGTAATAAAACCCCACTTATTTCAAGGCCTACTTTCTGTAATATATAAAAAGAAAATTCAAAAGAAGGAGCAAAAAGTATGTGTTATGCTTATAACAGAAGCTGTAAATAAGCTGGGTTTGTGTAAGCAATGTAATTATACCTCTATAAAGTGTGCCGCTTTCTGACCTTTCACCTCTCGGCTGGGCTGTGTTAGTATAAATAAACATTGAGAAAAGTGTGGTCAGTGTGTTAGCCTGACTTCTCTTACCACACAAAATTAAACCCCCACGATGAGAGTATTCTAGCCTACAATATTAGTGCAGTGATATTTAGACGACAAAAAAAAAGGGTTTACATTGGTTATTGAAGTTTGTTCCTGTACAGTGGTTTGACCTGACCTTTGACCCTACATTCTGACAAGAGTGTCATGTCCCTACAGTAGCTCTGTCCATAAACTTCTATTAGTTTATCATGCCATGTTATAAACCTGTATTAGTTTATCATGCCGCGTCATAAACCTGTATTAGTTTATCATGCCGCGTTATAAACCTGTATTAGTTTATCATGCTGCGTCATAAACTTCTATTAGTTTATCATGCTGCATCATAAACCTGTATTAGTTTATCATGCTGTGTTATAAACCTGTATGAGTTTATCATGCCATGTTATAAACCTGTATGAGTTTATCATGCCGCGTCATAAACCTGTATTAGTTTATCATGCCATGTTATAAACCTGTATGAGTTTATCATGCCGCGTCATAAACCTGTATTAGTTTATCATGCTGCGTCATAAACCTGTATTAGTTTATCATGCTGCGTCATAAACCTGTATTATTTTATCATGCCACGTCATAAACCTGTATTAGTTTATCATGCTGCATCATAAACCTGTATTAGTTTATCATGCTGTGTCATAAACCTGTATTATTTTATCATGCCACGTCATAAACCTGTATTAGTTTATCATGCTGCATCATAAACCTGTATTAGTTTATCATGCTGTGTCATAAACCTGTATTATTTTATCATGCCAGGTCATAAACCTGTATTAGTTTATCATGCCGCGTCATAAACCTGTATTAGTTTATCATGCCGTGTCATAAACCTGTATTATTTTATCATGCCACGTCATAAACCTGTATTAGTTTATCATGCTGAGTCATAAACCTGTATTAGTTTATCATGCTGCGTCATAAACCTGTATTAGTTTATCATGCTGCATCATAAACCTGTATTAGTTTATCATGCTGTGTCATAAACCTGTATTATTTTATCATGCCACGTCATAAACCTGTATTAGTTTATCATGCCGCGTCATAAACCTGTATTAGTTTATCATGCCGCGTCATAAACCTGTATTATTTTATCATGCCACGTCATAAACCTGTATTAGTTTATCATGCCGCATCATAAACCTGTATTAGTTTATCATGCCGCGTCATAAACCTGTATTAGTTTATCATGCTGCGTCATAAACCTGTATTAGTTTATCAAGCCGTGTCATGAACCTGTATGAGTTTATCATGCCGCGTCATAAACCTGTAAGAGATTACCGTACCTCATCATAAACCTGTATTAGTTTATCATGCCGCGTCATGAACCTGTATTAGTTTATCATGCCGCATCATGAACCTATATTAGTTTATCATGCTGCGTCATAAACCTGTATGAGTTTATCATGTCGTGTCATAAACCTGTATGAGTTTATCATGCCGCGTCATAAACCTGTATTATTTTATCATGCTGCTATAACTGGTAGCTTATTTCGTCAAGTGGTTTTAGAAAGCCAGCTAGCCCAAACTGCTATAAATCGTAGCTTATTTTGTCAAGTGGTTTTAGAAAGTCAGCTAGCCGGCCCATCAACACTCTGTTTAGTTACATATCTGGAGCCTGTCTACCTCAAGCACAAGACGATTAACCAGGTTTTCATAGCCTATGTTGGACGTTGTCAGATAATTTTTTGCGAGATAGTTACACTTATTATCACCCCCTCTCCCATGGCATAAGTTAAACAAAATCAATAACGAATGTTGTTTTTATCGTGCACCGCCCTCTTCCCTACCAATGTGGGAAAATGCGGGAATTCCCCGTTTGGTCCAATTGGCCAGAGATGTTTTTCGCGGTTTAAATCAGACCATCGGCCTAACAAAGAGGTAAATAGACTGTGGCTATCTGACGTCGGGGAATAGCCTAAAACCTCCTAACCTAGTGCGGAGGGTTCCAAGTAAACTATGACATGACCTGCATTATTAAACCTACTCCTACCCTATTAGTACTAGGGTAGGAAACAGCCAACTAACAAAAGTGGAGTAATGTATTTATCGGGGAAAAGATAGCCAACACTACAGTCACAGACAGAGACTTTAGAAGAATACATTAAAATATTTAAAAATAAAAGATGTATGTCTTAATGCCAGATACAGTTCTAAAAGCTAAATCGTATATTGAAGAAACAGCACGACCAAAGAAATAGTGAGAAACTATATAAATTGTCTATGCTATGCGAAACAAAAAGAATGGAAGACCAAACGTGATTCACAGCATAGCGATTGGAAGAGCTTGGGATGATGACGGGACGCGGAAGTTCTGCTGACAGTTATTATATTGGGCCCAGTTGAATGGGTTATGAGATGGGGGGATTAAGGAGAAGAAAGAGTGTTACCAGAAGGTACCAACATTAAAACGATAGGATAGCAATGTCCACCCCACCAGAGCTGATCACTCACACACACACACAGGTAGGATAGCAATGTCCACCCCACCAGAGCTGATCACTCACACACACACACAGGTAGGATAGCAATGTCCACCCCACCAGAGCTGATCACACACACACACACACACAGGTAGGATAGCAATGTCCACCCCACCAGAGCTGATCACTCACACACACACACACACACAGGTAGGATAGCAATGTCCACCCCACCAGAGCTGATCACTCACACACACACACAGGTAGGATAGCAATGTCCACCCCACCAGAGCTGATCACACTCACACACACACACAGGTAGGATAGCAATGTCCACCCCACCAGAGCTGATCACTCTCACACACACACACATTGTGTAGCCAAGATTGTGGGAAATTCAAACAAAGGAGCATGACGTTCATTAACATGCATTTGTCCACGCAATCAGACCTTCCCTAAACACCTCGATAACCCACAAAGATATGTCGGCGTCTTGGCCGTAGTCCGCCCAAGGTCAGACTAAAAAAGTTCTCGCCTAAAATTAGATCGACAGGACAGGTAGAGTGTGACTAACGCTAAGCGTGACTAATGTTGATGTTATGACTAGCGTGTAAGCTCCAGCAGCCCGTATTTCAACATGTACGGAGGTGTCACGTCCTCCCCTCCCCCCCCCCCCCCCCTCCCCCAATGTCCATAGTATCCTGGTAGAATCCCCTTGATACGCACAAGTCAGACGTCCTTGTTTTCTTGGCCGTTAAAAGAAAACCTCATGTTTACGTGTTGTCTCTCTAAGCCGTTTCCTGTTCTTAGATTGGGCGTGAGGGACGATTCATTGAGCAATGAGAAAACTTTCGGATACACTTCGGCTGTCATTCATGAATTCTACCTGGTATTTCTGGGGAGTTTATTAGTTTATACTACAGTCATGATATCTACCTTCTATTTCTGGGAGGTTAGGGTCATGAATCGTAACTTCTATTTCTGGGAGGTTACCACACTATAAGCGTTGCCGGATTTAGGGTTTTCTAAATCAAAGTTAAGTCAATGGGAAACACCGTGTAAGGAAATTGTATCTGAAACAACAAGTTATTACAACAGACATGTCCACGTTATAGCCCCCCACCCCCCATATGAATTGACAGCTTATCACAAAACCTATCCCTTATGTACACTGTCATACCTAATCATCCCACCTCCCTTGTTTTAGCCTAGGCCAGCTAGTCTTCCTGTAGACTAACTTATCGCCCCCACCAACAATGTTCCCTCTAAGGGGGACAAGTTTGTGTGCAACTTGTATTTTCTGTGCGCGCTGTTCTAAAAATCTTATACAAGGATATATTTATTTTACAAAATTACTGCGCGGCAGCTCAAAACTACTGCGCGGCCGCGCAACCGCGCTTCTTAGAGGGAACACTGCCCACCAACCCTAGCAGTTTTGTGTCTGACCGTGAGATAAGCAGCTTATTTATTTAGGCCCTACTTGGGTGCATGACATCATAGGCTTTATCGCAAATGTAACCTTCTATAAACGTGGTTCGTGGTTGTCTCATGTAACCATCTATAAACATGGTTCGTGGTTGTCTCGTGTAACCATCTAACATGGCTCGTGGTTGCCTCATGTGGTGGTCACGTGGTCATGAAAAAATACGAAGGCTCAAACAATAGTGAAAATGCCCTATCAACGTGTCTTTAAGAAGACCTTTTTTTTTAAGCGCAATTTCCATTCTGGAGAATTGCGTTTATTAACCCGTCATTTCTGGATGGATGAATGGATGAATGTGTGTCCGCAGCTTTAAGTCGTATCTCCTCCTCAACGAAGCAATATTGAGGACTAGTTCCAAAAGCAATTATGTTAAGCAAGTTACGATGATGAACATAGGCCATAAAAATTCCGGGTTTCTTTCATGGATTTCCCGGAAAAGCCAAAAAAAACTCGAAAAAATGCAGTTTTTGGCCCATATCTCGGCAACCAGACCACTTAGCGACTTGAAACATGTACCAATCGATTCCTGCTATAATTTAGAACAATATTGCCGAAGAAAGTTTTCAAAAATATCCTTTCGTTCGGTCATAAAACATTTTTTGAATTAATTAAAATTTGGACCGAATTAGTAGGCATTTTTATCCAACCACACCACACGCGTCATCACGTTCAACAGCTGCGCCATCACGTTCAATGGCTGCGTCATCACGTTCAGTAGCTAGGCGCGCAATGGTTTTTAGTCATGTAACTCTAACCAATGGTTTTTACTAACCCTGCTATTGATTTACGCTACGACAGAGCTATTTTTAGATAACATTAGGAAATTGCGCTTAAATGTCACTAGACTTTTTAATTAACTTGTTTTAATTTCAAAAAGAATACCAATGCATATTTTAAAAAAAAACAATATAAATTAAAATACAATTTTAAAAGTGTTAGATAATTTAGTTTTTAGAGGACTTTTTGCATTTGAGGCAACAATTTATAAAAGTAAATAAAAGCCTTGAATACTGGTCGAAAAAACGGAATTCAGTTTGATCATCCAAGTAAGTAAGGGGGTGTCAGCTGAATAAAGTATATATTTTGTTTATAAATTAAGCTTTCTTTTGTATTGCACACAGGGGGGGGGGGGCTCGAAATGGATGGGGGCAGAGAAATGCCTGATAGAAACTCTATAACCTACGATTAACACCAGTTGCACAAATTGTTTTTACGTATAGATTGACTGGTTCATCTAGAGCAGTGTTTCTTCCAGACTTTTTTCTCCGGGGGGGCACTCGAAATGTTCGGGGGGGCGGTAGACTTTCTTCGGGGGGGCGGACACTGTTAAAAGTATATATTTTCTATATAAATTATATAAATTTCATTTCGTTCGGGGGGGGCGGTAAAAAATTTTCGGGGGGGGGCTTCGCCCCCCCGAAGAGATGCCTGGAAGAAACTCTGATCTAGAGACGTACAAAGACATGTTCCAACCTGTCTGAGACCCAAGTCATGTGACTGTGTGGTCTCGATGTCATCCAACTGTGTCCAACATGCCTGAGACCCAAGTCATGTGACTGTGTGTCTCGATGTCATCCAACCGTGTCCTACCCCAACATCCCCCGACATCCTTACAACATTACATGCACTATTTACACAGCCTCGGCCCTTCTCATTTACATTTCTAATGAATAAGGCTAACACCACATGGATGCTCATGATCTGTGTTTGAATATAAAATCAGATTATTTTACTCTGGATCACGCGGATTTTAGACAAAAGGGAATGTAATCAATTCATGACGTCATACTCACTTGACGATCCCCCCCCCCGTCACAAGAAGCAAAAGTTAGACCACCTTAAAATGACGTCCCACTTCAGCCTACACCATCCGATCACCATTTGCATTTTATTTTAAAAATACAAAAATATATTTTTTTAATTAAGATGTTTACAAATAAAATAAAAAAATAAAATAAGTTTGACGTCGCACTTTTTGCAAACCTACTCACCTCCGTCAATTATAAAAAGATGTCCGAAAGCCCCCCCGCCCCCCCCCCCCCCCCCCCTATAAGTGTGGTGGACAAGTGAACCCAAAACGTGTGCCCACCACCAATCTAAAATGACGTCACAAAATGTCTGCACTCCCCCCCCCCCCCCCCCTCCCACACACACACGTAACTATAACCTAAAAAACATTTTTCATAATTTTCTACTCAAACAAAATAAAATACACAGACTACGTTACATTCCTTAAGGACCACCCCCCCCCCCCTTCCACCCCACACAATAGTCTGAGTCCCATATATATATGACGTCATTTGCGATAAAAATATATTTCAATACGAAGATAAGAGCGTGCCCGTGTGTTCCCATTTGTAGGTTTACTACGCGCTGATCAATGAATAAGTCTTGTTTACAATACGTCGGATTTTTTTTTTACACCTCTCCCAACCTTGTTTACAACTCCTTCAGATTTCTGTCCACGCTTTTAAAATTACAACTCCGAAATTACAACGTAGATACGGTTTTGCTATTTTGAATATTTAATTTCTGTAGGCTAATAAGTTTATTTTGTAATAATAAAGTTTCCCTGAAATAAATTGAATTGCTTGTTTCTTGGTTTGACTAAGAATACATCACGCCATTTTCTGTGATAAACCTTCGGGTGTGACAACCAAACAATAGACTATTTTTACGAAGGGTTTTGGGGGGGGGGGGGGACGACGATGACATGCTAATAGTTGAATGAAGTAGCGCAGATCTTTAGATAAAAAATTAGAATCGAATAGAGGTCAATATTTATGAAAAGAAAAATGACAGGTTTAATTATTCTAGAAGGAAGTTATTTAACAGTCTTTCGGAAAAACGTATTAGGCCCAGCTGTGTCAGTAGCCTACAAACAAGCACCTTTCACAAGACTACGTGTTTTAGACCGTAAGCCCTTAGCTACCTGTCACTACACGCCAGTAAAGGGCCGATCAACAAGGTGCTGTACGCTGGGGACACGGTGCGCTCGTATCAACTAGGTTAGCAAACGGTAGCAGCGGGCAGCTTTTTTTCTCTCTCTCTCTCGGTAGGGCTCGTCGTAGGTGGGACACGGCAGCCAATCAAAACGCTAGGTCAGTGTCACTGGCCAGGTGAAGCAGACGACAACATTCTTGTGAATCTGGCCGTGACTCATGTTGTTTAGTTGTGTGCTCGCTGTGTTTACTTCTACAAGCCCAGGACGGGCAAGCAATGACTGAACATTCAACAAGACGCTTGTCTTCACATTTTTACATAGAATTTTTTTTTTTTTAATTCGTAAGTAGACAGCAGGTAACGTGGACAATTGCACAAGGCTGCTATCACCAGCCAAGGTTAGATAACTCTGGGCTACACCCGGGTAAACAAACGAGTGGTCTCGTGTTGTTGCAACCCTAGGACTGGAGTATAACCGGATAGGCCTACACTCTCGGATATAGTGGCAGGAATACAAGACATACGCGGAAAAACAACAAAAGGCGACCAAACGAGGCTCTTACCGGAGGCCACACCTGTAAACCTACCGTCAGGTAGATGGATTCCCCATGTCATTTGAAATTAAAGACTCCCTCCTTCCTGCATGCATAGATCATAGACTGAAGCATATGCTAAAATAAGACAGACAGGTAATACGTCTAGCTTTTTCAAATTCAATAAGATTTAACTTTTAACTACACAATAACAAAGTGTAAAGATTTAAGTAGCCTACTTCATCTGCGTCTTAAAAAAGTATGTTTTATATAGTTTGTACCTATAGGCATTAATATTTATTATATGAAGAACTAGTACTAGGCATAATTAAAATTAAACACGTATCCCTATTATATGTTATAACACCTTTTATAATAACAGTTGTAGGACTAGGCCCGACTGTATGTACTAGACATCAACCATGACTAAATAACTTTGCAGTTCACCCGATCTAACATTCCGTCATAAAAGACACACTAACGTAGTAATGTATGCCCTGTCCGTCTTGTCTGTACGGTTTGTAAATATTTAGTGCCACACCCCCCCCCCCTCCAATCTCACATGACTGATCGATTTATCTCACCTAGTGTTATTGAACACAGTAATCTTCCAATTTTAAATTACTTTATATAACGTATACATTAGATATTCTTGCCTTTTAATCGGAAATACACCTGTTAATTTCGAAAGAAACCGCTCCTTCAAAAAGGGTCATCGTGTTAGATAAATGGTCAATAAAAAATATACAAATTTCTAAATTTTAACTAAATTCATGTTAATTGGGCCAACTTTTTCTGAGTTGTTTTGTGTGTCAAGTCGTACACAGTAGCATATGTAGGGTCTACCTTTAGTAGTGTAGCTCAAGCGCTAGGCTTAGTATTGATTCTAATCAGTGATTGGCGTTCACAGTTAGCACCGTGGGAGTCAACACATTCGACTGGTACAAGCCTAACATAATTTAACAAGAGTTCCCTTGTGATGGCGACGAACGTTGTTAACCAATTGTACGTCTTAAATAGTAATCTTGTTGACCATCTAATAAAAAAAAACGTTTTCTGGCTGACTCTCATTTACCTGTCTAGCTCTGGTCATTTGGTCTGACAGTGGTATGGTATCGACATTGTCTAATTAAAAGTACGCCTTCGAACCTTAATGTCCATGGGGCAGGTGAGTTTATGAAGGCATTTGAAGGGATTTGAGTGATTAGTTAGAGCATGGTCATTTATCTACCTAGATACATAGCTGGTTAGAAGCTTATTGTCTAGTCCCTACCCACAGGAAGACTGTCCCTACCCACAGGAAGACACGGCTGAGTTGTGCAATCTACAAAAGTACACATATAGGCCACGACTGTACACACATAAGCCACGACTGTACACACATAAGCCACGACTGTACACTTAAGCCACGACTGTACACACATAAGCCACGACTGTACACACATAAGCCACGACTGTACACACACGACTTTACCTGTCCCCATTCAACCATAAACACTCTCATGTGTAGGCTATAATTAGACCGTTCTTCATGGCTTCATGAATATTTGAATAAAGCAGTAAGGCAAGCTTGGCGCGGCTTAGTTCTAAGACAATTCGGCTCGTCCTTATCTCGGAAACATCAAAACTAAAGCTATTTGAATCTAACGTACAATAACGTTTTCACTAGGATTTAACATTCACCTATTTAGATTACACCCAGTGCTACCACACTCGTTACACCCAGTGAGGTGGTACACCCAGTGCTACCACACTTGTTACACCCAGTGCTACCACACTTGTTACACCCAGTCCTACCACACTTGTTACACCCAGTGCTACCACATTTGTTACATCCAGTGCTACCACACTTGTTACACCCAGTGCTACCACACTTGTTACACCCAGTGCTACCACACTTGTTACACCCAGTGCTACCACACTTGTTACACCCAGTGCTACCACACTTGTTACACCCAGTGCTACCACACTTGTTACACCCAGTGCTACCACACTTGTTACACACTTGTTACACCCAGTGCTACCACACTTGTTACACCCAGTGCTACCACACTCGTTACACCCAGTCCTACCACACTTGTTTCACCAAGTGCTACCACACTTGTTACACCCAGTGCTACCACACTTGTTACACCCAGTGCTACCACACTTGTTACACCCAGTGCTACCACACTTGTTACACCCAGTGCTACCACACTTGTTACACCCAGTGCTACCACACTTGTTACATCCAGTGCTACCACACTTGTTACACCCAGTGCTACCACACTTGTTACATCCAGTGCTACCACACTTGTTACACCCAGTGCTACCACACTTGTTACATCCAGTGCTACCACACTCGTTACACCCAGTGCTACCACACTCGTTACACCCAGTGCTACCACACTTGTTACACCCAGTGCTACCACACTTGTTACACCCAGTGCTACCACACTTGTTACACCCAGTGCTACCACACTTGTTACACCCAGTGCTACCACACTTGTTACATCCAGTGCTACCACACTTGTTACACCCAGTGCTACCACACTTGTTACATCCAGTGCTACCACACTCGTTACACCCAGTGCTACCACACTCGTTACACCCAGTGCTACCACACTTGTTACACCCAGTGCTACCACACTTGTTACACCCAGTGCTACCACACTTGTTACACCCAGTGCTACCACACTTGTTACACCCAGTGCTACCACACTTGTTACATCCAGTGCTACCACACTTGTTACACCCAGTGCTACCACACTTGTTACACCCAGTGCTACCACACTTGTTACACCCAGTGCTACCACACTTGTTACACCCAGTGCTACCACACTTGTTACACCCAGTGCTACCACACTTGTTACACCCAGTGCTACCACACTTGTTACACCCAGTGCTACCACACTTGTTACACACTTGTTACACCCAGTGCTACCACACTTGTTACACCCAGTGCTACCACACTCGTTACACCCAGTCCTACCACACTTGTTTCACCAAGTGCTACCACACTTGTTACACCCAGTGCTACCACACTTGTTACACCCAGTGCTACCACACTTGTTACACCCAGTGCTACCACACTTGTTACACCCAGTGCTACCACACTTGTTACACCCAGTGCTACCACACTTGTTACACCCAGTGCTACCACACTTGTTACACCCAGTGCTACCACAACACCCAGTGCTACCACACTTGTTACACCCAGTGCTACCACACTTGTGACACACTTGTTACACCCAGTGCTACCACACTTGTTACATCCAGTGCTACCACACTTGTTACACCCAGTGCTACCACACTTGTTACACCCAGTGCTACCACACTTGTTACACCCAGTGCTACCACACGTGTTACATCCAGTGCTACCACACTTGTTACACCCAGTGCTACCACACTTGTTACATCCAGTGCTACCACAACACCCAGTGCTACCACACTTGTTACATCCAGTGCTACCACAACACCCAGTGCTACCACAACACCCAGTGCTACCACACTTGTTACACCCAGTGCTACCAGACTTGTTACATCCAGTGCTACCACAACACCCAGTGATACCACAACACCCAGTGCTACCACACTTGTTACATCCAGTGCTACCACAACACCCAGTGCTACCACACTTGTTACATCCAGTGCTACCACAACACCCAGTGCTACCACAACACCCAGTGCTACCAGACTTGTTACATCCAGTGCTACCACAACACCCAGTGCTACCACAACACCCAGTGCTACCACACTTGTTACATCCAGTGCTACCACACTTGTTACACCCAGTGCTACCACACTTGTTACACCCAGTGCTACCACACTTGTTACATCCAGTGCTACCACACTTGTTACACCCAGTGCTACCACACTTGTTACACCCAGTGCTACCACACTTGTTACACCCAGTGCTACCACACTTGTTACATCCAGTGCTACCACACTTGTTACACCCAGTGCTACCACACTTGTTACACCCAGTGCTACCACACTTGTTACATCCAGTGCTACCTTGTTACACCCAGTGCTACCACACTTGTTACATCCAGTGCTACCACACTTGTTACACCCAGTGCTACCACACTTGTTACATCCAGTGCTACCACACTTGTTACACCCAGTGCTACCACACTTGTTACATCCAGTGCTACCACACTCGTTACACCCAGTGCTACCACACTCGTTACACCCAGTGCTACCACACTTGTTACACCCAGTGCTACCACACTTGTTACACCCAGTGCTACCACACTTGTTACACCCAGTGCTACCACACTTGTTACACCCAGTGCTACCACACTTGTTACACCCAGTGCTACCACACTTGTTACATCCAGTGCTACCAGACTTGTTACACCCAGTGCTACCACACTTGTTACACCCAGTGCTACCACACTTGTTACACCCAGTGCTACCACACTTGTTACACCCAGTGCTACCACACTTGTTACACCCAGTGCTACCACACTTGTTACACCCAGTGCTACCACACTTGTTACACCCAGTGCTACCACACTTGTTACACCCAGTGCTACCACACTTGTTACACCCAGTGCTACCACACTTGTTACATCCAGTGCTACCAGACTTGTTACACCCAGTGCTACCACACTTGTTACACCCAGTGCTACCACACTTGTTACACCCAGTGCTACCACACTTGTTACACCCAGTGCTACCACACTTGTTACACCCAGTGCTACCACACTTGTTACACCCAGTGCTACCACACTTGTTACATCCAGTGCTACCACACTTGTTACACCCAGTGCTACCACACTTGTTACACCCAGTGCTACCACACTTGTTACACCCAGTGCTACCACAACACCCAGTGCTACCACACTTGTTACATCCAGTGCTACCACACTTGTTACATCCAGTGCTACCACAACACCCAGTGCTACCACACTTGTTACATCCAGTGCTACCACAACACCCAGTGCTACCACACTTGTTACACCCAGTGCTACCAGACTTGTTACATCCAGTGCTACCACACTTGTTACACCCAGTGCTACCACAACACCCAGTGCTACCACACTTGTTACATCCAGTGCTACCACAACACCCAGTGCTACCACACTTGTTACATCCAGTGCTACCACAACACCCAGTGCTACCACACTTGTTACATCCAGTGCTACCACAACACCCAGTGCTACCACAACACCCAGTGCTACCAGACTTGTTACATCCAGTGCTACCACAACACCCAGTGCTACCACAACACCCAGTGCTACCACACTTGTTACACCCAGTGCTACCACACTTGTTACACCCAGTGCTACCACACTTGTTACACCCAGTGCTACCACACTTGTTACATCCAGTGCTACCACACTTGTTACACCCAGTGCTACCACACTTGTTACACCCAGTCCTACCACACTTGTTACACCCAGTGCTACCACACTTGTTACACCCAGTGCTACCACACTTGTTACACCCAGTCCTACCACACTTGTTACACCCAGTGCTACCACACTTGTTACACCCAGTGCTACCACACTTGTTACACCCAGTGCTACCACACTTGTTACACCCAGTGCTACCACACTTGTTACACCCAGTGCTACCACACTTGTTACATCCAGTGCTACCACACTTGTTACACACTTGTTACACCCAGTGCTACCACACTTGTTACACCCAGTGCTACCACACTTGTTACACCCAGTCCTACCACACTTGTTACACCCAGTGCTACCACACTTGTTACACCCAGTGCTACCACACTTGTTACACCCAGTGCTACCACACTTGTTACACCCAGTGCTACCACACTTGTTACACCCAGTGCTACCACACTTGTTACACCCAGTGCTACCACACTTGGTACATCCAGTGCTACCACACTCGTTACACCCAGTGCTACCACACTTGTTACATCCAGTGCTACCACACTCGTTACACCCAGTGCTACCACACTTGTTACACACTTGTTACACCCAGTGCTACCACACTTGTTACACCCAGTGCTACCACACTTGTTACACCCAGTGCTACCACACTTGTTACATCCAGTGCTACCAGACTTGTTACACCCAGTGCTACCACACTTGTTACACCCAGTGCTACCACACTTGTTACACCCAGTGCTACCACACTTAGTACATCCAGTGCTACCACACTTGTTACACCCAGTGCTACCACAACACCCAGTGCTACCACACTTGTTACATCCAGTGCTACCACACTTGTTACATCCAGTGCTACCACAACACCCAGTGCTACCACACTTGTTACATCCAGTGCTACCACAACACCCAGTGCTACCACACTTGTTACACCCAGTGCTACCAGACTTGTTACATCCAGTGCTACCACACTTGTTACACCCAGTGCTACCACACTTGTTACATCCAGTGCTACCACACTTGTTACATCCAGTGCTACCACAACACCCAGTGCTACCACACTTGTTACACCCAGTGCTACCACACTTGTTACATCCAGTGCTGCCACACTTGTTACATCCAGTGCTACCACATTTGTTACATCCAGTGTATCCAACATGTGCTACATATTGAATTAGTGCTAGATTCTAATCATTCCATATCTGGTCACGAGCCCATAGTGTGTTAAAAAAACCCAAGCAAACCGCCAGCCGATAAAGTCTTTCTAATTGCTTAAAGGCCGCGAGTGTTGATGTAATGTTTTAACAAATTATCATACAGGGGGCGGGGGAAATGCTTTAATGGAAGTAAAACTAGCCGGAAAATGTTTCCGATAAAGTGAAGAATACATAATAAGGTCACAGTGAATTGAAGTATAAAAACTTGAACAGCTGTTTTTGATGTTAGTACTAGCTGATTGTACACGTGTGTGTTCTGTGAATGACACATGAGATCTGACCCTACCACACCCATTTGATGTACAACTGTATTCGTTTTAATCTTTGAACTATAATTATTTTAAAAACACCAGCAAGCCGCCTCTGATTAGTGATACTACCGTAACAGCCTTCAATGAATGCATGTTCTAATTTCTAAAGAGAAAAGAACGGGTCTCTCGTGACAACGCCAAGGTGTTGTATATCATTTTGTTTTAGATCTAGAAATGTAATAGGCCTATAATATAAGGGGTGCTGGTCTATAGTAATGTTAAATAACTGTATGGGATAAGTAAACACGTCAGTTTTTGTATTAGAACTTCAATTTAGATATCGAGAACTTTTCCACTTGATTGTATCGGTTCAGGCATCAATGAATCGAATTGAAATGTCTAAAGAAAGTACTCGTTTGAGTATAGTGAAAACTAGAGTAATATTTTAAAGTCAAGTTTTAAAATGTCCCTCATAAATTTCAGCGAACGGATCAAGATGGCGTCAAGCACGTGTATCAGCCTGCTCTGTGTTGTGGTCCTGCTCTCGCCCGTCACAGTGGTCAACTCGCAGGACTGCAGTGATGTGTTTCCACGGTGCCAGTGCTATGAGGGTCCGGTTGTGGACTGCTCTAGCAGAGGACTGACCGCCCTGCCCAGTCTGACCGCGCCCTTCACGACCTTGATACAGGAGATGCGACTCAACAACAACAGCTTCACCGCGTTGGGATCCGATGCTTTTCATGGACTCAGGATCAAAGGGATAGATTTAAGAGGAAACCCTATAGGCAGTGTCCATTCGAATGCATTTCAAGGATTGGTTGTAGACTTGACAATATTGTATTTGGATGGAAACAAAACATCAGTAGTACCAATAGATGCCCTAAAGGTGCTAGTCAACTTGGAGGAACTTGTACTGAGGAATTATGGGATATTACATTTACTAAACACAGATAGTTACTTTGTGTCTTTTCCCAAATTAAAATATCTTACACTCGATAACTGGGGTCTAACATCTATTGATGACGACCCATTCCATGGGCCAACTGAGTTGTTAAATCTGATTATCAGCAACCAGAATATTGTAGGTCTCCCCGTTGACGTGCTCCACTCGCCAGCTTTATCCAAATTAAAAAAGTTAACTTTCTCAAACTGTCACAATGTAGGCAAGGTAACTCAATCAGCATTTGCGAACCTTGCCGCCATACAGGAGATAGACTTAAGTTATAATTTTATACACACTTTAGATAACGATTGCTTTAAGGGCATTGGCGACACTCTGATCAAACTAAACCTGTCTGGTAATACTCTGATTCCGTCTAATAGTCTGACACTGGCAGGGCTAAAAGATTTAACTGTGCTCAAAGAGTTGGACATGTCGCACAATGAAAACCTCCAAACACTGCCCAACTTGTCTCAGCTAGGTAACCAACAATCTCTCAAGCTGTATTTAAACAACAACAAAATCTCAACTCTTGGCGCCAAAAGTGTTGCAGCTATAGCTACCACACTACAGACTTTGAATCTTTCAATGAACCAGATTCATTCCATTCACGTGAATGCTTTTGATGGGATAACAACGCTTCAAGTTTTAGATCTTTCCAAACAAGACATAGGAACTCAAGAAATTTTAACCGTTCCACACTTAAGTAACTTGTCTTCTACATTAAAGGAGTTGTACCTGTCCGGTCAAACCGTCAACCCGGACACGCTGTGGTCAGCTATTACTGACCTCACACAGCTGACTGTTCTCAGCCTCTCAGCAACAAAACTCAGCACTATACCAAGCTTTGCATTGGAGGAACTGGCCGCACTAATTCAGCTGGACATAAGCTCTAACAGAATATCCTCACTGACCCCCGACATGCTTGTTGGTCCACGAAACTCGCTCAAAGTTTTAAACATTGCCGGCAACCCCATCACCACTCTGCCGTCTTGTTTGTTCAATGGCTACACAAGTTTTCCACTGAACATCATCCTAGACTCGCCGCTACAGTGTAACTGCGCCATACGGTGGTTGTGGGAGCGACTCAAGAATAACACAATCGTATTTCCCACCGCGGCGAAATGTGCAGACAACATGCCGCTCTCCAACAAAACCCTGACAGACTTTTGTCCTGGTCCCTACACAGAGCCGGCGTGTACTGATAACTATCTGACGCCCACGCTGACCATACGGCTGGGGGCGGGTGAGAGAAACATCACACTGAATTGGACTTTGTCGGACAACAAAGATCTGCTCAACTACATGCTCCAACTAGAGTCAGAGTCCGGTGCTGTGACCAATGTGAACCGTTCCAACAGCCAGCCCTATGTCTTCACCAACCTCACGCCCAACACGGTCCACCAT
Organism: Physella acuta; assembly: GCF_028476545.2. NCBI lineage: Eukaryota > Metazoa > Mollusca > Gastropoda > Physidae > Physella > Physella acuta. The sequence goes on along the minus strand of NW_026731892.1, from coordinate 657,616 downwards.
GTGTGTGTGTACGCCGTCTTCCTCAAGCGGCACACTATCGTTGAATGTGATAACATTAAAACGTTACAGGACACGACGGGCGCTGCCGGCCAACAAAACGGACTAACTTCACAGGAGGTCGGCATCATAGTAGGCGCCGTCATTGGTGGGGTCATCTTACTGGCCATTATTATAGCCATCGTTGTTTTAGTCTTCATCCGCAAAGTGCCCAAAAAAGCCGAGGCACCCTCCCACCCCGAACAGCCTCGAATATTCTCGAAGTCAGAGTTGCCGTCCATGGGCCGAGAGACTCACACGTTCGTCAGGGGCAAGAAGCGTGAGGGCGAACCAGAACACAAGGAAGGGATGAAGGTGGTGGCTATCAGCGATGGTCAGACCGGCGGGCGGGTGGGCCGAGCCCAGATCTTGTACTCGGACAGCAGCGCCAAACACGGCAGCACCTCGTCCTCCAACCAGTCTTTCTACGAGAACGACCGCCGCGGCGTCTTGCCCGAGCCACCCAGGGCCAAGCCCGAGGCCTACTACAACATGGGCTTCAAGGGGGACCACTATAATGAGATAGACACGGGCCCACGGTCGCCAGAGAAGCTGAAGCAAAACGACCTCAACAACAAAAAAAGTGCCCCTGGCGCACGGCCGCCATCATACATAGAATTAAATAGACCCAAGGGGCAGACGGGCCCAGCTTCACCAAGTCTACACATACAGGGCGTGGACAACATGGGCTTCCAGCATGACGATACAAAGCCACGACTTAGCACGTCCAGAGAAGTTACAGTGTAGATGTAGATCTGTGATCAGTGACTGGGTTACTTCCTGCAGGCTACGTCAGATAAGAAAATATTACACAAGATGGAGTCACGCGAAGAAATGTACACAACAGTTGTCAGAATGACTTGGGCCACTACTGTAGCACTGTGTTTAAACAGGTGTATAGGAGGGCCTTGTCCCCCCCCCCCACCAGCTTATTAAACATCTGTAGACCTCAGGTGCCTGATGTCCAAGCCAAAGGCCAAAAAAATATGCAATCTCTAAAAACTGACCAAAAGGCTGAACTATTACTTATTTGTTTCTGTTAAACAGACTATCAAAAGATGGAGAAAACATGCTGGGACACGTTTTGACGTTTTGACGTGTTGCCTACATTCCATTGTTAAAGAAATAATGATGAATACTGTTCATTTGTTTTAGATATCTATTTATACATATGATGCTCAAAAATACAAGTAGGCTCTGAGTTTAAAAGGAAAGGTTTAAACTAGTTCACATCATGTCCAGTGAATAACAAGTGTCAACCATGTTCAATAGTGTGCTATATATATACTTAATCAAATTTAGCAAAGATCTGACTTAATTCTAATACAACTAAAAATCTTGTAAATATTTTAAATTGTAAATAAAACTGCTGAATGAATTAATGAATAAATTGGGCCTGCCTGTTTGCTCCTAATAAAAAAAAACATTTTGGATATTTTATAGGATTTATCAATTCAGAAGGTAAAGAAATATAGATTTTAACATTTGCAAACAAATTTTAAAAGTCCAATGAATACATTCGTGCCTTCATTTAAATTGTAATTATACGCTTTAAGTGGCCTAAGTGTCAATGCAAAACTTATTTTTAGAAGTCATAACGATAGTTATAACTAATTTTTGTTATTTACAGAATGTTTTTTAAATGTGTGCCTCGATTTATGAAACTATTGTAGTAGTTGGATGTACATATCCCAGAACTGGTTAAATTATTGTACAAAGATCTTTTTTTACAAGTCATACTTCAAAACATTCCAGATGTAACATACGACTTAGTTTAGTCAACATTCCATGAAATAAATGCATTTATGCCATGTTTTTGTAGACTTTCCAAATGTATCAAATATCTGTAAGTTGGTTATTTTGTTGTGACAATTTTAAAAGAAATTTTATGCATATTTATTCAGGTATTCAATCTTTACAAAGTTTTCTATTTATCTCATATCATCTGCTATTTATAACATTTTTATTTAAAACCTTCTGCAATAAATACAATTATGCAATTCTCATGAAATTAGAGATTCATTTTTATAATATGCCTTAACCAAAGTAGAATTTTAAAAATGTTTTTGTTATTTTTTATACCTCATACATACAAAAAGTTTTTAAGGGAAAATCTGAATCAATGAATAAACTTTTAAGAATAGTAGTTTCTCTTTTTCAAAACTATTTCTCTTTAAATTCCTAGTGAAACTAGACTAGGTTATTTTTTTATTTCACTTATAAGATGCATAATTAGCAGTCAGAACAAAAAATTTTCTCAGAATTATTCTAGGTTATCCCCATTTTATACTTTTTAAGTTTTAAGAGAAACATTTATAAATTGTATGACATATTAAAATAATTATTTTAGAACAGTTGTTTGTGTTATTCCTTTTTCAATAAAAAAATGACTTTTTAAAAACCAAAGCCTAAACTGTAAAATGAAATCAATTAATAACAAAGAAATACCAAAACCTTAAGTTTTGAATAGTCTAATTTTCTGTGTGTTTTAACTTCAATAGTAGAAACTTACAATTACCAAGTGTTAAAACGATACATTTTACAGAAACTGTTTACCCTTCTCCCAAATCCTTAATATATTTCTACAGAAATATTGTCCCCTGTATAAGTGTAAGGCAGCCTACACAGCTCACTGCTCTAGGCATGTGAAACAAAAGTTGCTTTGGGGAACATGTTACCATTCTAAAGAGAGTGAAAAACTATCTCACACATTTATTTTGTTATCAAAAGATTTTGAGATAAAGAACCAAGGAACAAGGCTCGAAAAATACATAATTTACATTAGGTATATATATATATAGAGAGAGAGAGAGACCTATATACATTGTGTTGAACAACGTTTTTCATCATAAATCTGTTATAGGATTTCAATAAAAAGTTTTTAAAATAAATAAAAACCATCAGCTTATAAGGCATATGGTATTTTTACATGATTAAATGATAACTTGTATTATACATATTTATGAAATATGTAAAGAGTTACTAAAGTAAGAATCATGTTTAAAATATTCAATATAATTAATCGTAAATAATTAATTTCATTTTTTTTTTTTTTTAATTTAGATTTAAGAAGTTTTTAAAGTAATATGTTACAAAGAGGTTTATTCAGCTTATTTTTGTATAATTAAATTTAAAAAAAAAAACTTTCTGAACATAAAGTACAACTGAAGCATGCAAATTTTTTTTTACCAATGGGGAACACATAAAGATAATACAAATATCCTAAAATTATTGAATTAACAATTAATGATGAAAAAAAAAGAACTTACCACAGAATATTGGGGCAGTTTTGGTAGAGCAGTTTTAGCAAAGTCACTGGGTTTACTGACACAGTCAAATAAACATTCTATCACTTCAAGTTTCCCAAAAGTGACTTTCACCCTGTGCTTGCTTTCTGAAGATTTTTTTTCTTGGACCAAACTTGCATGGACTGGTTTGGCCAGAAGACTGAAATGAAGAAGAAACAAAGGATTTTAAAACAAAAATTGATTTCATAACAATACATGGAACAATAAACCGGGAGTGATCTCCCCTAAACTTTCTTGAATATTTTTATAAAAAATAACTGGGGATGGGAACTCGGGCTATAGACATGATTTTTAATCCATTTTAAATACTTAAAGTTTTAAAAATAGAATGAAATCTCGTAGACAAAAGAATTGCACACCAAGTGAACGCTAAATAAAAAAGTGCATAATAGTGCTCAATATTATTAGTACTTTAAAAATTTACATTAGTTTTTTGAGAAATCGGAAGTAGCGTAAATTACTACTTCCGGTCAACGGAAATGACTCAAAATTTAACAGAAGGTAGAGAATTAGATCTTTTACTTACATGTGAAATTTCGTTTATCTATCTGAAATAGTACTCAAGTTATAGGCTTTTGAAAATTTCAAAGTAGGAAAATTACCACTTCCGGTTATCGGAAAATCGCTCAAAAGTTGATACGGATCTACGATTTTGATAAAATACTTATATATGAAATTTCATCAACCTAGCTGTAACGGTACTCAAGTTATCGTGTTTACACACACACACACAGACAGACACACAGACATACGGACAAGATTGCAAAATTATGTTTTTCCGTATCAGTGAGATGTAAAACGTCGAGATTTGTAAAAATCTCGATTTTTTTTTTTGCAAGATTACAAGACTTTCTCTATACTTCGTATATACGAGAAAGTAAAAATGAAGAAGGAACAAAGGATTTTTAAAAAGACAGCCCCTATGTCCCAGGAGGGGCGACAAGCTAACCCTTAAAATTAATGTGTAATTTATGAACAATAAAAAAGCTTACCCAAGATGATCCAAGGGTAAAATGGAAGCAACACTGTCTCTCAGTTTGTGCAGTGATACCCTAGAGTCTAGCTTTGACATCCCATCAAATAAATCTTTGGCAACCTTTTGAAGGTGATTCTTGGGGACATCTTCCTTTGATGCTGGACACTGGGCCCTACCACGGCTTAGCTTGGGTGTTGGTGCGTCCACAGAGGAGGTGAAAAACTCACCGCTGTCATGAAACTCCTCGTCATCATCGTCATCACTGTCATAATGTGTACACGCAGTCTTGAAAGATGACTGTGAATAGCTGAGACTAGCTGCAGGGTCAGGCCGTGGGTGGAACTGGCTGGTGATGAAAGACTTGGGCAGGCTGGATGGAGTGAAAGACTTGTCTCCTTTAGGAACGCCAGATTTAGGTGGGAACGAGGAAGACAGGCTGGTGACGCTAGTTGCCGGGGGGGATGAAAAAGATGCCATAGAGACGACTGGACATGGTTCTGGATCTTCCAGCAGGAGAGTGACAGTAAAGAAGGGCAGGGTTAGACTGATGTTCTGGGTCTCTACGGAGTGGTCGTCCCAGCCCCTGCTGTTGCTTCTTTCTGTAGCTGAGGGGGGAGGATCACATAATATAAATGTTACAAAAGGGCTTTTAAAAATGAGGTAGGTAATTTACACGCTAGCTAACCAACTGTACAGAGTAAATATTTTAGAATGAGTTTCTCAAATAAAATGACTAAACAGCTCAATCAAATTTAAAGAACTTACATTTGCTTTTTTTTGCATGGGAATAGTCACTGACTGAAATAGAAAAAAAAATTGGTTTACAATTTAATAAAATGTCAATGAAGTACAATATGTCAAAGTGAACACGTTGAATTTTAAGTTGATAAAGAAATTTAAAAACCTGAACCAGAATTTAATATATTTTTAAACATGGACTCATTTAAAACAGCTCCAACTTTGCTGATATGTGGTGCTGAGGAACTATCACCAATGTCTTACTCACCATTTGTGGTGCTATATGTAGAGTCTGCAGTGAATGTACTCACTGAGGAACTATCACCAATATCTATACAAGCTGAGCTCTTACTAGCTGATGGATATGCGGAGAAGAACATGTCTTCTGAGAAAACACTCTCTGAAAGCAAATGTGCGCTTAGTACAATTTTCTTATAAATAAAATAGAAGGAATAACAAATAATTCAATTAACTAACATACAAAAAACAATTCTTGATTTTATTTTTTTTCAATTGCTTAAAAAAATTAAAACAGAATCCAATACCTCCTCGCATCATCTCCAGATGTTTTTCTATAGTGAGGTCAGGGATGCTGTCAAAGGCACTGTTTCTGTGTATGGAATCATCTGCTTCTCTAAGTCTGTCACAAACCAAAAAGTCTTCAGAGGTCATGGGAACAGGCTTTGGTGCTTTCTTGTGACCTAACAGGTAGAAGAAGGTCAGCATTGGTGACAATGTGTTATGAAACAATGATATGAATCAGTGTATGGGCTGTTGCTGCACATTTAACATATAATTACAATAGGTTAACGTTTAATTTCTTATTATGTCTAGGCACAACTAAATGGTTACACTATTGCTAGCAACAACTGGTAAAACATATTTCCACAAGAACTTACCTGTAGTGCCGAGCAGTTGTGTAAGAAGACTGATAAGTTTAGGGGACATGAACACATGAAAACTTTCCAAATTCCAGGACACATCCACCTGTACACAGACAATGTCAGAAGTTTGACAACTTAAGGGGACATAAACACATGAACACTTTTTAAATATCATTGGTTGTCCATGTTTCAGGACCTGCTGATGTATAATGTGTGATATAAAAGGGGTTGTCCTTACATCAGGACCATCTGATGTATAGTGAGTGATATGAAAGGGGTTGTCCTTACAGCAGTACCAGCTGATGTATAGTGAGTGATATAAAAGGGGTTGTCCTTACAACAGGACCAGCTGATGTATAGTGTGTGATATAAAAGGGGTTGTACAGAACCAGCTGATGTATAGTGTGTGATATAAAAGGGGTTGTCCATACAGCAGTACCATCTGATGTATAGTGTGTGATATAAAAGGGGTTGTCCTTACAACAGGACCAGCTGATGTATACAGTGTGATATAAAAGGGGTTGTCCTTACATGAGGACCAGCTGATGTATAGTGTGTGATATAAAAGGGGTTGTCCTTACATGAGTACCATCTGATGTATAGTGTGTGATATAAAAGGGTTTGTCCTTACAACAGGACCATCTGATGTATAGTGTGTGATATAAAAGGGGTTGTCCTTACAACAGGACCAGCTGATGTATAGTGTGTGATATAAAAGGGGTTGTCCTTACATGAGGACCATCTGATGTATAGTGTGATGTATACAGTGTGATATAAAAGGGGTTGTCCTTACAGCAGGACCAGGCAGCTGGTCTTCGTTTTTGATGATGATGGTGACTGTCTGAGACTTGTCCATGGAAACAATAGGGATACAGCCTCCTGTCTCAGGCTCGGGGCTGTCTGTCAGGCTCTCCATTTCTTCATGCGACATGCCTGGGTAGATGGACTGAGTCATGCATGAGCTCTGCATGTAGTTGCCAGATGTTGGCGGGGAACTCATGGCCAAATCAAATGCCTTTGTTAAGAGAAGGAAACATTCTTAAAAATTAACAAATGAAAATAGAATACAACAGAATACAATAAAATTAAATATGACTTTAATACAAATGTTAAATTACTTCAATGCAGCAGTGAAATATCTTAATGGATTTAATGCTAAACTACTTTTTTTCTTGTAGAAATTTGTTTAATCATTATATTTTTAATTTAACTGAAAAATGTGTAAGATTACCACTGAAGACTGCTGGATGGGATCAAGTGGTTTAGGTGTATTTGGCCTGCTCCAAACTTCCTCCAGACTTAAGGTGACTTTAGAGATTTCTACAAGCTTAGTGGAGAAACCCTTGGGCGCAGATGGCAGGTTAGGCTGCTTCTCCCTGCCTGTCAACGTGTCCTTGTCGTAGTACTCCAGCCGCTCAATCAAAAGCTCAACACATACACCAGGAGACTTGTCCGTTTTGATGATAACATTTGTCATTTTTATTTGGATTCTAGATGTGACTGGAGGGGAAAGAAAATACAAGCTAGGACACTTGTGAATTTGAGTTTAATATTTTTAGGAAAAATAACATACATCAACTGCAGCAGCTACCATTAAGAACCTGATTTTAGCTCCTCTCCTAACCGTACCTTACTTTACTCATAAAACATAAGGAAACTGATGAGGCAACAATAAAACATTGAGTTGGTGCACAAAGGAGGGGATTAACAAGTGCAGCCAGTATCTTCTTTGTGTATTTTTATATCAATCCACAGTTAACCTCAGGATAAAATGGGTCTTCTACTGGGCTTTATACATGTTTTTTTTGTAATTTTAGATAAATAACTGTTGTAAGCTCATTGTTGAATAATTACAAAATTGACCTTTAGCATGTTTAAAAATTAATTATTACAATCAGCTAATGGTTTTTAAGTTTAGAACTAAACTTTAAGAAATATTTTACTTTACACAAGTATTTTAATATTTATCTTTTGCAAAATAATAAACAATCATCTGCATTTTTATACAACTTTTATTCAATTTCTCTGTATTTTAATGACTTTTAAGAACAGTTACAGATTGGCTCTCTTAAATATCTTAAATTTGTATAAGGGAAGTAACTCAGAAAAAACGAATATTTAATTAAGCTCATAAAACACTTCAAAGAATAATGGTTGCATAAATCTATTTACTTAGCAATATAATTTATCTATATTAAAATTCATCGGTTGATATTAACATTACAATAAACTGGCTGTAAACGTTTTAAAATAGGCAATTTAGCTTTTAAATAAATTATTAAAAATAAAATAATTTTGATTACAAAAATGTCTGTAAATCTTCATGTGCCTCCACTAGAAGCAGTTGTGCAGATGCCTATTAAGGGAGGCATGCCTCCTAGTTTGAAAATGGCTGACTTACTGGATGAAATGAACTCAGACATGAGTTCAATGCTTTCAAAGGGAGAAACTCCTTTCCCGGCTTCTGAGATTTTGTGAATGTCAGCAGCAGCCACATCTGCTTTCATCACTTCTGCCACCATTGAAGCTGTCATACTTTCAAACATTGATTTCATGTCCATCCCATCATCTTGTGAAGAAAAGAAAATTAAGTATGATAAAAATTTAAATTTTGAACAGGAATTCCTCTAGTATTATAATTATACAAGGAATAGCAGGCTTTTAAACATGCAACAAAAAGAAGAAGAAACTAAAAATATTAATAAAATATAATTATTGTGATAGCATGATTAACTCATGAAGGACGAGGCATTAATGATGATGAATCAAGTTAAATAAAAGCTTGTAAAAAATAAGAATACCCAATACACTAACCAATTTCATTTTCTTTAAGCTTGATGACCAGCATAAGCCCTTCCACCTCCACAATTATAGATTCTGTTGAAATCTCTTTCCATGGTATTTTCATGTGTAGAATATCTATATACCCCTCAACCAGAGTAAATGGAACATTGTAACCTTCTAGTCTTTCATTGATGGCCTAATGAATAGAAAAAAACATTAGGATAATTTGTTGGCACTTTGAAATATTGATGACATTATCTATGGATATGGGAAAATTTAAGTAAATTTATGTTTTTTTTACTATTATGTTTGTTAAAAGAAATAATTTTAAGTTATTTCTGGGAAGCAATATTAAAAATGTACGAATGCTTTTAGAAATATTATACCCATGGGTCAAATCATAACCTACACATTAAACTATTTGCTGGTATAGGTGGATATTATTTAATAGCCATGGGTCCATTTAAAGTTCCCTTCCCAAAATTCACTTGAAGCATCCATTTTTTTATAAATTTGATGGTGTTTTCATGGGAGATGATAGAGACAGTATGAAATACAATTTATTTCATTTTTTGTCTGCCTATGTCTAGCATAATATAGAATGCAGTTTACTTAATCTGCCAGTGATGAATAATATGATTTCTCATGGGGGATAATGTTGGGGGGGGGGGGGGGGGGGTGTCAAAGGGTAATTTAAGGGAGGGGAGCTTTTGTCTTTTACCATTATTGAAACTACAATATAAAGAAACTAGTTTGTTTTTTTTAAAAACGCAATATCAGTGTATATCTGGCTTTATAATCAAATCTAATATAAATATTATTCAATCATAATGTAGTAACAGACTGTAACATTTTGTTCAGTTTACCAGCATATATTTTAGCAGCTCAAATCGATTGTATCTATATATATAATTCTCTTCGTAGAGCCATAGAAAACACCAAGCTGTAAGTGTGCCTATCAGCCCCCTCTCTTCCTCTCTAGGCATATCCCTACAACCCCCACCCCACATGGTCTGGTGAGCTGTGGTTCACGCTAAATGTTTACAATCGTAGAGCCAGGTTTAGTGACGGCTATTAGGGGCAGATAATTTAGTTTGAAACTATTTGAAACTTAGGGGAGGTAACTAAGAGGAGGCTGCTTTCATGGGGGGGGGGGGGTGTAGGGTAGGGGTTGGGTGAAAGGATAGTGTTTTAAAGCAAATATTTTCACTGGCAGCATTGGTATTGTCAAATTCATAAATTATTAATTACTAAAATGTAGAAAATAAAACAACTAAATAGCAGCATATGATACGCGGGTCGGCTCGTTTACTATAATTTAGAAAAGGAAATGTTATTTGATGAAATCATATACCTTAATCATATTTAAAAAGCCATCCTGTCAATCCTCATCGTACTATTATTTTACTTATAATAAAATTAATACACTAGTCTGGTATAAAAAATTATTAGGCCTTAGAATAATAATTATATAATTATAATTAATTACCTATTACATAGGCCAGGATATTATTTTGCTTGGTTAAGTTTAAAATATCTAGGCCAAAAATACTAAATATTAAAATAATGTAGGTAGGCTATAGGCCTAATTACTATTAATTAGGTCTAAAATTTAAAGCATAATAATACTAATATATATTACTTTATTAGGGCTTCTAGGTTAGTATTAAGTATATTACTTCATCTACTACTAATACTACTTAGTACTTACTTAACAATGTTAAGTAGTAAGTAGTAGTAAGTTAACAGTTAACATACATCCCATCATATGTATTAGGCTAATATTAATAATTTATAAATAATAAATTAATTTAATAGGCCTTTCTTAAAGTTTCTTTTTATGCTTTTACTACAAGTCTAAATATTTTAATATTTTAAATAAAATTAAATAGGCTACCCAGTCAGCCCAGTCCCAAGACAAGTCAAGATTTTTTTAGTGAAGATTATCATAATGAAGATACAGCGAGAATTTCATGTGTTTATTTTTATTTAGCATACTGTATATCAGATATTGGATTAGGAAAATTAAACATCAATATTTCAAATCAAACTAAGTCAATGGAATAAATGTTAGCCTACTGGTTCTTTGTTTATTGTTTTTGTTTACATCGCACAGCTGTTTACCTCAGCATTCAGAAAGAGGCCAGCTAGGGATCCTCCATCGAGTCCGATATCAACTTGATCTGTAGTTAATTTATCCAACAAAAATTCGCCTAAATGCTTCTGGATATAAACTCTGATAGATCTCTCAAAAAGGCCATTGAAGAAGCCCTTTCCAATACTTTGAATAGACTTTTTAATGTAATCCATTCCAAAATGTTACCCAGAACAGTCTACACAAAAACAAATATCCGCCATTTATATGACCAATTTCTTTTTCTAAAAATATAAGGTAGATAACTCCTAAATTTATATTAAAAGGTTTGTGTGTAATAATTATATACATCTAGTCTAGATATAAATAGGTCCTTGGCCCAGTAAAAGATTCGCTGGGCAACAACTATATTTAGAGTAACACACTTTGTTTTCTTTATCCCCGCGTTTGAAATGTAATTTGGAAATCTTATTTCTAAATTAATTTAATTAAAGTATGATTTAATTATTTATATTCGTTACAATTACATGCATACAATTATCTTCATTACAACATATTTTCTATTTGAAACAATTTAATAATAACAATAATAACATTGTACATTACTTAAGAATTATTTGTCAGGATATTTACTACATCTAGATCTAGGACTAACTAGGATCATATTCAAAGAGATTCAAGCTCGCCTCCATTGTAATGTTTTAATGTAGGCCCTAAAGATTTTTAATTAACCTTTTAAAAGAATGTTAAAAGAAGTATAAATTAATGTAAATCGATGACGTAAAATGGTAATAAAAATAAACATTATCTACTACTTTTTATTAACTTTTGATTCAACAACATTAAACTAACAAGTCTCTTTTTATTTAAGGGGTTACAACTCTAAACAAACTTTAGAAACAAAATAATTACATAGTTACGTACCTTAGACTGTTAAACATCAGAATGGTTGATTTCAATAACTAGTAAGCGACTAATAACCTAGATCAAATAAGCCATCTTGTATGCACAATGCATGTATATATACATAAATACAAATATATAGTTTTTTTTCCTACTAAGAACTTTTAAATTATTGATTTATCTAAACAAGGTTTATGTCGAAGGGACGTAACAATGTAAATACTTTTAAAGGTTCAATTTGGCTAGAGTTATGACCCATTGATTATTTTAATATATGGTTGCTATGGTTTCTTTTTGGAAATTAACTGTTAAAATGTATATCGTTTACAATAAAAATTAAAAACAATTGGTGGTCTCAGAAAGCAGTGTTGAATCCATTATAATCTAGCCGCTTTTTATTATTTGAAAATAATACACCTATATTTTCTTCAGTAACGTTCTGTTACGTTCAACTCGAAGTTCTGAATAAAGACTAAGGTCAACATAGTTCTGCTGAGCTATTAAATTAGTGTTACTAGCTTAAATCTTAAATGTAGGACACTATTTTTAGGTCACTGCTAGGAAGACAAGCCTTAGTCAGGTTTCAAAAGTATGTGGTCCTATTTAACTAGAATTAATATTCTTGACTATCTATAACATTTATTTAAAATTGTATGCCACTAGTTCTTTACTTGCAGTAAAAACAAACTTCTTATTTTTTTCTCTTTTTTCAAACACATGTCTGTACTGTTTAAGTAATTTTATTTACTTGTTTTAAACAGCTAATTTATTGAAAAATAATTGGTTCTATTTTTATAAAGAGCTACTATGATGAATAAGGTATTTAGAGTATGCAAAACAGATAAATGAAAAAACAAATTTGACTGTTACATATCATGTATTTACAAAAATTGTAAAATATGGCATATACATATACAACAACTTGATCTCTGTAAACTACAAATGAACTATGTCTTCAACATGGGTCATCATAAGGTCAGGACTGTTTTTGTAAAGCATAAAAAATCCTTGCACTTGAGCTGCTGATATAGATTGGCTGACAGAAAAAACTTTACTAGAGAATTCTTGCGCTCTGTGCTCTGGTTCTTCTGGATAGAATCGCCTAAACATCTGTTCAAGTTGGTATTCAGTAGCAAAGCCAATCTTTTCTTTTAGGTCTACCCTGCCTGGTCGAATTAACGCTTTATCCAACCTAGTAAACAAAAAATGTGTTTTAAAATACAAATTTAATTTGAATCATAACAAAAACTATTTTATTAGTTACCTTTACATGTTTTAGTGAAAATAAAATAACAGAAAGTTCCTACAAAAAAATGCTTCCTTTTAAAGAAATACACCAAAACAAAATAACAGAAATATCTCTTAACATTTTTCATGGGTCTATGGACAAAATTTGTTGAGGGTATTTTGTAAGGATTTTTTCTTATTACATTCTAACTGCACATTTTAAAAATGTATACATTTTAAAAAGCCTGCAGATCAAAGTCTGACATAAACAAAATGACCTTTTGTTTTTCTTTTGAATAAAACTTAACCAGTAAGAGGTTTCTGGACTGCTATTAGGTTGTGGCTTAAAGTATTCTTTAACCTAGATTGTAACTTTTCCATATAAGTACAACACCCTCATACCTCCAGGAGCTAGAAGAGAACCACAGTACAAAGTCTTTAGTAAAAAGTCAACAATCATTACCTGTCAATATAATTTGTTGTCATAAAAAGTATCCTCGCCTCAGTGGAAGCAACACCATCTAATGCATTCAGCAGACCAGAGAGAGTTAGCCTGCCCATTCCCTGATAGGCTATTGCATCTGAGGATAACAAGTCATTTCAAGATTTACATTTTTCACCATAAATAGTACACAGAAGGATGCATCTTTAGTATGAATAAAGCCTATTCAAATAATCTATACATAGGATTAATAAAAATACCAGACTAGCTTTAAGATTAACACATAATAATAAAACAATAATCTTATCTAATAATTGGCTTATTTCTTCCCTTACTGAAAAATATTTAGAATAAATTTTTGTTTTAGACTTGTTTCTATGATACCAATGTCTAAAAATTGTATTACATTTTAAATTTGAACGTTGTATTTTACATTTTAAGAAATTAATAGATTGTTTAAATGTTAATTAATCTGCTTAAATGCCATATTTAATGTAAATACTCTGATTACTAGACTAAATTATATTGGTTAAAGGGAAATAGCCCACATTTATTTGCATCGTTAGTTTCTCAAATTACTAGTCTTTAAAATTTATATTGTCTTAAAAGAGGCACAAGGATAACATTTTAAGGATCAACATGGAATGACAATATTAAGAAAAAGATCTACATGATTATTGATGTTTAAACCATGCCTGTCATCTGAGTGGATTTAGAAAATGTCATGTATAACTTTACAACATGGTGTACATTTTTTAAGAGGTGGTGGTCGAGTGTTTGCGTATAAAGTTGGGGTAAAATAAGGTCGGGATGGACACGATGAGAGAGCCGCTTTTGTTGCATAGTGCAGTTAATATTATGATTGGCTAAGTATGTCTGTCTGTTTGAAATTTGACATAAATAATCAACTAAGATAGATCAACAGGTTTTTAATGCTACAATTGAATGAATGGTACTCAATTTGAATGAAATATTTGTTCATATTTTCGTTTCATCTTGTTTCCATTAACTTTATCCAAGGAACTGACTTAGACAACTAGGAAGCTTACAAAACAAACATTTTAAAACAAATATTTGCCTGTCATGTAACAGGCTATGCAGCTTGTGATAAATAATTAAACAATACCATACTAACTTTCTTTATTCGTATCTCTGCTAACAAAGGCTGCGTCAACATCTTCTAGAAGTATAATACTCTGCTCGGGGGCGTTTGTTAAAAGATGAGTTAGACGATCATCAGACATTCCCTTATCACTCAGATTCAACACGCAAATACTGTAATCAATTGAACCTGAAACAATGCTTAACGATGTGAAAAAATAAATATTTCACTAAAGCATGCTCATAAGACAAAGAAAAACTATATAACCAAAAATATCTTTAATTCAATCTAAATCATTTCATAAGCTGCAAACAAACTATTAATTCGCAATTTATAACTACTGCAGAATTTACTAATATGCATAGTGAGTATAAAAAAGTAATATTAAAAAGCAGAATAATTTACCCGCTAATGCCATTATATAGCTACTTTTTCCACAACCAGGTGGGCCATAGAGTAAATATCCTCTGCGATAGGGGATACCTCGTTTTAAATACCACTTGGGATTGTTGATGAACTCATGAATATCATCAGAAATGCGTTGTGAAACACCATAATCTAAAACAACTGAGTCCAATGGCCTTTTTCTTCTAGGGTATCCTAAAGGCCTCCATTCAGCACCTGCTACAGTGTACATTACTGTATTTCCTTCAGAACTTAAAAGAGCTAACCCTCGCGCCTCCTCAAGGATATTCATAAACATCTCTCTATTTCTTCCAAAAGCTGTTAACGTCACTGTCTCAAAAATATCCACCATTTTATTATCTCTGTTCCTCTCAACTATAATTAAATTTTTTTTGTGCCAGAAATAATGGTTGCCAGGGCTGGGTACAAAATGAAACCTGGTCTTGATCTGGCCAGCAGCTGACTGATGAAACTCTGTGTCTACACTCAGATGCTGGGTGTGGGTTCCATACTTCGTGATCCACTGCAATAGCCAATGGTAACTTTTATCACGACTAGTCACCTCCATTGTAATCATAAAATGGCGTCGAAAAACAACAGCTCCAACTTGAAGACCTCTCCGTCCAACTGCTGCCAGTAGGCCTATACCAAAAAGCCCAGCTCCTGCCCCAAAGTAAGGGTTGTCTCCTAGTGTTGATAAATATTCTGTAATTGCCATGCTTTAATGTTCACTAATGTTTATACTGACTTTGTGCAATACTTTTACAAAATCAGGCCTGGAACAAAAGGAAAAATGTATTATTACTATTGAAAGTTATATCAAAATGTAAAAATCGTTATAGATATAGATTAGATCTAAACAGATTTAAATAAAACTTTTTATATAGCAATTATTTTTTAATGATTTAATCCAGAAGTTACAGCAGATATCTGAATACTATTAACTACAACCACATTCAACTGACTGGAAATTTAGAAATATTTTTATATTCATATTCTAGTTTTTTATTTTACTTTTTAACTCTGCTCTTTAAAAACTACTGTTGATTTACTGAAAAACACTTTATAAAACAAAAGGAATATATTTAATTTAGCCTAGCCTAGGTTAGATTCTAGTTTGAATTACTAACTTGCTAATCAAGCTACTTTACGTAACTTTACTTACATTGTACTTATTGACTTAGTGCAACTGTAGTGAATTTGTTAGGAATCAGACAATAGTGCTTAGTAGGGCAAGAAGAAAAATGTGTATCTTAATAAATAATTGTTTATATAGCATAAAAATTGGATGAACTATTAGGCCAAGCTAGATCTTTAATTAGAATATCTTAGTGTTAGTTAGGAGCAAGCCCATATTATGGAAATCTACTTTAATTAGATGATATTTTTATGTTACTTGCATGTTTGATGTATTTTTGTTTAAGTACAACTTATTGATGTTTGATATAATTTGCATCATTCTAAAGGGAATTGTCTGTGGTTTCAGATGATAACTTTATTAGAATTTTAGGAGATCGCGTTAAGTTTTTATATAGAGTTATTTGGGGTAGGTTAGCACAAAAGCAGGGGAAATTTTCACAGGTAAGCGCTAGAGAGCAAGGTGTTCATCATTTTTTATCGTCTGTGACTGAGAAACAGAAGAGAAGCAAGAACATTACATTTTCAGGCAGTGAAAACAGTACATTTGGTGGCAGTGAAAATGTTACAATACTATGTAGTACCATAAGTTAGAGTAAAGTAAACTTTAAACAGCAGTGTTTATGAGCAAGATTTGCTACATAAACAGCTGCCATCTGTAAATTAGAGTGGTTTCCCCTGAATCTCAAACTCGAATTTTACCGAAAAAACTTAAGATGGCTGCTAAAGTCTAAAGTAAATAGTAAATGAGCTTCGTTGCATCTGGTAAAAACATCGCTAGTCTCTATTTATTACTGAAAAGTTTTAATACAATTGTTTTTGTACTTTCAAAAGAAAATATAGGCCTAGGCCTACTCATATTATTAATTATTATTTAAAGGCATATTCATTCATTCATTCTTTCTCTCCCACATTACTAATTTTGGCCGAATTAACGACGCTAAACTAAAGTTTTACCGAGTACTCATGAGATTGAGTACTGTACTGAAGCAGAGGCGTAGCTAGGGGAGGGCGGGGAGGGCGGCCGCCCCGGGCGCCGACCCTAGGGGGGGCGCCAAAAGGGGTAGAAAAAAAAATTAAAAGCTCATTTTTAGCTGCAGTTTTGAATTATAAACAGTTAAAATAAAGAAATGTAACGGCTGAGAGCCTTTACATACTGATTTAACTGTTTTCTACCTTGGTTGTGTAACTGTAAAACGTATATCTTTAAGAAACAGTGACCGGAAAAACCGCTTTCCAGCTTTCCTAGATGGGGAGGGGGGCGCTTTTTCGAAGACTAAAATCGGAAAAATTCACACCGGATTAAGGAATAAACCGATATCGCCTAGAAAAGAAACCCATTGAACTAAAGCGTATTTTAAGATTGTGTAACATAAAAAAGAGTTAGCAGACTGTCGGAGCGGGTGGATGGGAAGCGACACTCTTTGCCAAAATGTTAAGAGAGAAGAAAATTAGTATATTGTACTGATTATTACTTTGTTCAACCTAACTGATAATTCAAAATTGCAATATTGGCCTACTATTATCGAAATTGTTCTAAAGATACGACCAAAAGTAGACCAAATAAGGCTTGCACCTTCTACAAAATGCACTCTAAAGCAGTGGTTCTTAACTTTTTGGAGTACCGAAACCCACCCGTTTTATATGCGCAATCACTGAACACTCCTTAATAGTTGTATCGTCCACAATGAGAAAATCCGATCGTGAATCCTATGAGTCGGGTGTGTGTCTTGACCTCCGCGGAAGCACTGAGACTGAATTACCGAACCTCTCGGGTTCGATGGAGCCCACTGTTCTAAGCTCTTTTGATTTTCTACTCTTTATTCGTTTGGGCATCTTAAGGGGAAATTAATTGGCGTCAAGTGAAGTTTTAGGGAACGACAATCAGCGTAATTGTTAATTTTTTTTCCAGACTGTCGCACACACAAACACACACGCATATATATATATATATATATATATATATATATATATATATATATATATATATATATATATATATATATATATATATATATATATATATGGGGGGCGCCAAACTGAAAGTTCGCCCCGGGCGCCGGGAGGGGTCGCTACGCCTCTGTACTGAAGTGTACTGTTACTGTACGTAGTCACTAGACTCTAGGTACAGTGTGTGGCTTTAAAAAATTAAAAAAAAAACATTTAAAAATAAAACACTTTAACTTTAAGTTAAGTTTAGTTAACAACTTTAACTTTAAAAAAGTTAAAGTAAGTAGATATCTAGTAAGTAGTTAGGCCTAAGTAATTTAAATTTCACAAAGTGAAACAGTGGTTGTTATTTATAATTTTGTTAAATAGTAAATAGTTACTATATTTTTTTCTCTCTCATCTAAATAGTAAATAAATAGTTAGGCCTATTTAATATTTTTTATTTAGAGGCCTAGTTACTACTTACTCTTACTACTACTAGATCTAGTACTACTAGATTCTAGTACTAGATCTAGATTCTAGATTCTAGTCAATATCTAGCTAGCTACTCAGTAGTAGCTAGTGTTGTACAATGTACTTGTGACTTGTAGTGATTACTTTAAGTCTTTAACTAAACTTA
Organism: Physella acuta; assembly: GCF_028476545.2. Taxonomy (NCBI): domain Eukaryota; kingdom Metazoa; phylum Mollusca; class Gastropoda; family Physidae; genus Physella; species Physella acuta. Next base: position 639,010 of record NW_026731892.1, on the reverse strand, counting down.
GTGCTCACCTGTTTGAATGTCGTTTTTTAATGATTGGATTATCAACTTCAAAGCCTAGAATCTACGTAATGTAACAGGTTATCAACCACTTGCTTTTATTTATTTACTTAGGCTAGTCTGTTTACATTTACAACCTTGAAAATTATTACTTTTCTTTTAAACAAGATTTGTTTTGGTAAGATCTGATTCTGATCCTACATTTTAGTGTTTTGGCTTCTCTAATTGCCAAGGGTTATAAATTTATTTGAAAAAATCATAAAAACGTTTTAATTACCAGCTTTTATGTAATAATGCACTAAAAAGTAGAAAATAAATTATTATTTAAAAAACTATAAAGAAAAGCGTGGGTCACTTTATTATCTATTGGATAACTTTACTAATATTTAGGAAGAGACCAACGCATTTCTGTATATTTTTTTTAAATAGTAGTGTATAACTTATTTTCTACTTTTTAGTGCATTATTACATAAAAGCTTGTTATTAAAACGTTTTTTTTTATGATTTTTTTTTCAGTACTTTAATTTTTTTAAATTTACAATAGAGTTGCATGACTAAAAACCATTGCGCGCCAAATGAACATGACAAAGCGCGTATAATAGTGCGGAATAGTTGGATATGGACAAAATTGTAATTAATTTATAAAAAATTAATTAGACATCCAATTAAGTCAAATTTAATGTCATATTGCATTGTCTTCATGTCTTGACCCACGTGCCAACTTTGAACTGAATCTGTCAGTTAGAAGTGTCCGAAATTTCGCTCGGGCGTTTCGATCTAGACAGAGAAAGCAAGTTAATAAATAAAATGTCGGAAAAATAAACCAAAACTTGATCAACACGTAAATCTAGCGATCTGATATCTAGAATCTAGATCTAGATCTTGATTCTTCGTTGCAACACTGCAATCTAAAAAATTATGTGTTTATGCTATAAATTAAATTTAGATTCGTTTTCCCTTTGACTTTGACTAGAAACGTGGAAATAAACGTGTATATTTGAGTTATCTACCTTGAACGGTTCGGTGTCATACTAATACTAATGCTACTAATAGCGACCATCGCAAATTCGACAGAACTGATGCTGACGTATATGGGCGCTTTGTTGCCTCTTTCAAGTTCGTTTCACAGACCCTCCCCCCTTCACCCAGTAGTGAATAGATCATTGGTTCCAAACCTTTTTGGGGATACTGAACCCCACCAGTTTCATAAGCGAATTCGACGAACCCTTCGTAAAAAGTTCTATCGTCCGCACTGACTAAATCTGATCGCGAATCATTTAAGCAGGGTGAGTATCTTGACCTCCGCCGAAGCCTTGCGATTGACTCATTGTGTCTGAACCCCTGGATGGAGTTCGATCGAACCCAAGTTAAGGATCACTGGAATAGTGAGCTGATGAATTTACATATAGAATTTGTGTGACGAATATAATTCACAACACAATGAAGACAAGACTTTTTTTTAAAATAATTCTTTATGTTATTAAATTTTTTAATCATTAGTATGTGAATTATATAAGACTAAAAACACCAAAAAATGTACATTATTTTTTTTTATGTAATTGAGGTTGACTTCTCGTTTAGCCCGAAAAAGTGAAAATCGTATGGCTTGATCTAAATCCATATATAATATCAAGCGCTAGGTGCGTGAGTTGGTTAATGGTGATGGTGAGCCAATGGGGTTTAGAATGTAACGTAGAATATATGAGTGGGGGGGGGGGGGAGGTGCATGCAGTGTTTCTTGAAGACTTTTTTTCTCCGGGGGGGGGCACTTGAAAATTTTGGGGGGCGGTAGACTTTCTTGGGGGAGACGGACACTGTTAAAAGTATATATTTTCTATATAAATTATATAAATTTCAGTTCGTTCGGGGGGGGGGGGCGGTAAAAAAATTTCGCCCCCCCCCCCCCCCCGAAGAGATGCCTGGAAGAAACTCTGGGTGCATGTAGGAGCCTAAATTATTTTTTTTTAGTTGCGCTACTGTTTCCATAGTGACTGTCTTGACCGAGGTCCCACAATGAAGACAGTAGCGCAACGTATCGCTATTGACACTATTTTTCATGTCACCAGATGTATAAAAAAACCAACCTACATGCTGACAATGAAATGTGTTTCCAGTGGAAAAGGAAGGCCAAGGCAGACAGGCTAGAAATCAGCCGAGAAGGCGAGCAAGAGTGACATGATTGGTAGTAAAAACGAACAACAGTATGAGTATAAGTCAATAGAGTTGGAATTATTATTACCGTTACAAAATTCAAAGAACTTAAATTCTGATTTTATTTTAATGTCCAACATACTTTTTACATTGAGAATTGGGTATAAATGAGCTATTATGAATAATATATCGCGCGAAATCTGTGTCAGTGATACAAAGAAGCAGTGGCGTAGCGAGATCGGGTGTCACCCCCCCCCCCCCGTAATTTTTTTACATATATATATATATATATATATATATATATATATATATATATATATATATATATATATATATATATATATATATATATATATATATATATAACTATTCCATATACTTGTGTATGTGTATACGCATGTGTATAAGTATTCACACATTATTTTTGCTGGGTGTATTTAATTTCCCCCCCCCCCCCCATACATGGATGTCGCCCAAAAAACTTGGGTTCATTTTGATTTTCTTCATATTTTTCTTGAGGCGAGGCTACAGTCGACAACGTCAACAATGCTCACTATTGACTAAGGGAGACAATTCTATTAACATTACATTATATTGACATTTCAATCGGAAAATATAAAGGCTAACGACATATTTTTAAAAAAAAACGGTATTAGCAACTAACCTAAAGTTCGGATTTTGTGCTCCCTATTTGGTTCAGCCATATCTTTCAAGGAGTCCGCCACAATAAAGTGTTAAAAAATATTTTCCACGGCTTGGTTCGATCGATTGTATTCCCATTTACAACGGTGTGTGTGTGCGTGTGTGGGGATGGAGAGAGAAAAGACCAAATGAAATTAGACAAATTATATTATGTACAAGTAAACCGTTATCTATGAATGAAAGTTGGCTACATGGCAGAATGAAGAATTACTAGTCTAGACCTATTGTAAATCTGCATTAATCCTCTCAATGCCGATGATGAAAACTTTAGGCTAATCCTAAACGAACATGGCAAGGCAAATTGGCGCTGTAACTTACATGTCTGACTTTAGCAGAGGCAAGAAAAGAAGAGTGAGAAAGAGAGAGAAAGAGAGAGTTAAAATTCAGTATAGACCTCTATGAAAAAGAATGTATTTGTTAGATTAAAAAACAACAAAAAACTTTAAAGACCATATGATTCAATATTTTTAATTCCCAGTATAAGAAAGATCATCTTTGTCAATTTCCATTTTACATAAACATGCTTCAAGTTATATCTTACCCTGTTATTTTATGTTTAAAATTACTCTTAAATATGGCCTACAATGTTATTCTAATTAAAATTCTAGCCGTCACATTCTCATTTCATTTTCATCCTAGCTTTTCCCACATTCACTCACCCATATGCGTAGCGAGGTCGGGTGTCACCGGGTGACAACACTCCCCCCTCCCCCCAGAGGCGACCCTTCCCGGGGACAAACTTTCAAATTTTCGATTTGCACCCCCCTCAAACTTTGGATTTGCACTCCTCAAGTTTTCTCTATATATTTTGCTATTTTTGCCTTGGTGTCACCCCCCCCCCCCTAAATGGTGTCACCCGGTGCGGTCCGTACCCCCGACCACCTCCCCCCCTCGCTACGCCTCTGCACTCACCAGTTTCACACATTCACTCACCAGTTTTACACATTCACTCACCAGTTTCACACAGATAACAAATCATGGCCATAGTTTCAACAACTTGTCTTTGGTTTAAACAGCCAGTTGCGCTAGGCTGATACTCGCACGTCATAGCGAAACAATAAGTTATCGCCCCTTTCACTGGACTAATTATAAGCCTATTGATACACATGTCCACTGTTAGGGTGAACCACTTCCAAAGGGACGAGAACTTCCCTGTGACGTCACACCCTCTAGTCCTGGTACACGGCATACACACAGCCCACGGCGACAAAATCTGGCCCTTTGTATGTCAGCGAGGCGTAGTTGTCCAGCTGGTGGTTCCATAAAGCCCGACTTGCCAGTTGTACACCCTGATCCTTGTTCTCCACGATTGTTACAATGGCCAGAATTTTGTACCTGCAGACAAGTGTTTTATTATGTATGAGTGCTCAAGTCAAGATTTTTCTACTGATAGTTCTCATCCAAAATGGAAGAAAGAGAAAATTTAATGCAAAATACGTGATAAGAATTCTGTTGTCTTTCTTTTTTTTTTTTTGGGTGGTAGATCGATAATTACGTTTGATTAAAGTTTGCGGTGGTTATCTAATAATAAATTGTTATATTGCCACAGTGGGTTACATTAACATACACAGGTCTATCTCCTTTATATCCGCCTACTTTATATCCTTTACCTGACATCCACCTTCCTTACATCTATCAGTACATCCACCTACGTCCCTTACATCCATCAATACATCCACTTACCTGCCTTCCATCCATCTATACATCCATTGAACTTACATCCACCTATAAATCTACCTACCTACCTCAAAATCCACCATTATATCTTAGATCCACCTATACATCCACCTACCTCCTTTAGATCCACCTATACATCCACCTACCTCCTTTAGATCCAACTATACATCCACCTACCTCCCTCACATCCACCTACCTCCCTTAGATCCGCCTATACATCCACCTACCTTCCATAGATCCACCTATACATCCACCTACCCCCCATAGATCCGCCTATACATCCACCTACCCCCCATAGATCCGCCTATACATCCACCTACCTTCCATAGATCCACCTATACATCCACCTATACATCCACCTACACATCCACCTACACATCCACCTATACATCCACCTATACATCCACCTACCTCCCTTAGATCCACCTATACATCCACCTAAACATCCACCTACCTCCCTGACATCCACCTATACATCCACCTACCTCCCATAGATCCACCTATACATCCACCTACCTTCCATAGATCCATCTATACATCCACCTACCTCCCTGACATCCACCTACACATCCACCTACCTCCCTCACATCCACCTACCTCCCTGAGATCCACCTATACACCCACCTACCTCCCATAGATCCACCTATACACCCACCTACCTCCCTTAGATCCACCTATACATCCACCTACCTCCCTGAAATCCACCTACACATCCACCTACCTCCCATAGATCCACCTATACATCCACCTACCTCCCTTAGATCCACCTATACACCCACCTACCTCCCATAGATCCACCTATACACCCACCTACCTCCCATAGATCCACCTATACATCCACCTACCTCCCATAGATCCACCTACACATCCACCTACCTGTCCAGTCCTTGCATCTTGACCCTGTCTCTAATGAGCTCTGTGAGGGTCTTGATGAGGCGAGGGAAGACCTTGGCATCGTACCGCTTGCCGTGCAGGTAATGCTGGAACACGCCCCTGATCACCTGCAGAAGATCACGTGTACAGGTGGTACCGCACATTGAACATTTGACCGTGGCCAAGATAAACTTACCACCAGAATTTCCACGACTTTTATTTTTTAAACGTTTGGAGTGAAAAAGTCATTCTTCATTCCGATTAGACCTAGAGAAGTCTTACAGTAATCTACTCAGTTATATACACTTGAGGGGTAACTCATGGGCCAACATCAAACAGGGGACAACTGAAGGGTCAACCTTAATTAGGGGATAACCTTAATTATGGGACAACCTAAATGAAGGGACAACCTTAATTAGGGGACAACCTTAATTAGGGGACAACCTTAATTAGGGGACAACCTAAATGAAGGGTCAACCTTAATTAGGGGACAACCTAAATGAAGGGTCAACCTTAATTAGGGGATAACCTTAATTAGGGGACAACCTAAATGAAGGGTCGACCTTAATTAGGGGACACCCTAAATGAAGGGTCAACCTCAATTAGGGGACAACCTAAATGAACGGTCTACCTCAATTAGGGGACAACCTAAATGAAGGGTCAACCTAAATCTCAGGAATCATCATTGCCACATTTCACATGAGAACAGTTTCTTTTAGGCATCTGTTCGAATGGGGGGGGGGCATCTACCGAAGAAAGTCTACTGCCTCCCCTCCCCCCGAACGAAATATAATTTATATAGAAAATACCAGTGTCCGCTCCCCCCCCCCCCCCCGAAATGTTAATCCGCCCCCCTCCCTCCTCGGACACAAAAAGTCTGGAAGAAACATTGCGAGAGAAGTACTGTTTTAAATTGATAGGTTGATAAAGATGACGTTTAAAATCTTCATTACGTTTGTCAAGTTAAGGTTAAACACAACCAACTGTAAGGATCTGATTTATAACCTCAAACATTACAAGACTCGAATAGATGCACCACCCGAAGGGAGAGAATCAACGCTCACCTCTTCGGCGCTGTGACAAGAAAATCTCTTGTCGAGGTCAGGAGCCAGCTTGTATGTGTTTTCGTACGCGACATACGGGGTGGGCTGGCTGACGGTGGTGGATGCTCCCAAGTTGGTCAACATCTTCATCTTCAGCCTGAACCTGCCCAGCTTCAGCCTCGTAGATGACCCCAGGTCACTTCGTATTTTCTCGGAGAAGAGGCTGGACTTGGACATGTTTGGTGTTGTCTAGCTCCACTCAAACGTCAAGATTTGCTGTACGGCAATCAAATGTATTGATCTTGTAAATAACGTCTAAATCAAGAGTTGATGCCTGAAATAACACAAGTAGAATCTAAATGTCACATGACCAACTTCGCCAAAGCCAGCAAGTAGTGAAAAGGTATTAAATGACAAAGTCAACTTGACTACGTGCCTTCTCGCTACGTGACCGTAATGTTATGGGAGTTGAGTTTTTTAATGACAGTAAACAGGGGAGGGAACCTCTGCTATTATGTTTCAAAACAAATGTTTCGTATGGTAAAATTTTGTTGAGATAGCTGAATGTGCGGACACAAGTCAATTAGTGACGTCTTTTATGCGGGCACATTGTGCGGTCAATTAGTGAGTGACGTCTATTGTTAAATGAGAGGATACAGGTCAATTAGTGACGTCTTTAGTTAAAGGAAGGATACAAGTCAATTAGTAGCGTATATAGTTAAATATAGTCAAATGTGCGGATACAGATCAACCAGTGACGTCTTTAGTCAAATGTGCGGATACAAGTCAATTAGTGACGTTTTTAGTTGAATGTGCGGATACAGGTCAACCAGTGACGTCTTTAGTTAAATGTGCGGATACAGGTCAACCAGTGACGTCTTTAGTTAAATGTGCGGATACAGGTCAACCAGTGACGTCTTTAGTCAAATGTGCGGATACAAGTCAATTAGTGACGTTTTTAGTTGAATGTCGGAGTTAGGGAAAATGTGACGACATTGCAAGTAAGTCTGAGAATCTAAAACTTAACCCACAAGCACTCAAACCGACGTCGGGCTGCATCATGGGATTGTAAACAAGTTTTGTGGGGTGGGGAGGGCTGGTTGTTTTCGGGTTTATTGAACACAAGGGTACCGAATCTCTTGATAAAAACTCCCTGACAGTTCCAGCAGTAAATATCAGGGTTACGTCCGTCTGAAGGCTGTTGGGCTTTATTTATGGCCCAGTGCTTGACGGGGCTTGAACCAATTAACGAGCATTCAAGAAAACCTCGGCTCTAGGCGAGAAGTTTTCATGGCGAATCTAGCCTTGACATCGGTGGGTTTCGGTCAATAGCGAGACAGCTTCAGACGGCATTGGTATGTGATGAAATACCAAAGGGGTATAACTGGAGTCGATACAACAAAGGGGGATAAACAGGTGTAGAAAAACAAAAGGCAATTTGATTTATAGGAGATTATGGGACAGCTAGATTGATAACTTACCCGCGGTTAGCTGAATAAAAACGATGGACGATATAACTCTCAAGAATTAATTTCTCTTCACTGTGAAATTATTTTCTGTAACTTCTGGCTAGCCGCAAGCATTTAGATTTAGTTCAGAGGTCACACGACCCAGGGAGAGTGTATGATGAGTGGCGCGTGGGAGGCTCAGGGTAAGGTTGGGGAAGTGGGGGGGGGGGGGGGGGGGGGTGAGGTGTCAGATGGTATGACGAAACACACTAGTGCATTTGAAAAAGTCATGTTTAAAACCAAACGGTAGCTGTTATTTTGCGATCTCTATGAGATTATTTGTAAATTGTTAATAGAAATTAATATACTCAATGTCAACCGACCTTAGGAAATATTTTAGAAAGAAATTGATGTTTAAAATAAACCGGGAGTGAATGGCAAACAATATGTGTATAGTAGTGCGGAATATTATCAGTACTTTATAAATTCACTTTCCTTTTTACTTTCTCGTATATACGTAGTATAGAGAAAGTATTGTAATCGTGCAAAAAAAAAAATCGAGATTTTTACAAATCTCGACGTTTTACACCTCACTGATACGGAAAAACATAATTTTGCAATCTTGTCCGTATGTCTGTGTGTGTGTGTGTCTGTCTGTGTGTGTGTCTGTCCGTGTGTAAACACGATAACTTGAGTACCGTTACAGCTAGGTTGATGAAATTTCATATATAAGTATTATATTAAAATCGTAGATCCGTATCAACTTTTGAGCGATTTCCGACAACCGGAAGTGGTACTTTTTCTACTTTGAATTTTTCAAAAGCCTATAACTTGAGTACTATTTCAGATAGATAAATGAAATTTCACATGTAAGTAAAAGATCTAATTCTCTACCTTCTGTTAAATTTTGAGTAATTTCCGTTGACTGGAAGTAGTAATTTACGCTACTTCCGATTTCTCAAAAAACTAATGTTAATTTTTAAAGTACTAATACTATTGCGCACCATTATACACACCTTTATTAGGCGTTCGCTTGGTGCGCAATTGTTTTTTACTGAGATTCTATTCTATTTTTAAAAGTTTCAGTATTTAAAATGGATTAAAAATCATAACTATATCCCCAGTTACCATCCCCTGTTGTTTTATATAAGAATATTCGAGAAAGTTTAGGGGAGATCACTACCAGTTTATTTTTTGAGAAATCGGAAACAGCGTAAATAACTACTTCCGGTCAACGGAAATTACTCAAAATTATTTATATGTGAAGTTTCGTTATCTATCTGAAACAGTACTCAGTTTATAGGCTTTTGAAAAACTAAAAGTGCGCCTATCCAAAAACAAAAATAAATAAAGCGGGAGTGGTCTCCCCTAAACTTTCTCGAATATTCTTATATTAATATATAACACTACGGGGGATGGCACCTCGTGATAAGGACATGATATTTAATCCATTTTTTATTACTTAAACTTTTTATAATAGAGTAGAATCTCGTAGAAAAAAGAATTGCACACTAAGTGAACGCCAAACAAAATATGCATAATAGTGCGGGATATTATTAGTACTTTATAAATTAACATGCGTTTTTTGAGAAATCGGAAATAGCCTAAATTACTACTTCCGGTCAACGGCAGTTACTCAAAATTTGAAAGAACGTAGAGAATTAGATCTTTTACTTATATGTGAAAATTCATGTATCTATGTGAAATAGTACTCAAGTTATAGGCTTTCGAAAAATTGAAAGTAGAAAAAGTTCCACTTCCGGTTACCGGAAATCGCTGAAAAGTTGATACGTATCTACAAATTTGATATTATACTTAATTATGAAATTTCATCAACATAGCTGCAACGGTACTCAAGTTATCGTGTTTACAGACACATTCACACACACGGACAGAATTGCAAAGTCCAGTTTTTCCGACTCGATTACGCGTAAAACGCCGAAATTTTTAATAAATCTGGATTTAGAATTTTTGCCCGATTAAAATAAGTCCGCTACACTCCGTTTATGATGAAGTACTGAGAAGTAAAACGGTGGAAACTGTCAAAATTTCATGTGATTTTTGTGCACGATTACAATACTTTCTCTATACTCAGTATACGAGAAAGTAAAAAATGTAGGTAAAGTTCTAGTAACTGAGTTTTAATAAAACAAAACCTATAGTATGATTTTAAAAAGGAAATAATTGATAATTAAAATACCTGTCATGCAGAGATCGGGATTTGGTTAATTTTCTTGAGTTCGGGTCCCTGGTAAAATGTCCGGGTGGTCCTTGGTATTATGTCCGGGAGGTCCCTGATATTGTTGGGTCCCTGCTAATGTTTGGGTCCCCTATGATGTGCAGGTAGAGTAGAGCAAGCGGGCCGGTTGTCTGTTCCGTGTCTGGTAACGTAGCGCTCTTACCTGGCGGTGAGAACCTGGCGGATCGAAGCCAATCACTTGTCTGCCCCTACCTGTGTGTTTACCTGGTAGAAAGGGGAAACAATGGAGGGGTCGGCGCTATGTAATCATATTACACATTTGTGTCGGTGGGGGAGGGGGGTGGGAGGACTTAAAGGAAATAAGAACATCAGGTGAGAGAGGGATTACATTTTCCGGGGGGCGACACTTATAAAACTATATAACTCCATGCTTAAAGAAAGTCAGGAGGGTCTGTTAGCCCGGGTATATTAATTTGAGATGTTGGCCTATTTAAAAACGTGAAAGGATTCACTAGCTGACATTTATTGTTATTACATATAGACATAAAACACCAGTATAGGGGGAATGGTCAGTCACTGTACACACGGACATAGACATACAGGGAGTGGTGGGACACAAATATTGCACTAATTGCAGGCTGACAAATTCATGCCATTAATGAAATGACGCTTAATCTCTCGCAGGTCTCTGAGAACTAAAATTCTAAAATGTGTTTTTAACTCTTGCAGACTGACCTGATTACGTGTTTTTAACTCTTGCAGGCTGACCTTCTGATTACTACGCCACCGTGTTTTTAACTCTTGCGGGTTGACCTGATTACGTCACCGTGTTTTTAACTCTTGCGGGCTGACCTTCTGATTACGTCACCGTGTTTTTAACTCTTGCAGGCTGACCTTCTGATTACGTCACCGTGTTTTTAACTCTTGCAGGCTGACCTTCTGATTACTACGCCACCGTGTTTTTAACTCTTGCGGGTTGACCTGATTACGTCACCGTGTTTTTAACTCTTGCGGGCTGACCTTCTGATTACGTAACCGTGTTTTTAACTCTTGCAGGCTGACCTTCTGATAACTTCGATGTCATGTTTTTACATGATAAAAATAAACATGGTGACGAGGGGAGATAACTGCTAGAAAATAATTATCTCATTAGTGGAGACACATTCAAAACATTAATTAGGGATGACATGACCGAGTTTAATATTTTTTGCCAAACGTTCTACCAGTAAAACTGGTTTTAATTGGGATTCGGACATGTATCATACTTGGTCTAAATTTTAATATAGGTTTTAATGGGTTGATATTAATAGCACACGTTACCTACTACACATTTACTCTTTACCAGCCACATCATTTTGAATCCAACATCCCCTCCCTTCCCACCATTCGGACTCCAACTCTCCCACCTATCAGATGCCACTACCTCAGGCATCCAGTGGATATTGTAGAGAAGTGGGTGGGCTGGTCAATAGATACTAGAGGCTGGTCAATGTCCATTATGTGAAAGAAGATGATAACTCAATTTTGTTCATGCCTCATCCAGCTTCAATAAAGGAATGTTATTTAAACATTTGTTTTACTTCAATGTAAATACATAAGCTCCTACTACTAGTCATCTAACAGAAACCACAAGAGCAAAGATTGTGAAGAGGATGAACACTTGTTTATTGGTAGATAAATAATTCACCCAATTCCTGCTTAATCAACAGCAGCCATATTGATCGTATAGTTTGATATAATACAATATTGATCATATAGAGTTTGATATAATACAAAGATGACCACAGTATTTGGAGTTGATACACTCAACAACAAAACAATGTACAACACAACCTGCTCCATACCAAGATCAAAATAAATAGATCATCCACACTAAATATACAAGCACTCATGATTTCGGCTACACTAGATTCAAGTACAAGCGAATATATATTCAAAGTAAATGCTCTATTGGTTAATTTATAACCAACCCATGTGATGCGGTCAAGCAAACTAATTCCCATGTTTAAATTAGATGGTGAGCAACTGAAATGTTAACTAACAAGACTTTCAACTACAACATAGCTGTCAATTTCACTATCATCTTCAAAGGTTAGCACTACCAACCAGGTTGACAATCCACAATATCCATGACCAACCCAGGTTGACCATCCACGATGTCCATCACCAACCCAGGTTGACCATCCACGATGTCCACAACCAACCTAGGTTGGCCATCCACTATGTCCATTCCATGACCAACTAAGTTGACCATCAACACTGCCTATGACAGATCAAAATTAATCAGCTTGGCGAATGTTAAACAGTTCCAAAAAAGAAAATGCAATGCCCAAGAAACTATTTACAATTGAAATGAAAAAAAATTAGTTGATTTGGACCCTGAAATTGTAAATATAAAATGTTCCATTTTTTCCCTTTCAATTGATGTTCTATTTCTGTATGAGCCAAATCTCAGAGTGTAGTTCACTAATTCATTCCATTTACATCATCAACTAAAAAAACAAGTTGAGACATTACATAACATGAAGATATTTGCCTAATAAGCCCATGACTTCCTCCCATAACAAAAGTTACTAAGATTCACAGCATTAGAAAAATGTGTAAAGCTTATTTCTAAACCCTATTATATTAACAATAGCCATGGGTTTAAATGTACTTGATAAAGTAAAATCTAGAGCATCACATCCAATGAGTCCATGTCAGTAGAACAAAAACTGCTACCACTGAGGTAGGGAGTAGCCAGAAAACTCAACAAATAATATCTATAAATATCTACCTGAGTGTACTATTCATTGCACTTCCATATACGGCCATGACTTGATATAATACATAGCTAGCTCTGGTTTAAAAAGGTTACATATAAATCATAAACCAAACAATAACTAGTTTATAAATAAAAAAATAGAATACATCACTAGTTAACAAAATGTGAACCTTCACCAGGATCTAGTCATTTTGCACCTCTAAAAGTTATGAACAGGGAGTAGGAGCAAATACTTTTTTGACAGCTTCACAAATGTTTGTTTCAGCCTAAGTTATCTATAGTGTCTTGTAAAATTAGACAAGATAGTTTCTCCCTGTCATCACTGAACTGACCTGCTGTGTACTTTTAAAAACAATGGATTCTCTTCTTTAGAAAAACTCTGGCTACAACAATTGGGTAAAAAAATATATAAAAACTGCTTGAGAAAAAATGTTGGTCCAAAAGATGTTAGGTAAATCCAAAGTGACCCAGTCTGCAGTAAATTAGCCATAGCTAATAGACCATGGGTCAGATTCTATAATGATATTCACTATTGAAATAAACACAAGCAGAGCTTTAAATAGCAATGTTCTAAGAGATGCCACTCATATCCTGGTGGAGGCTCTAACTAAAATATTTTACAAAGTAAACTTACCAAGTTGACAGACTCATGTATATACTAATCAGTAGAAATGAACAATTCACTGATACAATGTATATTGCTGTTTTCTAAAATGTTAAAACATTTAAAATGCAGCTGCAGTATTTAAAGTAAAATATACATGGTCTTTGAGTATTGCTTGTAATTTATACTGTACAAATCTAATGCTCTCTTTAACTTCACTAATGGGTATGTACTACTAGCCCAATATCCCCTGTTTTTTAAAGTAAAACTTGATTATCTGTACTTTGGTGAATACTTTGCATTTAATTTTCATGTTTATTTATTCATTATAAAAAAAACAAAAATTCTTTGTTTTTACAAAACTTTGTAATTATTAAACAATAACAAACTTAAAAAAATGTATTCACCAAAGAAAACTGGTTGTTCTGCACAGGATATGTGTTATATAAAATACATATTCCAAGAAATAATTGACAATGTCATTAAACCAAATAATTGCTTAATAATTTAAGAATGTATATATACACACTGTAGGCACTGATCCTCCAATTATTTTTTATGTTTGGACTTGGGGCTCTCTGAATGAGATTTCCCTTTCCTAGTTTTTGGACTGTTTTCTGCTTCCTTCTTGCTGGTTTTGGACTTGGAACTGTCAACAACATCATTGTTGTTGTTGGCAGGTACAGGCAGGGCGGCACTCATGACCCTCTTGCCATTCCTAGACTGTGGACTCTCAGGCAATATGAAGCCAGAACCAATGGTAGGGCTTGGAGACAGGGAACTCTTAGAGCCTGAAGATCTTCTAGCTCTGATGGACAAGCGCCTGGCTGTCCTCTGGAATCTATTCTCTGAGGCCGCTGGTACTTCTAGTAATGCTGAGTCACTTGCTGAAAGCAAAGAAGGAACAGATTAACTACTAATGTCAACAAAATAAATCACTTGAAGTATTTCTCACTTATTTTCCTATCATCAGACCAAAACGTAGAAATAAAACTACATGGTTTCTACTATATGAAATATCCCCTATCCCCACTAGTTTTCTAAACTTTAATAGCTATAGTGAAGTTAAAGACTTTTAATCTAATGAAAAAGTTGAAATCAATGAAAAGTTTACATAGATGCAATAGTATGAACAAGAAAAATGAAAACAAAATTTGACGAAAAGAATTAAAAAGCTTACAGTCATGCAAGATGACTTGTAGACAAGATAATATGGGAAACATGCAGATACAAGAAATAAATGATCAGATCAACACGGGTGATCTGACCAGCACAAAGTGAACATCAAAATGCATCAAATAATAAGGTAAAAGTTGATCAGACAGCAAGCATGTGTTACAACAAGCTACACAGATGACAACATGTGCACATTTCATCAAGTCTGTGTCTCAGACAGTATGGGGTTAAAGACAAGCCTAGCCTAGTTGACATATGTCAATATCCAGAGGTTAGAACAGTGAAGCAGGTGACAGGACTTACCTCAGGTCTAGTGGTGAGTCAGTCCATTGATGGAGGCAATAGGAGTGGAAAAATTGGAAACAACTAAAGCAATTTTACTCAGGTGCTTTTCTTACAATATATAGTAATCATTTGCTGGACAACAACAATTCTTTTTAAATAGTACTTTAGAATTTTCTTTAACAATAATTATGAACGCTGTATGGTTCCTTAAAGGTTGTGCTTTCTTTACTCACAGAAATGCAATAAAAAAACGGTACCACAGATTGGTGCTTGTGTAGGGAGTAGAACAAAATACATCATCACCAAAAGTAGATGATATACAAAACATGCATGCACAAGTGTAAAATACCATGTCCACCATCTTTTAGTGTCAGTTACAAACAAGTTATCTGACAATGGTCCTCACACAACAAGTTTAGTACCAAGCAGAGAGAGCTTTCACTAGACTCATTGCTACTTCTAACTCTACTGCTAAGTTAGTGTTTTCATTTTAATGCCAAAATAAAAGAAAGAAAAAAAAATGGGATCTTTTGACTTATAATATTAAAAAATCAACCTGTAAAAATGACTTACAGCTGCTGACCACCTAGTACTAATGAAAAGTGAATACACGGCTGACCAACAAGTTCCAGCTATGTGCTAAAACCCATCTGATACCTTTTTATTATCTTCAATACATGAATCACACCCTTGACATGGTCTGGAGACTTGAGAGAAGCAGGACATAGCAGAGAGGGAGTGTCTGAAGCAGGTTGGGTAAGCTATGGCTGTTTATGGCTGGTTCTAGTTTAGAAAGCTCGACTGTATTACATTAAAGGCATGCACAAAAAAAACTTGTTAAATATGTTAGTCTTGCCGTGTGTTCTTAAGTTACACAATTTCCCCGTCTTGAAACAAGTGAAAAATACAAATTTGTAAGAAAACTGGCTAGAAAATTGAGACTGGACCAAAGCAGGGTGAATAAAAAAAATGAAGCTATGTATACTTTTTTGACAGTTTGAGATCCTTCTTGGGAGCTCTGGAATTGTGCTCCGTATCTCGAGCAGGGCTAACTTTTTTAATAGGATAGTGCACTGGAAAGTGGTCTCTAGATGGTGGTGCTGGTGTCATCTTTTGGTGGGGTGTTAAATACAACGGGTGATCCCCACCCACTTTGTGGTGAAAGATTAAACTAGAAACAGCATGGGCTACCCCTGTGGAGAAGGTTGGATGTGAACACATTGATCATTGCATGACCCAACAGTAGTAGCATTAGTTAGGAAAATTAGACATACTCATATGTAGGACATGGCTAATAGTTTGAGAGGAATTCTCTTTGTGATCTAGGAGGCCTGCACCTCATCAGAATAAATAATTGAATCAATGGAAGTCACTAGATTTGTGGACGCCCCAACAGCTTATACTAGAACTGCCATATCAGGGAGGATAGGCTAACAGGGTAATGATGAGCAAGGTCAATATTTGTACTTGTGGACAATTTTAGCAATATAGAAAATGGAAACTAGTTACGACGATCTAAATAATGCAAAATGTGCAATAGTAGATTTTTAAATATTTTATCCATTAGATGTGAAAACATTTCTTCCAGGTTTGTTTGTATGTTCATATGATACATGACATGAAGTAACACTAACGATGTTGGGTGAGTGATGGGATGAAAGTATTGCTCCAATCTGATCTTTCTTACACAAATAAAAGTTGAGACTTGGTGTATGAATCAAGAAACAGTGTGTGCTCAGATATGACTTTTAAAAGCTAGTACTGTGTGTAGCCTACATTGTTAGATACATTAACTCCAGAGCTATGTAGCAGCCAGGCAGACCAGATCCCAGACATGTTTAAATAGACATTTCTCATGCAGATAGTCAGTGGTGAGAGAGCCATACTAATGTGGAGCTAAGGTTTGTAGAGAGTGGGATCAGACAGTGTATAAGGAGGCAACATACCAACACTGGGGAGGCGGAGTTTTCCTGCAAGTCAAGAAAACAGACTACAGTAATAGAACAGTATATGAGAACAGGCTACAGTAGTAGATCAGCATATAAGTAGAAAACAGGCTACAGTAATAGAACAGTATATGAGAACAGGCTACAGTAGTAGATCAGCATATAAGTAGAAAACAGGCTACAGTAATAGATCAGTATATGAGAATAGGCTACAGTAATAGATCAGTATATGAGAACAGGATACAGTAACAGATCAATATATGAGTAGCTACAAGTTAGAAACTTTGTAAAATGCTATCAGTTCTACAGCAGGCAGAATAACATTTGAAATTAACCTATATTAAGTCTTGTATTAATTAACTTGAGTCACTCATGTCATGATAAATTTTGGGATGATGCATAGCAAGCAATTGGGGGTCGAAGGGAAACATTTCATTGAGCAAAATAAAATGTAACAAGAATGTGCAGTAGAAAATAAATAATAATAAAAGAAAGAGTTGTAGTGGCAACAAAAGGTAAATAATTCAAAGAATGCAAAATCAAGTCAAACATAAATAAGTGTGTGCATTACAACTCTGAGATGATCTAAGTTAAGACAGGTTAGTGTAATGTAATAATTGTTGCGCCTTCCAAATTTGGTTAGTTTTAAACAAATGTACTTTAATTTCAATCATGTCATCAAATATTGCATCAGTCTTTTTGTTCAGAGTATCCCATGCCAAATGTTCAGTAAAATGCTTTTGATATAAGTTCACTCTAATAATTGTTTGTAAAAAAACATTTAAAAACTGTATGAAGATTAGAATTAGAAGTGACAAAAGAAAACAATCAACCAGATGGATAAAGCTAAATCATATGGTAATGCAATCAAACAAATACAGCAGCCACAAATGATAACCAGTCACTGAGAATGTCCATTTTCAATGCTATATTGACAACTACACCAGGAGCTTACAGTCATTGAAAATGGTCAGTGGTAAAATGGTTGATTAAATCAAAGAAAGCAGAAACAAGAACCCAACAATGCACATCTGAAAAACTCAATTTTTAAGGAGCAGAAACAAAACTGAAGTAAAATAGGAAACAATGGCAAAAACAATACTCAAACATGCCTAATCTATGGCTATCTTCAAGTTCATCTACCATGTAGGCCTGTGCTGGTCACACACACAAAAAGAGTTCCTACTTGACAATTTTTACTTTCTTTTTTAGTCTTAAGTGTTGAATTTTTTAACAACACCTTTTATTTGTATATGGATGCATTTGATGTGTATGCATTTTATAATTTAAACCAAAAACATTCTAGAGCAGACAGATGAAGTAATGGTATAGTAAAATTGTCACAGATGAGGTAATTCTACAAGTTAACTATTGGCACCTTTACTGATCAACTATGGTTAAGACAAACTCATGTCAGATGTGACACTCTGGCAGCAATGTCCTCTCCTGGTAGATAACTTGAAGAAGCCACAGAGTCTACTACAGGCTTGGAACCTACATCAGACGCCAACATTTAATATTTTTTGTAATGTATACTACAAGGTATCAAAGTCACTGCTGATGGCTCGCTGCTGCTTCCGAAATCCTGTGGGCCAAAATATGGCACCTGGAGCAGTGTGATGATGCAAACTCCCTAGATAATTGTAGGACAACAGAAGAAAGGAAAAATATTGAAAACAAATCCAGTATTATTTGATACTCGAAATATAAAATGTATCTTATTTAGCCAGCCAAGTGTCAATAGAGCTTTGGTTGGAATAAATGGTGTACAGGTAAGTTCATGTTGTATGTACCTAAATAAAAATTAATATAATTATAATGTCCAGAAAAAAACTCACAAAAGAAATAGTTTGTGTAATATCAAATAGATTCAAAGGTCAGGTTTGTCTAGTGTTAAAAAAATCAGAGTACGAAGCAACTAGTGCTTGTCAGTGTTATAGGAACCCCCTTTAAGAAAGCACCTACAACCATGCTGTCTAACACACTATGCAATCAGCCTGGTATAACCTAACCATGCAATGACCTGTCAAGCTTGGACACATGGCTGTTAGAAATAACACAAACACCAGACACTGGCTGATTTAGCCTTGGCTGATACATGTGCTCATCAAAATCTTCACACCACCAAAGGAAAGGTTAACCAAAGGAGGAAAACAACATAAAAGATTACAAACCAGATGAAATACAGGAAAACACTAGTATAATAGGAAGTGAAGAAATGTTTTTATGGCTTTTTATTGAGCAGAAATCTTCTGGCTACAACCATTCATTAGACTAGGATCATCAACACAGAAAAACACACTTGCTTCTCTCACATAACATAGAGTGTCTACAATCAAATCAAGCTGCCTCTGGTTTTAATCTTTTGTTTTGTCAGTAGGAAGCCAAGTCTTACTTTTGATTTTACTTGTTTTGATTAAACAATTTGAATTGACCATCTCTGGTCAGGAGAAAACAAATGCTATGTTAAGAGGTAAATGCAATGTTTAACAAAATATAGATAATCTGGTCCGAAATATCTGAACATTATGGTAAAATTTAACAATAAAATAACTTTTAAAAACTGTCTATGTTTTTCATAAAACAGATCAAATACTAATGATTAAAAACAATAATTAACACTGTTTAAATGAAAATTAGTACAAATTTTCCATAAGATACAAATTATTTTTACAATTGCACAAATAAATAAAATATTTGAATATTTTAAGTGTGACTATCAAATGCATTTAAATGTAGGCCTTGTAAACTTAATAAAAATTAATCAGTGGTTATATAAGTATTCCTTAACTGCTAATAATAAAAAACTGCATTGCATTACAGGTAAATACCAAAAAAAATGTAAATGTCTTTTTAAAACATTAAATTGATTCTAGAAAATGGTTAAAATTAATTAAAAACAAACAAACGAAGAAAAATTATAGAAAAGAAAAGAGGTTAGACAGACACTGACATTGTCTGCTGTACACTAGCAGCCCAAACCTGGTGTCCAAACCAGATGTCAGTGCTTGCCTTTTCTCTCGTTAAAACATTTGGTTAACAAATTTGATACAAATACCAACTACCTACTCAAAATAGCCATATGACTGAAAGTATAAAGTGGTTATCAATTAAAAACCATGATCAATTTGTTCTAAACTTGAATGTAACAAAAATAAACGGTTGTTGTCACTCTGTAGAATTGTAATAAAAGCTTATTAAGAATCAAGCATTCAAATCTGTATTGCTATGTCACTCCAACATTCCAGGCATCTAGAAACAAACTAGCACAGCACTGGATATAATTCTAACAAAGGCAAATGGACAATAATAGATGATGAGAGAATACGTTTTATCATCAATATTTGCAGTTCTCACAATAATATCAAGAATAAACTTGCTCATACAGTATAAGCTCAAAAGAAAGCATGAAATAAGATAGCATGAGTGTATTTACATATGGTTACAGCAACAAATAAGCAGATGATTGAGTGATGAAACTTCTTCCCTGTGGAGAGTGTAGTGGTTAGATAAAGACAAGGTTATCAAGGCCCTTTTGCCAGAGAGCAGACTGAGGTTTCCTACCTCTCTGCCTGGATGTGTTGGGTGACATCTGGGATGAGGTCTGCTCCACTTGTCCCTGCAGGATCTCATTCAAGCTGCTGCTACTGGATTCAGAGGGGAGTGTCACGTCAACAACTGCAGGGATGGTCAGAGAGTTAGTGAACAGTTACATAGGGTGCAGCACCTAACACAAATTTATCCCTTTCAGCCTTAGTGGAAGAGGACCAAAAATACAAAGGTGTATGTAGTAAAATAAACACCAAATATTTAATTTATTTTAACCCCATTAAAAAGTCTCCAAAATGAACAAGAGGCTAATACACTAATGCAGCTTAGTTAACATGATAAAAGTCATGGTAAGTCTACATATGTTTTGTTATATCTGTACAGTGAACATTTTTTTACTCTGGAAAATCCAATAGCATAAGATAACTAAAAAAACTTTCACTGCTTGCTGCACCACAAACAAAGCCCAACTCATAAGACACATTAAGGCTGAAAGGATTTTAAATAAAACATCAGTATAAAGAAAAATTTTGCAACAAGCGTTTTCCAGAAAACCATGTAACATATTTCAAACTGTTTTTTCAACAATGCTTAATTTGAATGTGATTTCTGTCTGATTTGGATGAATATGCATATATTGTCACAAGTGACTGATGGTAGATTTCATATAAAAGCTGTAACATGGTAAAGCAAGCATGCAAGAAAAGCTGGAGATGGGATGGAGCAGCTATATGAGTGAGGTAGAGATTCATTGGGAAGAACTCTTTTATTTAAATAATGATTAATGTTAACTAAATTCACTTACTTGCAGCATTAGCTGGCAACACAGGAGCAAAGACATTTTCAGCAAAGTCTTCAAACATTGTATGTTCTGTGTGCTGCTGGATGATAGTCTCAAGACATTTGGCTCTTTCTTCATAACTGATTCTTGGTTAAGGTCACAATGTTTTTAAAGTGCTAGAATGTTATACTGAGTAGATTTCACTAATCTATCCTTTAATAGTTTGAAGAAAGGATACAATGAGTGATAAAGGGGCATCAGTGAGCGCTTCAGTCGGCTGGCATTTATAGCAGTAGCCCGCACAAGCCCAGACAGAACATGGTGGTCAACAATGGCTCCATCAAATAAAGGACCAAAAAACGGTACCTGTTTTTTTCCATTCAAATGTAACAAATCGTGAATGTCAAAGTTTAAAATGGCTGACTGAAATAATGATCAATGCAAAAGCAAGCAAACAAACCTCTGGTTTCCTGTCAATCTGGATTCTGTAAAGGCCTGAAGCCAGGGGATATATGATAATGACTATGTCACCAAATTCTGTGGGAATGATCCCTCTCCTGTAGTCTCTACTATGTTCTGACCAAACTATATGAATTTCATCATTGCCAAGATGCCGCATCTGAAACAGCAAAATTTATTTCAATTCTGGACAAACATAATTTACTTGTGCTATAGTTCAACAAAAAAAAGTCAGTGTTGACATACAAGTTAATATATTTTAGATACAGAGAAATTGACTAGGAGTGTATCTGACCTTGATATGCCAGTCACTTCCCATGCTGGGAATCCGAGTCGACACATGAAAGATGACTTCACATGTTGAATTGGCCCAGTATGGGGCAGTGCTGCCTGTTGTTCGGTTTTGCTGAAGACCCCCCATGAATCCTTGGTGTGTTTCCAGTTCAATCTAAAGAAAACATTATACACACATAAACATTTTCATGCTAATGAACAATACAATGGATATATCTATTTTAAATGAGTAAATGAAAAGCATTATTGTTAAAAGACTAACCTCCCATCCAAGACCAGCAACAAAATTTTCAAAGGCACAGCTTGCAGTATTATTGGACAAAATGGAGTTTTTATCCTCTTGTCCTTGGGCTATATATATCACAGCTATTTTATGGGTTTCTCGGCTAGACAAAAAAAAATTAATGAAAAACAAAATTTAGTTTCATGACAACACTTCAGTTGAAAAAGTAACAAATCTGAGACATCTGTGTGATAAGAAATATCAGAGATTTAAACTTACCATTTTTGTGCATCCAAATTTTTTAATTCCCTCAGGACTTTATCATTTTTTTTTAACAAATCAAAATGACACCTAGCAAAATTAAAAAACATTTTAATTGAAATGCAAATTATGTTAACAAGCAAAAATTCTTTCAAAATATCAACTGGCATTAGAAACTTGTCTAGAAAAAATAAATTAGAAACAATTTAAGCCAAAACATCAAAATACATTGCTTTGAATTGTCATACTTTTAGCAAGTGACTTAATGTCAATTAAAGTTGGGGTACAACTTACCTCTTTTCCCAAGACAACAACCCCAGTTGATCTAAAAGAAGCCTACACATTTGAAATGGGGAAACTGGATCTTGGCTTTCAGCTGGCATTTCAGGAGGTGCCACCATGCTGCAGAATAAGTTAACAGAGGTTAGGTACATTTTGCTTGTCTAAATTTGTATCTCCTTACAGTGAATACATGTATGGAGTTTTAAAATGTGAAATTTAAATCATTTCAAGCTGATTTAACATAAAAGTAAAAATGATATCAGGACAATTACTAATTCAACAAGATATACTTTAAACAGGAATAAGAAATTTTAACAAACATATCTGTCTAAATTTATTTTTTAATTAAGAAAATCCTTTAGACATTGTATACAATAAAATATTTTTAAAAAAAAATGAAATATATAATTTAAGCATGAAAGAATGAAAGATATGATTTTTTGAAATTATAATTCCGTAAGATATTTTAAAAAAAACTTACTCCTTAAATTCGGTATTTTGAAAAAAGAAATTGTTTATTTATTTCTATAATGTGGGTTTTAAAACCCAGTTTACACAGATTTAAACAAAAAATAATTAAAAATAACTCGTTTTGTTTAACAACTAACATTTAATGTTAATACTTATGTTTTTATAATGACCTAAGAAATGTTTATAGGTTGTTTAAGTAATCTTTTATGATTATTGTGAATAGTATGGTTGAATTTTGAATAGAGTGTGGTCAGCAATAAGCCCAGCCGGCTTTATTTTCCCTAACGTGAGTTAGGTACCTATCAGAGTTGGGTGGACTCCGGGACGGTCTACTGACTTGAACCCGGATTGAACTCGAGACTAATGGGTTAGCAGTTCAGTTCTCTACCTTAAGACCACTCCGTCTCATCATATGCAGAGGTCACAGAAACAGGTGAACTCTACTTCATTTGCCCTATAGACCGTCAGGTTTGAAAAGGGAACTTAACATGTTTGAATTTTAAATTACGAATGTTATGATGTATGAATTCTGTAAAATAATACGAAAATGTATTTCTAGAAAAATTATTTCTTTTTACTCAAGTTTTGTTAAGTGCAGTACATACAAATAAAAAAATACTACATAGATCTAGTAATTTTGTTTCAAAAGCTTAATTTTAGGTAGAAATGTTGCAGTTCTAGAAAACAAAAAAGTAATACATTTTTTCTAGTTAAAAGAATATAGTAGGAAACCTAATTATTTTTTTTGTAAGATGCTAAAAATCAATTTTTCATTTCTGAAATAATTTGAATATGCATTAAAATTCAGGGCAACAAAATAAACTTAATCCCACAATAAAACATTACAGAGAGTATAAAATTATAAATAAATCTTATTTTATGAAAGCAGTGGGGGTCATACATTTATTACACCTATCCTAACAGATGGTCTGACAAAAAGTTCTTTGGACATGTGTTAGAGGGGGGCTCTTAATTCTCAGGTGCTTGTGGATGTGTGTGTGATGAGTGGAGGGGTATAAAATTCCATTGATGACATTGTAAATGGATGATATAGCCCATTTATATACACTTGGTTATTAAACTCAATGCTTTCAAAATAATCTTGGAAAATAATATTTTTTTTTAACTGCAGGTCTAATCAAATTACCCAGCAAAAGAATGTAGTTCATGATAAAAACAAAACTGCTGAAGATACATAATGTAAACATTAAAGCCGCAAGCTAGAAATAGAATACATTTAAGTAGTAAGGTAGCAGCTAGTTGATTTAAAGTTCAATTTATTTTCTATTTTTTATTTCAGTTATCTCCATGTTTCACAGCAATCATTAGAAAAAGGGTTACAAATTGTCAAGAGCAACTATAATACTATCATAATCATTGCTTAATTTATTTTGTTAAAAAAAAAAAATGAATTATTTTCAATAGCTGCAATAATTGGAATATAAATTAAAATAATACAACAAACAAATTTGTCAAAAATGTGCATGTCTCAAAATCTGGTAAGTTGTTTATATTTATAAGATTTATAATTATTTTTCCTTGCTTTTATATATGACTCAATCCTTTTTTTCAATGGCGAAAATTGTTTACTAATGGGTGAATAATAGATGGATACAAAATGTATTCACGTTCCAGAGAAAAAAAACTGGACTGTGTTTAAATACAGAATGAACACTTGTGATAAATGGAGAACACCCGTTCATTATGAAGCTTGGATAGTGTCATATAACTTACTGTTCGGAATCCCTTTTCCTTTTATGTCTTCGTAAGCATTAAGAATAAAATGTTACAGTAATTAAAATACCAAATTTATTTCAAAGTAGTTTGCTTGAAATGTAACCGTTATTTTACCAGTTTGAACACAACATAATAGCTTTTGTCAACAAATTTATGACAAACAGACTGATTGTATTTAGATTCAAAGTTATCTTCCATAACAAACATAAAGATCATTTGAAATTAATTATTATGAACAAGATTTTACAATCCTTTATGAATAACACTGATGCGTTTTTTGGTTATAATTACTAAAGCTGTTTTCAGACCATTAGAATTTAACAGAAATCATTCTAAAACCTGAATATAATTTAACAGCTGTTTAGTGATGGTGTGGACAAGGATTTAAAATTATTTTTTAGTTTTACTCAAGTATAATTCTGTTTCATCAAATGACAGTAAAAACTAAAATCATAGTGTTATGCTTTTTAAAAAAAAACACAACATACTAATGAAACAAAACCCAATGAATTAAATGAATGAGTATAAAAATATACCTTATATCCATTTTATGTGCATGTCTATGCTCATGTTCCACCTGTGTTTGCTGTTGGATCAATTTGATCAGGCTGGCTTCAGCTGACTCTGTCAAATCTTCTGGCAGGCGAGCTGCTATGTTCAAAGGCTGTCCTGGTCTGAGCAGGCATTCAGGACTGGTCAATCCAATGTGTGCAAGCATCTAAAAAAAAAACATCACCTGTAGAGCTCTTTTTTATTTTAATTCTATATTTACTTGTAAAATGGACATCATAAAACAAAATGAGGTGAAGAAAAATAGTGTATGTACCATATCCAAATTGTCCCCATCTACTCCAACAGCCTCATAGTGAGGAAATTTGCTGGCTTTGTATTCAACAAGAGCCTCGGTTCTCTGAACATCATTGTCCTCTTGAATCAGTAAGGGTTCCAACTCAGCTCCTGTGGCTAGACCCAGCAGAGTTTGAGCATCTATAAAATATTTCAATCAGTCAACAATGGTTGGATCAATTTGTGTGCAGACATATATCCTTCATGTTCTAAACCTTATCTTACTGTGTCGTGATGATCCTTTGGTGCACCAAGGAGGGCTGTACAAAACAGAGTTCTCCCAGCAGTATTTCCCACACAAGTCTCTGACAATAATACGGCACACTGTGCGTGCGGTCATTAGTCCTGCTGTTACACCTCCGCCTGGGGCATCCTGATTTTATTGTACGTTTAAACATCAAAGCTAGTTTTTGTGAGAATAGATTAAGTTTTTTATTGATAATTTAACTATTAGCCACAACCACATTATATTATAAAGAAGGTGGCAGCGTGAATTTGTATTAGTATGAAGTTCAGTTAACAGTTACACAAACAAATGTATAGTAGCCATTCTATTTACTCACCACTGCAGGAAGTTCGATGAATGATATAAGGCAGCGATGATTCAACACAAAAAACTGAAATAAAAAAACAGTATAGTGGCTATAAAAAAAAGATTATATAAAAGGCTACATAGTACTAACACACAATCAATACAAGAAAACTTAGCATCACATTTGTACATTACCTGCACGTTGGGTGCAGTGAAAATGTCTGGCTTTAAGTCCTCCTCCACATATTCAGGCAAATCATGGTGTTCTTGAACAGTGGTGTGAAGCCTTGCAGCTCCGGAACCCATGGGAAAATGAGACATGTGATTGACAAGGTGAGTCATCAACTGTAAATATATTGAAGCACGATTTATTGGGTGAGGGATAAAAAATAAATGGAAAATATTTTTTAAAAAGAATGGGTTGTGACTTACAGCTCTAGCTGCCAATTTGATAATGTCTGTCTCAGGTTTTCTGACCAGCTCGGCCTGCTGGGACCTCCCTGTCTCTGTCAATGGATCTGATAATGAAGTTTCAGCACTGAAAGGTCGGTGTGCTGAGCCACTCTGTGGTTCCCATATATTGATAAAATCAGAATCAGACAGAAAATCTGATAGAGATTTGCTTACTCTAGTTAAAGATGAAGAACTATGTCCAGTGACTGCTGAATGAAGAACCTATAAACAAATATTAAAGCAATGGAAAAAGTAATGAACATTTCAAGTTTTCAACTTTTTTAAAAATGTTTTTTCTAAGATTTTCTTTAGTTAAAATATAGATTTTTTAAAAAATTAAAACAATACAAAAAGTACAAACCCTAAAAACTTTATAAATGCAACTTTTATCACTTTCTGTTGTCTCCATAAGGAGTGCTACTGGCATTTTCAAGCACCACTCTACCATACAAAACATCATGGAGACAATCAACTGGAATATACAAATAAACATAGAAAAAGTTAAAGTAAATGCTTGTGGTTAGAACAAAACTTTTTCCTTAATTTATAAAAACTAGTTAAATTTACAAAAAGCATATGATGGAATAAATGGAACAGTACAAAGAATTTAATAATTATTTAATAGTTTTAAAGATAAACATACCCTTTTCTCTTCATCAGAATTTATATTGGCACCATGAGATGGTATAAGAGATGATACTGTTGATGCAATAGCCTGTAGGACAAAAGTTCTTTATTTATTTTAAGAAGTAAAAAAACTATCATCCTACCCTCATTAACAAAAATAATAGTATCATGCTCAATATTTAGTATTGGATTTTAAAAAATGTTGTTTTTTTTAAAATCTGGGATATTTTGCCAGATGCCTACCTTCAAACTGCTATTTTACACCACAAATATATCCTGAGCCTTACCTCTGTGATTTTCTTGGGCATATGTGGATGATAATCAAGCAGCTTGTCTACATGATCACAAAGCAGTAACAGCATGTCTGTGGCTACTTTTGCTACCTTTTTGTTAGCACACTGGGGAAAAATTATAAACATTTTTGTTAACAGATTATCATTATTCACAACACAACAGCCCAACTATCCTATCTCCTATACATAACACCTATTAGCAGAAGCAATTAAATCATTATCAAATCTACTTAAAGAATTTTGAAAATCAATCTTACCATTAGTGCTCCTAGTAATACATTAATTGCTTCTTTCATTTTGGGGTGCATTGTTCCATGTGTTAGTTCTCCATATAAAAATATTGCAATGCCACTCACAGCCACACATCTTAAATAAAGAAAAAAAAACTTTTAAAATGTATTTGCATTTTCAAAATGAGGTTTTGATTAAAAAAAAATATTGACAGCCTAAATTTATATAAATACTTTTATATTGTGAGGGGTGATGATTTGTTCTATTGTTTTTTTTTGTTAATTATTTTTAAGAATGTTCAATGATACACAACAAATAAAGTACCTTGCCAGACCAGCTGGCTCTCTTTTGCCTGCCTTCAGTAAATAGTCCAGGACTAAATCTTTCAGGTCTGCAGATAAAATACTGACTGTACTCATAGTCTCAGGTTCTAATGCTGGAATCTCTTGTAAATGATGAGGATAGCACAAAAGAGATCCTAATACTGTTACTGCCTCTGAACGAGGTGGCTGTGAAGTACAAATAAACTACCATAAAAAGGCAATCCTGAAAAATATATGGTATAAATCACATAAAAGTATAATAAAAAAAATAAAAAAACCACTACACAACAGAACCAAATTCAACCAACCAGGAAGTTATCTTAAAAAATTCTCACCTCCTTATAATCTACAGCTGAGATGATGCTGCCAGCAGCTTTAATAAAGTCAAGGGTGAGCAACAGTGAACCAGGTAATGATAGTGAAAAAAACTTGGGGCCACAGTCTCTGACTAGAACATTCACAATATCCTGGTCAAGAAAAAACAGTTTTAGATTATATGAACGAAATGCAAAGGAGCTAGTTTATAGTAAATTTGAATAAAATTGTATTTCTTACTTGATCAGAAGAGACCAGCCCTGCATGTAAAACTAGATAAAACTGTGATAAAAGCTGCTGAGATGGCATGACTTCATGGCGTCGGAGCAAAGACTGACATATTAGCTGGTAAGCCATAAGCTTTCCTTTCTTGTATTTGTTATTTAAATTCAGACACTAGAGATAATATATTGGAAAAGTTATATTTGTAAGCTTTAAGAATATCAACAATCACCATCATCACTCTGACAACAACAGACTGCACCAACATCTTCTCCACCTCCATGATTTAAATAGATTTTCCCACCTGAATGACCAGTGTTAATCTGACTTTGCACTTTGATTGTATTAGTCTATAATACTTCAACTTTGTGTGCATTAGTGCACTTTGGTTTTGTATTAGTCTATAATACTTCAACCTTTAACTTATTTATTAGGTTGTTGGAGTCTTTCTAGAATTGTTTTATTATTTAAATACATTGAATGCTGTAAACCCTAGCATTGACATGCAGCCATCAGACCTTGGTTGTTTAATTATTTTGTACTTGTTGTCATTATCATCTATTAAAAATATATTGCTTTGGCAAAATCTGTCTGTGGTACAGAAGAGGCAGGTAATTGCAAATTAGTATTTTCATTATATAATTAGCATTTGAAAAGTTTACCTCAAACAGCCAGGATGAAAAAAAATGTAAAGGTGGAATAAGTTCAGGTGGTGGTGGGGATGACATGTTGTCTTGCGTTACTCCTAGGTTGTCACTCATCTGAACATGAACATTTTAAAAATTGAGATGAAGAAGGTCAATATAAAAACTTGCCACCTTTAAAATAAGTTTATCCTGTATATAAAAAAATTATTAAGTATTCATCCTTACCCTACACAATGTGTCTAAAAGCTCAGCTAATGCATCAAAAACTATTGCATGTATTTCTGGGTCTTCTATTTTATTGACATCTCCTAAACATCCTAGCATCCGCTGCCATAAGACTACAGCCACATCTGGCATCCACCCAGGCACTTTACCACCTGCCATTATACTTTTTAACTCATCTAAAGAATCCACAGAGACATCTAATCCTAAAAGAGAAAAATTACAAAGTTTGAATTACAAATGTACTGATATAGACAGCGAGTTGACAATTGCATGCTCTCTATACAGCAGCAAACAACTTACCTCTGTTCACATTACTGTCTTCAGGTCCAGAGATATCAAGATGCAATGAATCTCTGTCTGGGGTTGGACTGTCTTTATGATTATCTGCAGATATCAACATGGTTGTGGGGGAGGGTGTACGGCTGCCTGATTTTGATCGTATAGAAGACGGAGAGGGTGATCGAGAACCTGAAATTAAGTTGGGCACAGATAATAAATAACAACTTATTTAAGCTTTTAAACATAAAATTATATTAACTATACCTTAAAGAACTTTAAATTTCAAAATTAAAAATTGTTTTTATTATGCCTAAAATAATAACCTGTGTGATCATCTGATTTATCTGTGTTTAGGCCCTCATAACTGCCCTGTCCAAGAATTGAATGAACTCCTATCATGCTGCTTAACTCTGCTGTACAGGTTGTTGTAATCTGTGCTACTTCAACATCTTCAACCATTGCAGTGGCTCCTAACATGCAACATACAATAATAAATAAGATAATGATTTATAAAGAGGTAAAACTTAAATTCAATTTAACTACAAAACAAATATTTGATAATTTGTTATAGGTATAAAATTACATTTAGGATTCATCTTTAACAAAATTATAACAATTATAATTTGTTATGTCTCATGTTCTAGCAATCATGAGAAAATGCAATTCTTGGATTTAATGCTGTTACTGTAATTCTGTGTAAAAAAAACTGCAATGCTAAAAAAACAATCTAAAGAAAAGATGAAAATTCCAAGACATAATAGTTCAGTGCAGAATTCAAGCCACAGAAGTTTGAAAATATATTTTATAAAAACATGCCCTGGACTCATCATGCTGTTAAACATGCAATTTAAAATATTATAGTATCAAAAGTAAATTTACTCAATGAAGACAAAAAATAGTACTAAAAATCTTATAACTGTGTGAGCTGGGATGTTTGTACATTACAGATGCAACTTCTAACTTAACGTTTTCTAGCACAGTTCTACAATACATCCGACAGACAACTTTAGACCCTCCAGGCTCTATGAGTAAAAGCCGGCCTATGTGTTTGTCTAACAGTCAATTAACTCAATTCTGGCTACAACACTGGGTCAATAATTGTAAGAACCAAGGATAATTTAGCTCTGTGTACCAAGGAATTTTAACAACTAAACTCAAAGGTGAAAAAGTTAAGTGAAAGTGATCTGTTACTTTTAGACACATTTAAAAGAACTTAACAATAACACAACTCTTCTCTTTTCAAACCTAAAAGCAACCTGCTGTTGACTAAGAATAAAAATAAACTGTTGATAAAGGCTCTAAGAAATGTTTTTACCTTTACCACCAACCAAATCCAAACATGTTTCTGCTCCAGGATTGCATATTTTGATAAATTTTAAGAGCAGTAATATCCAATTTGCTGTTTGTTATTAGCAAAAGTCTTGATAAGTTAAAATTCATGTACATTAAGAAGAGGAATAAGATTAGGCTTATGTCATTAAACACCAGTATAAAAACATACCATGTGCAGCTGTGTAGGCTTGTGTTGTTGAACTGTTGGGAGAGGCATCTAAAGTGGAGGAGCTTCTCTCATTATTACTGGGATTTGATGAAGCATTTGAAGCTGCAAGGCATGCGGTTCAAATATAAAATGCACAGTAGCAAGATGCATGAAATCAAAACTGATTCCCCAGACTTGAGAAAACAAAAATCATGCCCATTTAGTTTAAACATACATCCAAACCTAGACATTGATGAGAGAAATTAGTATTAAATTTGATGTTATTGTCTTGAGTCATTTACAATAAGGTAAAACAATAAGCTGTTAAAAACTTTAATTATGGTTGCCAAAAAAACTGATAATTCTGAGCTTTTGGTTGCATCATATTGTTAAAAGTTCACACTGTTTCTGTTTTTCCTAATAATTATGCTTTTTTCCTAATCATTTTGTTTTAATATATTTCAGGTTTTTAAAAAATATTAATTTAGAAAGCTAGCTATTTAGAAAAGATTTTTAAAAATTAAGACAATGTTTATTGTTATTAATCTCTTACAAAAACAAGAAAATGTACATGCTGTTAAAGACAACATGATTTAATCTTCAATGAGAGTATCAACTTTGTCAGAACATTCTATGTTAAAATGATCATTTAAATTTTTTTAAAACTTGAAAATTAAATAAATGGAAAGAGATTAGTATGAAAAACACAGCAATCGACAAAACAAATAGCATTAAAATAGAAACTATTAAGGATTCTAATAAAAGGGCACATTAAGTTTTAAAAGATTGCTCCCTTCTAGGAAAAACAATCTGAGACAATCTTACCTCTGAGTTTTTCAAGCAACTCATGTGGATCCGCTGCAATGTTTCCCTCACTGCTAGACCTGACTAAACATTCTGTAGACGTTGATGGACATCGGGAATGGGCTGGTGATGGCTCTCCACTCAGAGACTTTTGTTTGGATAAGTCTGGTCGTATTTTACCTCCAGCACCTAAATGTAATAAGACTTCTTCTTACTATCACAATCAATTACACCTTCAATACTCAGATTTAGCAGGCTCTAGTCAGGCATGTTACGTACCATCACTTTTGTATTTGGTTCCCCTTTCAAAAGATCCTGTCAACTCTGGAGTTGGGGCACTGTTAGTTGAGCTACGGAGTGGGTTCACAGTATTGCCATCGCTACCACTCCAGCCTCGGGAAAAGCTTTTCTCAAGCTTTCCAGCTGTTGACTTAGAGTTGGATTTTCCTTTAGTAGACTCTGTAATACAAAGATTACTAATAAACCAAGGGGCGGGACCTTATTTACAGTAAATGCAGCATGTTAATAGTAAACTGTACAACTACAACAAAAGAACATAAATGGTATTTTCCACTAATTTTACTTTACCTTTTCCCCTTCGTCTTTTTTCTTTCTGCTCACTCAATCGCTCCAAAGGGAGGTCATTTAAATCTAACCCATATACCTGCCTTGCCAAAACTCTTGTAAGGGTTTCCATTGTTTTCTAGATAGAATGAAATTCATGTTTAGTAAAAGAGAAAGGTCATTACTGCAAAAATAATTTAAAATTCTCCTCACAATAAACTTTGGGTGAAAAGTGCAGTCAAATATAACATACCGACCACTCCATAATCAGTTCTTTCCAAGATGTAAGAGCAGAAAGAACTGCCAGAAATTCATCCCATAATGCTGAAGTCACCATAACATTTAAATTTGCTTTGGTCCAAGTAACTATCAATGTCTGTAGGGAAAATAAATATATTATTATCAGTGTTACTGCAATGGGCATCTTATTTTGATACTTCTTGGTAGCAAATCAAACAGTAGAAGACTAAGAAGCAACAATGTTTCAGTTGTGTATTACTTTCAGAGGAAAGGTTGATTATCTTATAAGCAAATAATGTTCTTGGTTAATTTAATGGGAAGCAATTTGTTTGATGAGACTTGTGATAAGTATTTATGTATGACCCCTCGGCCGATAATTGCCTGACTTTAGACAACACCGTGGCAAAGTCAAATTCTATGTCAGTGCAACAAAAATCTGGAAAGCTGATCTCATATACATTTCCAGATAGATTGTGCACAAATATTTAAGGTGAGTTTGAAAAAAGTAAATTACCACAAGTAAGTTTAAAATAAACAATGTTGCTATATTGTTTTCATTGAGTTTATACACAATAAGGATGGAAAATGTAGATATATACCTGAAAAATTGGCTGAGCTAATCTTCCTCCTAAAGTTAAATATCTTTCTTTTGGAGGGTTTCGCTTCAGAACACCAGATGTAACTCGCAACAACACCTTCAACATTTGCTCCCTGTGTACAGAAAATTTACAATCAAGTTTAGTTCAGATAATAGACTGGCTTATCTAATAAAGCTTTAGATAACATTAAAGAATACCTTACCATGTTTGGTGATTTAATTCAATGTTCATGACCACATGGCGATAGATGTTCAGCACCCGTTTGCAGAGTTCCACCTATCAAATACAATTAACAGATGGAGTAAATATTTGAGTGTACTTCAGTTATAAAAGAAAGTATTCACTTGTGTAATTTTTAACAAGACTCAATTTCCTTGCTTATTAATACTTAGGCAATTATGCTAAATGTTTTTTGTAACATGATATCCCTGGATTTAAAGGTAATTTAAATTTGTTTGTATAAAAAAGATACAAACCTGATCTTGCAGATGCCCATCATCTTCAGCATCCAATAGAAAAATATTGGCAGCATTAGTAATGAACACTTGAAGTATTCTTTGCAATCCTGCTCTAACATCTTTACTTTTTTCATCCCCAAGGTCTGCTAGGTCTTGCACAGCTCCCAAGTAGGAGCGATTTCTAAGGTAAATTCGTCTAGCACCATCTTCATTTTCTGATGGGGCATTTAAGTGTTGTAAGGAAAGGGCACTAGCTGATGGTGAATCCTTTATAGCAGGAGAAAGAAAACCCCAATGGTTAATTAGTTAATTAAGGTACTTTATGAATGTAAAAACTGTTTCTGGTCTTCAACCAGTTAAATTGATGAATTAACATCCTTTTTAAGTAAATAAAAAGTCAATTTTTTAAAAGCTAAATTAAATTATTTTATTTTAAAATCTAAATGAAAATATCTTTAAATTAACATATGATCAAATGTGAAATGAACAGGGAAGGATAAATAAGAAAAGGTTACAACACAAAAACCAATCAATGAATAACAAAACTGGTGGCAACATTGAAAAGCATGAAAATACACATAAATATGCGTGCTGACAAAAAAAAGCTGAAAATGACATGCTGAGTGTAATTATGAAAAAGGTATGGAGGCATGGATCACTCAAAGGCTTAATTAAATCAAACTTTTTGATAAAATATTTAAGGGGAAAATTGCAATATTTGTTTTATTTGGGCATGCAATCATAAAACACTACACACAGGTGACAATTCTTTATGAAGTGAATTACTAGCTATGTTTGATTTTTTTTTAATGTCATATCATCTGTCTTTAGAATTTACTTTATATAATGATACATTTAAAATATATCAGAAATAATAGTAGTAGTATTTTTTACCAATACAAACACACATGACAAATACTGAAGTTGATAATACATGTAATAATTTTATGCCAGTTAATAAAGGTATTTAAGTTAAATGAATTTCACATTATTTGACATGCATGAATAACATGGTGAGACATATATGAAACATTCAACATTACACAATGCGATTGAGCTTCAAAATCAATGGCATCTTAGTTGATACAACAGTGACATAACATATAGCTGATGGGTTGGATTCAGAACAGTGATTTGTTTCCCTACAAGGAAGTAAGTAGGAATGTGGATGTATTTTAATCCCTGCTACACATAACCACCCATTTCTGTCTGACATGAATACACAAAAACATACATCAAATGAGTTTCTATCCTCCTCCACAATATCTGAGAGAGAACCATGATGAAACTCTGGCCCCTCTCCCTGGTCAACGCCATTTTGTTCAACCTGGTCAATGGCCTCTGTGGTGTTCTCTATACTTGGTGGCTCCAACATAAACACTGGCCGCTCTTCTTCATGCTGCTCAATTGATAATTAGTAGTAGATACTCACACACATGCATATAAAGAGTTGAGGAGTTAAAACACAACATATGAAGCTGTGATTAGGTTAAAAGAAGAAAATAAGGAGACATTTCCACCACTAAAATGCTGTTAAAAACTTGAATCTAGAAGGATCACAAATTAATTGTAACAAGATGCATAAACAAAACTTTTGTCTTATGTTTTAAAAACACATTGAACTTTGTGGAGAAATAAAAGCAAGAGGATGTCTAAACTTCTA
Organism: Physella acuta; assembly: GCF_028476545.2. NCBI lineage: Eukaryota > Metazoa > Mollusca > Gastropoda > Physidae > Physella > Physella acuta. The sequence continues at coordinate 603,286 of NW_026731892.1, read as the reverse complement.
AAGATAGTACATTTATTAAAAAAAAAAAAGGTTATAAAATGCACAAAAAGAATTTTTGTATTAGAAATGAAGAACAATAATTAATTCAATAAGGAAGTACACAATTTTTATGAGTGATATTTTTTAAGAGAAAGTAGCTCACAACAAAAATATATTTTAATTGTTAAACAAACAATCACTGATAAACTTTTTTTTCTGAAAAAGGAACACTTCCCTCTAAGTAGAATGGTATCATCAGCACATACCCAATTTTGTTGAATGACAGAATGTGCATGAACATCATAATAAAAGCAAGCAATCATTATTAAACCATCATGTTCTCCTCTAAATAAATCCACAATATGTTAATTTTATATTCCAGGTCCTATTTCTTTGAGAAACTTACAAGAAAAGCACTTATACTGTATTTTCACAATATAAAAAGCTTAAATATGCCAGCAGGTGCTTTAGTATAATATAATCAATTTCTTTTAAATGTATTAATCCAAGCTGTTGAGGTTTTGAAGTTATCAAAATTAAGCTTAAAATTAATATTATCAAAATCATAGCAGTTAGCTTTTTGAAATTCTGTAAACATTTTAGAGAACAAAATAAATTACCAATGTATATAATATTCTTAAACGATAATTAGTGTTGTCACACAGGATCTCTTTTACCTATACTTTCCTAAAATATTTTAAACTTATTTTTCACTATATAGTAAAACTGGTATACACTATTTTTTAAAAATAAGTTAAGAGTTATATTAACCATTCTCATTAAACAATAACAAAATGCCTCTACTTTCATAAGGGCTAAATTAAATGTGTAATACTATTAGACTTAAGCAGAGCCCATTGAGTGAAAAGAAAAGTGCTTTTGTTTGGGAAATTAAAGTTAGCAGATATAGAAAAAAAATATGACAGAATAAACATCTGCCATTAAAAAAAAAAACAGAACTCAGAACAAAACAAACACTGGGCACAGTGAGATCAAGAGTAGTTTTATATTTAAATAAATTAATTTTTTATTTGAAACTGATAGTTAAAAAGATATTAAAAAAAAACAGCACAAGGTACTGAAACTGCAAAGATCTAAAAATATCATTGAATTTATCTTCAAATATATACCCTTGATAATTAAAAGAAATTCTAAAATTTCCAAATAAAAAAGTTTAACTCAAGCAGGATGAATTTTATGAACTAAACTGCTTATTGTTGTAACAAGCACTTTTCAAGCAAGAAACTTAGAGGGAGTGTTGATTTTTACTTTCTATAAAGATTTTTCTTTAGTTACAACATTAATTTCATGGGTTACATATTATCATGTTGTAATCTTTATCATTAATTTTGCTATTTCTCTTATCTGCTCAGTAAATAAAAGAGTAAACTTCCACCCAACGTAATTTCAGTACAATAAAATAAATTAGTGTTCATCAAGTCTCATAATAGAGCAACATGCAGAAAATGTTTATCCCATAAAATACACTGAACACCCAGTGAGGCCATCAAAAGCCTAAATTTTAAAATTAGGGATGCTTGAATAAATGGTATGTCTTTTATACATAACTATGATTGAACATCTCTTAACCTTAAAATTCCAATTACATTTACCTAGAAACTGGGACCCTCAATAGGTGTTTTGTATATAATTTTAAGCATTCTCAAAGTTTTTTAAATATAAATCTACAATGTATTAATTAGGTTTACATGCCAAAGATGTAGTTACCAAATAAATACATTGATAAAAAAAAACTCAACAGAATGTATAATGATAATATGATTAATGAAACTTACTTGAAACCATTCTTTGTAAACACTAATCACCTTCCTAATAGCATTAGTGTGTCTGAATGACTGAAGAAGGGTCTTATGAAGAAAAAAAAATGCATTATTCTAAATAACCCAAGAAAATTAAACAGCTTGAAATGATGGCAATAAAGGGTATTATTTTTGAAAAATGCATAGATTTGAGGTTTTCAAAAAAAGTCACCTGTCTAAAGCATTCATGAACGGTGTTGACATTTTCTCTAGTAGAATACAAGACAGCCTTAACAATCTCATACTCTGAAGCCGAGTGATTCTCCCCACACAAGCTGGCCATTGAGTCATTAGTTACCATGTCTGAGGATAAAGTACTGCCCTTGCTGCCTGGAAGTGGTGAAGATGCACCTTCTTCAACATCACCAGCACCTTTGCTCATGTCCCTTAATTCTCCAGTATGAGATGAAGGCTCAGTGAGCAGTGAACATGACAGACCCCTGAAACATATCAAAACATCTTTCATTCTATTATCATACTGATTAATTACATAAATATAATTTCAAACGTTACTGTTTAAATCTTAAGTGTTTACATTTTTAAAAACTTACTTGTGCAAATCAGGATCAGGTTTAAGACTAGATACTGTAAAATTTGCCAACCAAAATATAAATGAATCTCTACATTCTGAAACTGCCAAAGGTTCATCTTTTTTCTTCATCACTTCTTTGCTACGGGCCACAGGAAGCTCTAAATAAATAAAAACAGTAACCATGTCATCACAGAAAACACACAAGTTATTCTAAGAAATTTTAAAGTAATGTAATACTATGTTTTATACCTTGAACAGGGTCATAGATATCTCTGTGCACAAAGTCTGGCAACAACCAATGCAGATACTTTGCTTTAAACTTTGAAAACAAAAAGTCAAAACTCTGCTCCCTCATTTCTTTGTTCATCCATTCTATTTTTATAACCTTAGAAAAAAAATTAGATCACAATTTACTATAAAATGTTTTTAATCACCTAACAAGGTATGTTAAGCAAATGTAGGCTAGCTTAATAGAAAACTTGGAACTCAAAATACCTCTGAAACCATGAAATTGAGCAAACTATCAAGAAAATATTTCGTTATATTATCTGGGGTTTTCTCTGCCTGACTGGGAAGAATGGCAGTGATTTCTCCAGCAGCAATAATACCACCAACACCTGGAATATACAGTGAGATATTTTTAAAAATATATCTCTTATTTTAAGCTAACATATGCTGTAAAAATATCAGAAGGCAAACTATTCCAGATAAGCTATTTTTAATTTATGTTGACAATATTGAAACTCACTGTCTGCCCAAGATGCAGCATTTTCTGATATAAGGGTGTTGAAATCTGCTACCGTGTCATCTCTGAGTCCAGGTACTAAGTTAAGGAACATCTGATGGCATTCTTCACTGGCATTTTCTTGCAAACATTGATACCAGATGAGAAAAAACCTCACTCCTTGACTGCGAATCTAAATATTGAAATGTTAACAATCAATAAAAGTTGCATTCTAAAAAGATAAACGTTGAGAAAATTAACTACACATAAGAACCTATAAAATAAAAAAATACCTGTAAGTTGTTTCCTGGATGAAGTAGTTTTTTTATGATTCGCCCTAAATATAAAAAAATATTCTTATATTTAATACTTTAATTTTTTTTAATATAACAAATATATACAAATGTATCTATATTTAAAAATTCTAAATTCAAATCAGAATAGTAAAATGTGGAACTAATCAACATATATTAACAAACCTATACTGTGAAACATCCATCGTTTATGTATAATCTCAGGTAACAGAAAGAGGATTTTCTGCAAAAGAAATTTGAAACTAAATTTCTATACTATGACACTAAAATTTTATAAATAGATGGCCAACAATTGATATATTTTAATTGACATTCAAACTTTTATCACATAAGACTCTGACTCACTTCAAATATGAATAGAATACTTTCCAGCTCTTCCCTGTGTGCTTTATTGGCTAGTTAAAGAATAGTTTTAAAATATTATTAGCATTGTGTTCATTATTATAAGCAAATTTACATAAAAAAATTATATTTGCAATTTTTAAAAAAAGAGATTAAAAATGTTTGTATATACACCACCACCATCTGCAAATAATTTAACATTTTCAAATGATCATTGTTTTTCTTAAAATCTCTCTATAAACTCAAAATGTAATTTAAAAAAGCAAATACAAATTTAGTATACATTATAGAAAATGTACAATTTTATAAAGATATATTAAAAGAGAAACAAACCTCTTTGTTTCAAATCGGCTTCAACTGTACCAAAATTGTCATAGAATATGTAGTAAATATGTGAATAATTGTCCATAAAGAACTTTTTGGCTTCCTGGGTGTCATAATTTTCTGCAATAACAATTAAAGCAAATTTTACTCTTCACTTACTTCAATTAAACAAATGTCATTAAATTGATTTTAAAAAATCATAAACGTAAACGTTTTTAACATAAACTACAAGGTTCTACTGAGCATTTAGTTTTGAGTCTAGGTGAAGCAACTGTGCAATAAGAATGGTACAAAAAGTGCGCAAACCCTTGCTGTGGTCAACAACAACCCCTATGGTAAAAAACCTGTGATGCATTTATAATCAAAAAATATTTATGTTTCTATGAATTTTAGAAAGTGAAGCAGCATTTATTTACTAAAACTTTATATGAAGTATATCTTTGTATGTTTACACACAGACACAAACAAAAATACACATGCATAAACACATACACACATTGCAACAATCTTTATAGTTGAGTTCTCTGTGGGAGAGAAAAATTTTTACTTGTGCATTTTCTGCTTGCACATTTTCCTGAGACCAGAAATTTCTCTTTGAGCATTTTTCTGTACGCACACTAAAATAAAGTATGGCTATTTCCAGTCTGCTATCATTTCCGAATTTATGCCAAGCCTATAGGACAGGGAATAATTTCTTACTTTATTATAAATTATGATATTAATATTTAACAATTGCAGAAGGTGGTGGATCGTAGTTGTATTTCAAAGCTTTGGTCTTTTTTTTAGTTAGAATTTTTAAATTAAGTAAAACTATGTTTTAACGTATTTTATTTGTTGCTTCATGTTCACCTAGGATTAAGTGTATTTTACAATACACAATTGATACACACAAAAAGGCTAGGAGAATACCATTTATTTATATTTTATGAGTTTTTGTTTAAGTTTTGTTAATTCCGTCAGAATTTCAGAAAAATCCAAATTTAAAATATTAGGCCCCCTAAATGTGCACTATGTGTCTATTTTTACTCTTGAAAATTATTTTCATGTTAGTTAAGATTTTCATGGCTATGTGTAAAGCAAAAAGATCAAAATGGCAAGGCGGTTACAAGTATCTTGCATGCATCATAATGCATGATAATATACCCTAATTATTTTGGGCCTACATGAATTCAGAATGACCCCAAAACTGACGTCGCCACAATTTCTTATAGCAATTGCCGATATCTAAACCAATGTGACCTTACAGTGACCCCTGGTCCTCAACCATGTCGGGATTTTTCTCCATCTGACAAGAAATTAACTGGTCATCACATGGAGGCTATTGATTAAAACTGATGCCTAAACACTTAGATCTAGTGACTTATTTAATTTTGCAATTACTTTACCTATCAATAAATTCATTTAAAAAAAAAAAACAAATAAAATCTAGATTTTATTGAGAGTTTTCCTAACATTGTGTGTGTTTTGGTTGTGTTTACATTAATTAATCAAATACTACAAATGGTGAAATAGGCCTAAGCCCTAAGCTCAGCTGGAGATGGAATATGCTTCCAATCATATGAAATAAGTGAAATCAAAATCTAGAATCTGCTACAAATAATAAGGAAACTTAATCTAGATGTAGATCTATGTCAATCTACTAGGTGCTGCAAACAAAGAGGGGGGGGGGGGGGGGAGAGAAAATCCTCAGTGCACAACTCAAGATCTAGAATTTAGCTCTCTGCTCAGTGCTACCAATGACTAGATTACTATAAGTCTGAGTACAGTTTAGATAGGATCTATAATAAATTAGACTCTATAGATCTAGATCTAGAATTGTTGAGTCTAGAAATGGTCTAGATTAGTCAAAAATCTAGAATAGTACTCTGGAGACTAGATTAGTATGTAGACTAAGGGCCAAGGGAGGTAACCGACTTGAAAAAACCTCCCTGTTCCAGCCTGCATGAGTATTTTTCTCTTTTTTTACCTAGTACTCTTATTAATTAAAGATTAAATAATTCAAGTTCCGCTTCCGTCCAGCAGCCAAATTTTTACAAAGTTTGGATTTTCGGCCATTACCCAGTGCAAAAATTTTTCAATTTTTTTTTTTTTTAACTTGAATATTTGCTTCAGAAAAATAGGTAAGTTTTCAACCTTTTTTTTTTAATATAAAAGAACCCGCCTGCACCAATATTTAATGAGAATTAAATAGATTAACCATTCTTGTTTCATATTCTAACAAGAAATTAAGAATAAATTTTACAAACCTATCTTAAATTAATTTTTTTTTAAACCTTGGGTATCTCGATTTTTCTGCCTGCCATCATGGCGGCCTCCATTATAATGATTGGTAAAAATTAGCTACAATTCAAAAGCGTATTCTCACAAAATTATAATCGCCTGCGCTCAGATTTTTAAGTAAAAAGTTAGATAAACCACCTATATTGAATATTTTATTAAGGAAATCAATTAGAATTTTGCAAATGTATTTGAAATTAATTTTTTTGTCAAGCCTTGTTGGTAGTCCGCCATATTGCTTTTTTCATTACTATGAATGGCAAAAAACGTGAAAAGGCACCAGTTCTGAAGTCTATAACTTATAAAGTATTTAAGGCTTTGTCAGTAATCATATAAAATAAGCTAGATAAACCACTTGTCTTTATTATTCTATCAAGGACATGTCACTTAATTTTGCAAATGTATTCAAATTTTTTTTTTTTTTCAAGCCTTGTTCAAGCAAATTTTATAGTCCGCCATATTGCTTTTTTCATTACTATGAATGGCAAAAAACGTGAAAAAGGCACCAGTTCTGAAGTCTATAACTTATAAAGTATTTAAGGCTTTGTCAGTAATCATATAAAATAAGCTAGATAAACCACTTGTCTTTATTATTCTATCAAGGACATGTCACTTAATTTTGCAAATGTATTCAAATTTTTTTTTTTTTTCAAGCCTTGTTCAAGCAAATTTTATAGTCCGCCATATTGCTTTTTTCATTACTATGAATGGCAAAAAACGTGAAAAAGGCACCAGTTCTGAAGTCTATAACTTATAAAGTATTTAAGGCTTTGTCAGTAATCATATAAAATAAGCTAGATAAACCACTTGTCTTTATTATTCTATCAAGGACATGCCACTTAATTTTGCAAATGTATTCAAATTTTTTTTTTTTTCAAGCCTTGTTCAAGCAAATTTAATAGTCCGCCATATTGCTTTTTTCATTACTATGAATGGCAAAAACCGTAAAAAAAGGCACTAGTTCTCAAATCTGTACTATATAAGTATAAATTATTTAAGGCTTTGTCAGTAATTATATAAAATAAGCTAGATAAACCACTTGTGTTTCCAGTTTTATCAAGGTCATATCACTTAATTTTGCAAATGTATTCTTAATTGCCTTTTTTCAACCCTTGTCCAATAACATTTTTGGAACATAGTAGTCTTCTTATCAGGGCTAGGCATTTTGTATGCATTATTAATTAGATTTAAACTAATTTAGAATCTCTTACAATTAGAATAGCCATTAGTTTATCCTGGAATCCACAAGACTTACACAAAAGAGGAAGACCTGGAGACGTGACCTGAAAGAAGACACTAAGAAGATTGGATACACCTGGGGACATTTGAAAAGACTGTCGCAGGACAGAGATGCCTGGAGAGCTCTTGTCACCTGCCTATGTCTCAGGGCGCAAACCTAACCTTTTTCACCAGTTTGTCTGAACATTTTGGCTCCTCTACTTTTTCAATCAATGGGAGAAAAAGGGGAGTTTCCTTTAGGACAAGGAAGTGCTGACTGCTTTGTTGCTGGGTGGTGTTACGGCCGAACATGAACTGTTTGCTAGGATAGATGCCAGACAGAAGCCTTTTCTGCAGCAAGTCATAGAGGGACAAGACTTGGCTTGTTATCTGTTGGTCTACAAGCTGGCTGGTAAGGACTGCTCTTCGAGGGTTTTGATAGGCTACCATCAAGCAAGATCAAGTCTTATCCTTTCATCCTTAGCTACATGTGAGGAAATGAGGACAGTTCAGATTCCTGTACATGCTCTAATTGTGGACCTGGATGTTTGGTAGATGTTGACCTCAGTTTTGGTACATTCATAGTTAGAGGTGATTTTTTTTTATTTCATTTTTTTGTTGTTCTAACACTCAGCTATTAAGTTGTTTTAATCAGCACAGGTAAAACTAAACATTTAGGCCTATATATTTTTCACAAAAATACAAAGTTTGAAAAATTAATTATTTTGATCTGCAAATTATAGCAGTTATTTTCATTAATTATAGCCTAATTAATTATTATTCTTAGCCATTTCAGGGCATATATTTGTAGTTTCAACAGCAGTACTAAATAATTAGAAATAGGGCTGTCTAAAAATACAAGATTTGAAATATTAAAATTTTGATTAAATTTAAATTAGGCCTATGTGCTAAAAAGTCGCAAATTACAGCTGTAATTGCACTTTCTGTATTCTTTCAAGGGCAGTTATTATTGTAACTTTTATTTGTTATAAATTGTGATATGATTTTTTAAAATAAAATTGTTTAAGATTATTTTGCTGTTTTTATTTTTTTTTGTTTCCTGGTGTTATCTCCCATTTACAGATTTTCTGTTAAGCCAGCTATTAAAAAACAAAAAAATTAATTTCTCAGCTTCTAATTAAGCTAGCACTATAAATTAGGTATCATTGTGATTCTTAATCCCACCACCAAGTAACTAACAGGTTTATAAGTTATAAAACTCTTTAGTTCTAATCTCATGCTACAACCTAGACTAGATGCTAGACTAGAACAAGTCGAAAATTTCGAACCCAAAACAAGTCGAAGATGCTTCAGTCGAGTGACTGTATCTTTTTTAGTATCTGCTACTTTCAGGGCCGACTTTTTTATATCGCCATGACCGGCTGTCTTTCTAAATAAGGCCAGAGTCCCAGACATTGGGATGCTATTCTGGTTCAACTAATATTTTTAACATTCTGAAAATAAGTTCCAATATTCTTGTTATCAAAACCACAAAAACTATATCAATGGCGGTGATTAGATGCCTCTGCGCATGACGATATTTAGCTTCCTGTTTTTGTATGAGGTAACTCCTAATCTAACTGACCAGTTTCGTTTTTAGCTTCTGCCGGTGAAGGTAGAAATTTTAATCCACATAAATTTAGCTTACTGTTATTGTAAGAAGTGACCATATTAATTGGCGGGGGGGGGGGGGGGTGTTTCTTCCAGACTTTTTTCTCCGGGGGGGGGGGGGGGGGGCTTGATATTTTCCGGGGGGGGGGGGCTGTCAACATTTCCGGGGGGAGGGCGGACACTAGTAAAAGTATATTTTCACTAGATCTATATAAATTCCATCTCGTTTGGGGAGGGGGGGGGGGGGAAGAGAGAACGGGGGTATAAAAGCAGTGGTCATGTTTCTTGTTTAATAAATGTCACAAAGACTTGCATAAATATGTGGATATTATTTGCAGGAACTGCATGTATCACTATTTTAAAATATTGCATTAAATGAAATGTTGGAGATCAATAGTGAAAGAGTTGAAAAAGAAAGGTCATGCATTCCAACAGGATAGAGACAAAATGAAATGACTCTTACTAGTTGAAGCCTAATGCATCAATGGGTGTTGAGCAATGATAATGATGATACATATATAGATTTTGAAGAAAATGAATTGTTCTAAATAAGATCATGCCTAATTAAGTTCTAATAAAGAAACTGATGCATGAATGACAACAGAGAATGTCAAGCACTTCAAGCATTTATTTCTCATAAGGAATTAATCATTCCGTATGACTTGAGCTTAAAGAGCACAGGGGCAGGCCAGTTATTTCTGGACTTTGATTCATATGTGTATTGCCTGGTTCATAATAAAGTGATTTGATAAGCATAAGTAATATACAGTTGAATGTTTTATATTCTATAAATAGTGTTATAGTAAGAGACATTAGATCTAAAAGACATGATTGTTGTGATTTAGTTACAAGAGTTTTATTTTATCCTGGCATTCAGGCATTTTTCAGAGCACTTTCTCTGTTCCACGGAAGATATTTATTTAGAAAAAATTTGGCCCCTTCTTAAGAAAAATATCTGAGTGAAACTTCTGATGGAAGATTACTGAACAGGTGAGACCCGACATAATGAAGCCACTGTTAAATGGTGACAGAGTAGAAAAAAAGAACAGCCAACAGATCACTGACTCTTCTTTCTTCTTCTTCGTTCTTAATTTTTAGTGTTGGAAGGGATCAAGCCTTATCTGCCAGAGGGTTCGAACTCGAGACTTTTTTTAATGTTAACTAACCATGAGCTTTGCCGACTCAACCACGCTTCCAACACAATTAAGTATACGTTTCAACTGGTTATGCGCCATTGAGTCTAATTTCAGCCTGCTTTTTTTTTATTTGCTTCTATAGCCTTTGCCCAACCAAGAACAACAAACTACAAGGCAGCAGTTGTTTGATTTTGGAGTTGTCTGACTCTCCAAGAAGAGTGGCTGTCCCCAGCTAACGAGCCTCATCTGCCTGAGGGCTCGAACTCGAAATTTTTTGGTTTAGCAACCATCAGCTTTACTGACTCGACCACGCCCACCACTGACTGATAAGTGTTAGGAAAACATCAAACTAGGAAACAAGTAAAAGTGATGTTAGAAGGTCAACTTGGAAAAAAAAAATAACAACATATTTAGGTAATAGACAACACTAATTACAACAAACAATATGAGAAATCTTAACTCAAACAATTTAGGCTATCATGTTTTATTTTTGTCAACAGTATTACCAATTAGCTTTGGTTTTTGTATAATTCATTTGTAGAAACGTCAAAAATACATTTCAGCTTACACATGTTGTCATGGATTAGATATTGTACACAGAACACAGAAAAGTAGACATACAATTAACATAATTAGTTAACTGATGTTGCCTGTAGTTTTTTTTGCAAAGGAAATTTGAAGATGTGGTTACATTTTTGTGATACCTTTCTGATCAAAATTCTTTGAGTGCTTTAACATAAAGTAAATAATTTCATACATTTTAGGCAACATTGATTTTTTTTTGTCAGAATAATTCAAGTTGATTCAGATGCAATAGTATTGCACCTTGGTCCATGTTTTATAGTTCCAATACATTCTACATCTGGGCTGTTGAAAGGTCTGGTATCTACATGTTTACATTCTGATAAATTAACAAGTCAACATTTCTGATATCCTGTTTGACTTGTTTTAATGAATAATAACTGTTTAATAAATAGAATAAAAAAACACATACTGATCAACCAACTACTGATTAATGGAAAGCAGATTTAAAAAATGAGAATGTCTTAACCAAATAAATGTAAATCATTCTCTTTTATCCAATTCTATTGTGTTCTAAACATCTATCAGATAGAATAAAAACAATGGCTATGTATTATTGTTTAAACTTTCAGGAATGTACTCTGTATAGCCAGGCAAGAGGCAGACACTGGCCCCAGCCCACCCCACTCAGGGAAAAATTATATGGGACACCTGACAAACTGGAAACCACAGTCCGGTTTGTCCACGAAGTTGGACTTGTTGTCTGAATCCTCCACCATATCCAAAAATTAAGAACGAAGAAGAAGAAGAAGTTTAAACTTTTTTTTTCTAATGAAGTAATGTATAAGTGCAGCATGTTATATATAAGAATGAACCTATTGTGTACATTAGATCGTTGACTGTAAAATTTCATGTACACATTGGTACACCTAATATTAGTTAAGAGCTCAAAATGTATACATCTCAAACAATAAATCATATGTTAACATCAATAGATTTGCTACATACAATCCAGGGAACATAGCTGTATAGGCACACATTTGACACATTACACAATAAAGGATGTCTAATTCAATGATCATTTTGTGTCAATTATCCAAGTCCAATCACTTTAATATACAACAGCAATATGAATGTGTATGTATCCATGACATGTTAATACATCTAACATGAAAGGAAGCAGAAGGTATAAAAAGCAGTCTAGTTCACTACACAAACAGTATCTATCACCTATGTATCTTCAATACCAATAGAATTACACTTTAAATTTTTTTTTTCACAGATGTGCTTGAGATATGTTGAGGTTATATTAAAAATGTCTTTATTGAATAATAGAAGATAAATACATCTTTTCAGTGTCATAAACATATTATATATAGTACATTTTGTAAATAATAGAAAGAAATTACTCTGGTTCAAAATGTGTTACATTATAATTTGCTTCATAATAGCAAACAGTTTGAAAATAAAAGTGGACATTTTTAAAAATCTAATGAAAAAAATTCTTTTATTTAAAATATAATAATGGAATGGAATGTTAATTTTGATGCAACACCAACATCAAAATTTTGAGTGTTATTAAACAAAGTTTTTGATTGAACACAACAAAACAACTGGTTTGAACCTCTATAATCAGTTCAAAATTTGAATAAAAGATCTGAAAATGGTGAAAAAGTTAAATATGAGATTTTCTTTGAATAATATTTGTAAATTATATTTAGCACTGGGCAACCTTTTATCACAAAGTGAACTTTGTAAATGAATGTTTTCAAGGAATGTATAAAGAATAATGAATAATTAAATAGAAAATAAACATTTTGAATAAAGTACATGAATATTTATTATGCTTCAAGTTAATCACACAAATGAGACATAAATGAAGATATAAATAGCTTTTTGATTTACCCTACAGCTTTTAAAGTGAGTAAAGCTCATCAAACTTTACCAGTATATTGCTTACTACATGCTTAATACAAGCTTAATGTTTGATTTTAACAGTGTCAACTCACTAAAACAACTAGGGCTTATAAATATTAAGATGGCATAAATGCTGTTTCATCATAAAGCTCATGTTTAATTTGCAGCAGTGAAGCAAAAATAATACACAAAATAAAAAGAACACAACATTTCATTAAATACACTTTCTGGCCAAGTTTGACTATTTTTACTTGTAATGACAGATTAAAAAGTAAAAAATTTAAGAGAATTTTTATTTTGTATACAGGATATTTGAATAAATTTAGAAAGTTTTTTACTTCAAACATTATTTTTTTTTTAAATTAGTAAAATTATGAAATAAAAAATACAAGTTATTTTCAGCCAACAAAAAGCAAAAAAAAAAAAATGTAAAATTATGATATGAATTTAATTATTTGATTATGAGTCCCATGAATTTTATACACAAATACCGGTAAAGTTAATTGAACAATAAATGCAAAAAAAAAAAAATGTACGAGTCTTTTATAAAACAAAAACCAACAAAACCACCACCACAGATAACTAATGTTCCCTAAACTTGCTAGAAATACTTTGATGAGATTACAATAAACTTTTACAGCCCTTTCTAGCTATCTAATGCTACACTGTTGCCAGATCAAATGGTGACAGCTACTTGGCTAGAGTCAAAGACAGAAATTCTTCTCTCGTCTTGGGGTCATCTCTAAAGACCCCCAGCATTGTGCTTGTGATGGTCTTACTGTTGAGTTTCTGTACACCTCTCATCACCATACACATGTGGCTGCAAGTAAAAACAAAACAATCAAATAAGCTTTGTAACATGGCATCAAAAACTGGGCTTCACAACAGAAGCTAAGTTGATACAAGCATAAGCAGACAGGATTTAACCAATGCTACTCAGTGTTTCACCTAGTCACTCACTAAACTTGACTGACATGACAAATCTTCCTACCTGGCTTCTATAACCACGCCCACCCCTGAGGGCTGTATGGCTTCTGTGATGGCTAAGGCAATCTGTTTAGTTAGGCGTTCTTGGACTGGAAAAAAAGTTTGACATTTTAGACTGGTATAACAATTTAGCTATAGACATTACGTAGCGGACTGAGATGTGATCATACTAGCAGCTCACTGTATGTCTAATAAATAAAGACGTGATCATACTAGCAGCTCACTGTATGTCAAATAAAGATGTGATCATACTAGCAGCTCACTGTATGTCAAATAAATAAAGATGTGATCATACTAGCAGCTCACTGTATGTCAAATAAAGATGTGATCATACTAGCAGCTCACTGTATGTCAAATAAATAAAGATGTGATCATACTAGCAGCTCACTGTATGTCAAATAAATAAAGATGTGATCATACTAGCAGCTCACTGTATGTCAAATAAATAAAGATGTGATCATACTAGCAGCTCACTGTATGTCAAATAAAGATGTGATCATACTAGCAGCTCAGTGTATGTCAAATAAAGATGTGATCAGACTAGCAGCTCACTGTATGTCAAATAAATAAAGATGTGATCATACTAGCAGCTCACTGTATGTCAAATAAAGATGTGATCATACTAGCAGCTCACTGTATGTCAAATAAAGATGTGATCATACTAGCAGCTCAGTGTATGTCAAATAAAGATGTGATCAGACTAGCAGCTCACTGTATGTCAAATAAATAAAGATGTGATCATACTAGCAGCTCACTGTATGTCAAATAAAGATGTGATCATACTAGCAGCTCACTGTATGTCAAATAAATAAAGATGTGATCATACTAGCAGCTCACTGTATGTCAAATAAATCAATGCTCACCCTGGAGACGTCTGCTGTAGACTTCAACAATTCTGAAAAAGATTTTAAGTGAATCAATAAAGTTACTATATCCTTTATCAAGGTAATATCTAATAAAGTCGATTCAAGCATTAACTTAAAGATGATACATTAGAACTGTGTCTCACCTTGCTAATTTACTAAGGCCTAGAATTTTATTGTTTGGCAGATATCCAATATGCACCTGAAAGAAAATGTGTACAAAGATTTGAACAGACTTTTATATTATAATGGTAAGCATCAAAGATATTAAGACAACGTATTTTGGGCTTTCAGTGGACATGTTATAGTAAAGAATAATATGATGATGATGTATTAAAATAAAATGAATCTTCGTTTAGTGAGCCGTTTCTGATGTATTGAGTACTCAATCAATAAGCTTCCTTTATTCCTTTGTCATAATACCCACTCCCAGCCCATGCATTGATCCATGAATGGGCCATGTTTGGTGTGGGTGGACCGCTTCAGACCAACACCGTTTTGCTTTAACTGGGGGCATAAAAAACGTGAGTACTGCTTTCGGGATTGGCTGTGGGATTGGTGAGTAAACACCCTGATGTTGGGTTCACTTTAA
This sequence comes from Physella acuta, assembly GCF_028476545.2. Taxonomy (NCBI): domain Eukaryota; kingdom Metazoa; phylum Mollusca; class Gastropoda; family Physidae; genus Physella; species Physella acuta. The sequence continues at coordinate 588,128 of NW_026731892.1, read as the reverse complement.
AACACTGTTCGTGGGTAATCGCTGACACACACACACAGGGTTGGGTTCAATTTAAAACAATGTTCGTGGGCAATCGCTGACACACACACACAGGGTTGGGTTCAATTTAAAACAATGTTCGTGGGTAATCGCTGACACACACACACAGGGTTGGGTTCACTTTAAAACACTGTTCGTGGGTAATCGCTGACACACACACACAGGGTTGGGTTCAATTTAAAACAATGTTCGTGGGTAAACTCCGACATTCACACAGGGTTGGGTTCACTTTAAAACACTGTTCGTGGGTAATCGCTGACACACACACACAGGGTTGGGTTCACTTTAAAACAATGTTCGTGGGTAATCGCTGACACACACACAGGGTTGGGTTCACTTTAAAACAATGTTCGTGGGTAATTGCTGACACACACACAGGGTTGGGTTCACTTTAAAACACTGTTCATGGGTAATCGCTGACACACACACAGGGTTGGGTTCACTTTAAAACAATGTTCATGGGTAATCGCTGACACACACACAGGGTTGGGTTCACTTTAAAACAATGTTCGTGGGTAATTGCTGACACACACACAGGGTTGGGTTCACTTTAAAACACTGTTCATGGGTAATCGCTGACACACACACAGGGTTGGGTTCACTTTAAAACAATGTTCGTGGGTAATCGCTCACACACACAGGGTTGGGTTCACTTTAAAACAATGTTCGTGGGTAATCGCTCACACACACACAAACAGGGTTGGGTTCACTTTAAAACAATGTTCGTGGGTAATCGCTCACACACACAGGGTTGGGTTCACTTTAAAACAATGTTCGTGGGTAATCGCTCACACACACACAAACAGGGTTGGGTTCACTTTAAAACAATGTTCGTGGGTAATCGCTCTCACACACACACACACACACACACACACAGGGTTGGGTTCAATTTAAAACAATGTGCGTTGGTAATCGCTGACACACACACAGGGTTGGGTTCACTTTAAAACAATGTTCGTGGGTAATCGCTGACACACACACACAGGGTTGGGTTCACTTTAAAACAATGTTCGTGGGTAATCGCTCACACACACACAGGGTTGGGTTCACTTTAAAACACTGTTCGTGGGTATTCGCTGACACACACACACAGGGTTGGGTTCACTTTAAAACAATGTTCGTGGGTAATCGCTCACACACACACACACACACACACAGGGTTAGGTTCACTTTAAAACACTGTTCGTGGGTAATCGCTGACACACACACAGGGTTGGGTTCAATTTAAAACAATGTTCGTGGGTAATCGCTGACACACACACACAGGGTTGGGTTCAATTTAAAACAATGTTCGTGGGTAATCGCTGACACACACACACAGGGTTGGGTTCACTTTAAAACACTGTTCGTGGGTAATCGCTGACACACACACACAGGGTTGGGTTCAATTTAAAACAATGTTCGTGGGTAAACTCCGACATTCACACAGGGTTGGGTTCACTTTAAAACACTGTTCGTGGGTAATCGCTGACACACACACAGGGTTGGGTTCACTTTAAAACAATGTTCGTGGGTAATCGCTCACACACACACAGGGTTGGGTTCACTTTAAAACAATGTTCGTGGGTAATCGCTCACACACACACAGGGTTAGGTTCACTTTAAAACACTGTTCGTGGGTAATCGCTCACACACACACAGGGTTAGGTTCACTTTAAAACACTGTTCGTGGGTAATCGCTGACACACACACAGGGTTGGGTTCACTTTAAAACAATGTTCGTGGGTAATCGCTGACACACACACAGGGTTGGGTTCACTTTAAAACACTGTTCATGGGTAATCGCTGACACACACACAGGGTTGGGTTCACTTTAAAACAATGTTCATGGGTAATCGCTGACACACACACACAGGGTTGGGTTCACTTTAAAACACTGTTCATGGGTAATCGCTGACACACACACAGGGTTGGGTTCACTTTAAAACAATGTTCATGGGTAATCGCTGACACACACACACAGGGTTGGGTTCACTTTAAAACAATGTTCGTGGGTAATCGCTGACACACACACACAGGGTTAGGTTCACTTTAAAACAATGTTCGTGGGTAATTGCTGACACACACACACACAGGGTTAGGTTCACTTTAAAACAATGTTCGTGGGTAATCGCTGACACACACACAGGGTTGGGTTCAGTTTAAAACAATGTTCGTGGGTAATCGCTGACACACACACACAGGGTTGGGTTCACTTTAAAACACTGTTGGTCGCCAAACGGTCTGGGTCATTCCGTTCTTGCTAATCGCACTGTATAGCGCTGACTACGCAGATAAAAAAAAATATACTAAGGTCAATGCCCAGTCCTCCTTAATTAGATACACCAGGGCTACGAGGAATGATTAATGACGTCACAGGGAAGCCCCCAGCTCTGATGGAGGTACGAAATAAAAATGTGATTTCACCTCAAACAGTTGCGCTTAAATATCTCCTAACACACGACACGATTCATTCGCCTCAAGTTGCGCGTAAATATCACCTAACACACGACACGATTCATTCGCCTCAAGTTGTGTTTATATTATCTCCTAACACACGACACGATTCATTCGCCTCAAGTTGCGCGTAAATATCACCTAACACACGACACGATTCATTCGCCTCAAGTTGTGTTTATATTATCTCCTAACACACGACACGATTCATTCGCCTCAAGTTGCGCGTAAATATCACCTAACACACGACACGATTCATTCGCCTCAAGTTGCGCGTAAATATCACCTAACACACGACACGATTCATTCGCCTCAAGTTGTGTTTATATTATCTCCTAACACACGACACGATTCATTCACCTCAAGTTGCACGTAAATATCTCCTAACACACGACACGATTCATTCACCTCAAGTTGCACGTAAATATCTCCTAACACATGACACGACTCCTTCGCCTCCACAGAACAATGAACAACGTCAGTCGTCTACTATGATTCATTTCGTAATTAATTGACAATGCTAAATATTGGACACCTTGGTAGACATAATGATTCTGTTAATTAGTGTACACATTAATTAGTCCAAAAATGTTGCCAGACGCTAGTTCAAGAGTTCGAGTTCAAAACTTTATGACGATGTGCCACGTAGGGGAAATTATCCAGCATATTTTTCTAATCCTAAACAATAATCTTGCATGCAATGCAGGAGCGTTGGCTGCAAATATTGATAATTATAGTATTATAAGTAGGCCTACATGGTACTAACGGATGTATTAGATCTACCGCCCCCCCCCCCCCCACCCAGGGTACTACAAAAGAATATCCATACCCCACCCCGAGACTGCCAATTCACGCAGACTTGGCAAGAGATCAATACAGATGATACAAGCCTTCGAATCAGCGTCATGAATATGCAGATTGTTCCGTAATCCAGGTCCAGCTAACGACTACATAGTGAGAGATTTTAAAATACCGATATCACCAACTGGACATCATGCCGGACATAGATTTTTAAATAACAAATCCACCGACTGAATCTTGTCAGACGTGGGGATATTTGCAAATACCAGGATCACCAACTGGACATCATGCCGGACATAGCAGGCTTATATCATCAACTTTGTTTAGCTGCTTTTTTTTGTTCAGCACGTTTTCTTCCTACACCATTTAACAAGACGAAAACACCATCACACACACATCTACTTCAAAAGATCAAGTAATTACAACTTTAATTTAAAGCAAAAGAAAATCAATATTGCTTTGCACTAAAAATAGATTATTCAGACAAGATTTAGAGAACCACAGATTTTGCATAACGCAATGCAGAGGTTTAGTTCAACCGTATCGCTATACTATAAAGATGCAAAGGTCACCGAAATGTGTTTGGTGGGTCGACCCAACAAGAAAACCGGTCGGTGGCTCTTTCATAACTAAAAAAATAAAGCTGTTCTTACCCCTCCCACTTCTACACTGCATATATTTTAAAATAAGAAGGTTCTTTCTGTCTAGTCGTGTAAATTAATGAATCGGATTAATAAAGGTTTTGGTCTTCGATACTGTTATGCTTTGATTGAATATTTTTTCGGTGCTGTCACAATATTAAAATGTTTATTTTTAACTATTTCTATAATGAAGTGGTGTTTAGTTTTCTTAACACCTTTATATATTTGAACACAACTGATTTTTATGAAAAGATAATTTACTGCCTTTCTTTGTATGCAGCTGTTTCTAAAGGGCAGGTAGTTAAACTTCTATTAACGAGATGTTCGTGTCCGTTATCTCTACACTACAAGCCTATCCCCCCCCCCCTCCCACCTGGCACACAAGTCAATACATTTCCATTATCTATTCTAAATAGTTTGTTAAAGAAATACTTGTTACAAGAGATCGATTCGGACATGCACATTTTCTGCTTATGTTGAGATGGCTGAATGCTAATGTTTACTAGCAGACATTCACATTTTCTGCTTGTGTTGAGATGGCTAAATGCTAATGTTTACTAGCAGACATTCACATTTTCTGCTTGTGTTGAGATGGCTAAATGCTAATGTTTACTAGCAGACAAGCACATTGTATGCTTGTGTTGAGATGGCTGAATGCTAGTGTTTACAAGCAGACATTCAAATTGTCTGCTTGTGTTGAGATGGCTAAATGCTAATGTTTACTAGCAGACAAGCACATTGTATGCTTGTGTTGAGATGGCTGAATGCTAGTGTTTACAAGCAGACATTCAAATTGTCTGCTTGTGTTGAGATGGCTAAATGCTAATGTTTACTAGCAGACAAGCACATTGTATGCTTGTGTTGAGATGGCTGAATGCTAGTGTTTACTAGCAGACAAGCACATTGTATGCTTGTGTTGAGATGGCTGAATGCTAATGTTTACTAGCAGGCATTAACATTTTCTGCTTATGTTGAGATGGCTGAATGCTAGTGTTTACTAGCTGACATTAACATTTTCTGCTTGTGTTGAGATGGCTGAATGCTAGTGTTTACAAGCAGACATTCACATTTTCTGCTTGTGTTGAGATGGCTGAATGCTAGTGTTTACAAGCAGACATTCACATTTTCTGCTTGTGTTGAGATGGCTGAATGCTAGTGTTTACAAGCAGACATTAACATTGTATGCTTGTGTTGAGATGGCTGAATGCTTGTATTTACTAGCTGACATGCACATTGTATGCTTGTGTTGCAAGACTGGATCAGAGTTTCTTCCAGGCATCTTCCCGAAGAAAGTCTACCGCCCCCCCCCCCCCCCGAAAGAAATGGGATTTAAATAGAAAACATACTTTTACAAGTGTGTCCACCCCCCCCCCCCGGAAAATGCTGTCCGCTCCCCCCCCCCCCCCCCGAGAGAAAAGTCTGGAAGAAACACTGGGCTCGATGCCTGTATTTACTAGCAGACATTCAAATTGTCTGGTTGTATTGAGATGGCTAAATAATTGTGTTTACTAGCAGACATTCAAATTGTCTGGTTGTGTTGAGATGGGTAAATACTTGTGTTTACTAGCAGACATTCAAATTGTCTGCTTGTGTTGAGATGGCTGAATGCTAGTGTTTACTAGCAGACATTCAAATTGTCTGGTTGTATTGAGATGGCTAAATAATTGTGTTTACTAGCAGACATTCAAATTGTCTGGTTGTGTTGAGATGGGTAAATACTTGTGTTTACAAGCAGACATTCAAATTGTCTGCTTGTGTTGAGATGGCTGAATGCTAGTGTTTACTAGCAGACATTCAAATTGTCTGCTTGTGTTGAGATGGCTGAATGCTAGTGTTTACTAGCAGACATTCAAATTGTCTGCTTGTGTTGAGATGGCTGAATGCTAGTGTTTACTAGCAGACATTCAAATTGTCTGGTTGTGTTGAGATGGGTAAATACTTGTGTTTACTAGCAGACATTCAAATTGTCTGCTTGTGTTGAGATGGTTAAATACTTGTGTTTACTAGATTGGCAAATTGCTTGTAACGCACACAAATACACATCAAAAAGGCACTTTTCAAGCTGGCTGACCGATGTTTTCTTCAGTTTTTGCTAATTTCCTATACACAACTTCAGTGGCAGTGTCAACAAGTTGTAGGAGAAACAGACAGAAATGGCTGATGGGTAGAACAGACATTTGCATCTACATAACGTCCATCATTTCCTCGTGTTTGCCAACACGATACAAAAGCCAAGGTTTTTACTTGCAAATGATCCAATAAGCAAGAGGGCCGATAATGTCCGCGCTGTTTACATCTAAAGTGCGAGAGTGGCCAAAGTAAACAACAACAGAGATGAGCACTTATGGTACGCTGGGGCCTGTTGACGTGGTAGTTACAGCGTGACTACTACCCTATAAGGTGTGATGGCGTGGTCGGTACAGCGTGACTACTACCCTAATGATGACGGCGTGGTCGGTACAGCGTGACTACTACCCTAGGTGTGATGGCGTGGTAGGTACAGCGTGACTACTACCCTAATAGTGATGGCGTGGTAGTTACAGCGTGACTACTACCCTAATTGTGACGGCGTGGTCGGTACAGCGTGACTACTACCCTAATTGTGACGGCGTGGTCGGTACAGCGTGACTACTACCCTAATTGTGACGGCGTGGTCGGTACAGCGCGACTACTACCCTAAGTGTGATGGCGTGGTAGGTACAGCGCGACTACTACCCTAATTGTGACGGCGTGGTCGGTACAGCGCGACTACTACCCTAATGATGACGGCGTGGTCGGTACAGCGTGACTACTACCCTAGGTGTGATGGCGTGGTAGGTACAGCGTGACTACTACCCTAATAGTGATGGCGTGGTAGTTACAGCGTGACTACTACCCTAATTGTGACGGCGTGGTCGGTACAGCGTGACTACTACCCTAATTGTGACGGCGTGGTCGGTACAGCGTGACTACTACCCTAATTGTGACGGCGTGGTCGGTACAGCGCGACTACTACCCTAAGTGTGATGGCGTGGTAGGTACAGCGCGACTACTACCCTAATTGTGACGGCGTGGTCGGTACAGCGCGACTACTACCCTAATGGTGACGGCGTGGTCGTTACAGCGCGACTACTACCCTAAGGACTCAGCAACCCAAATGTGAGACTTGTAGAATACTGGGTAGAGTGGGCAAACGACAACAGAGCAACGATCTACCCGACATTATACATGACCATCGCGTAAAGCTGTATCAGATGGAAAGCGATAGCCAAGTCAAATGAGTCAGTCCTTGAGCTGCTAGTTTGGAAGTGTTCACGTAAGCACGAGGACGATAGCTTTTTGTTATTTACTTGTTACAGAGTAAAATAAAGCCTGAATGATCGCCCCTGAACTTTCTAGTATAGTTCTTATGTAACTTTCAGTGCAATCGGACGATATAAATGTTTTTATAAATTTTTAAAATATTTAAATTTGTTTTAATAATAATAGAATCGCGTAGAAACATGAAATCAGAGTTTCTTCCAGGCATCTCTCCGGGGAGGGGGGGGGGGGGCAAAGCCCCCCCGAAATTTTTTTTACCGCCCCCCCCCCCCCCCCGAACGGAATGAAATTTATTTAATTTATATAGAAAATATATACTTTTAACAGTGTTCGCCCCCCCCCCCCCGAAGTAAGTTTACCGCCCCCCCCCCGAAAATTTCAAGTGCCCCCCCGGAGAAAAAAGTCTGGAAGAAACACTGCATGAAATGCGCACCAAATCAACGCAAACAGTGTGTGTATACTAGAGCGCTATATTAGCACTTTATAAAGGACACATTGATGAATACTTCCGGTAATCGGAAATCACTAAGAATTTGAAAGCAACCTGTGAATAAAATCTTATACGAATGTATTAAACAGCTCTCAAGTTATTGTTCCGATGGAAAAAGAGTAAAGTACCACTTCCGGTTACCGGAAATCATTAACAATTTTTAGAAACATGCCTATACAATGTAATACTTATTTGTGATATATCGTCCATCTAACTAAAACAGTACTAACATTACTGGCTTTTTAAAATATACTTCCTCTATACTTTGTATACAGAAATAAAATTTAAAAAAGCAGCAACACAACATTGACTAAGACGCCAGCTCATATTGTCAGTCAAACGTATATAGATCCCTAATAACCTACTCGACCAAAAAGCGACATTATCGATTCTATTTTTTCTTCCACGCCCACTTCCGCTTACAGTAGCCCATACTCGATGATTGTATTTCTCAGAGACTTTTCACTGAAATAAGTGATATTATTATGAGAACCACCCACATAAGGTTTTTAAATACGACCAGCATTCTAATATGCACTAAGAAATACATTAAAATGAAAGAATCGTTTCAAACAAAGGGTATATAACACCAGTGGTGTAAAAGTGATGTGTTCGACCCCAATCCCCCCCCCCCCCCCCCCCACTTGAAACATCCATGGACTATGACAAAAGGTGTTTCACGTACAGGTATGGTGTACTTTATGATGACATATAATACATATAGCTTATGCAACAGTGTAATAATAATTTAAACGAGCCGACCCGCGGCATATCATACGCCGCTTTTAGTTGTTTTTTTCTACTTTTCAGTAATTCATGATTTGTGAATTCGACAGTACCAATGCTGCCACTGAAAATATTTCTTTAAAACACTATAGGTATCTCGTTAAGGACGATACCCCACCCCCCCCCCCCTCCCCTACAATAAACTCCACTTAGTTACTCCCCCCCCCCCTACGTTTGAAATCGTTTCAAACTAAATTATCTGCCCTTAATAGTCACACTAAACCCGGCTCTGCTTGTAAACATTTAGAGTGAACCACAGCTCACCCAACCATGTAGGGGTGGAGGTGGTAGGGAGCGCGCTTACAGCTTGTTTTCTAGCGTCTCCCAGAAGAGAATTATATATATAGATGTAGGGATTAGCAAGAGTATGGATCATTATTTTGGACCAAACCATTGTTTACGTGACTTACCTTCCCCATGAATGGGACCAGATGATGTTCACACAGAGAAAACATCTCGATGTCCTTGACTATGACAACTTCATCATGGTTCTCATCAAACACGGCATCGTTGAGCACATCTGGAACATAAAGAAACAAGCGTCAAACCTCCATCGAGATGCCGAACATACCGCAGGTTCAGCTGGCCGTTACACGAACTATAAAATAATCAACTAATCAACAAATACAGAACTCCTTTGCTACGAGGGCAAAAAGCTTAATTGTTTTTTAGGGGGGGGGGGGGGGGGCTTGTTGATACAGCTAGGTTTTACAGTGGAATCGATAAGTGGTTAGTGGACTTGGTGACCTTGCATCATGTGTTTGGGTGTGTCACTGCAACACTACTCAGCTAGGGCGGCATTCGTCGGTCATATTAAATAAAATAGTGGGAACCAGTGGGGTAGCTAGGACTTTGTCATGGGGGTTCTATCAGTGAGCGACTTGATATGGTGTCCGACCCACTCCACCAGTCTGACACAGGGAACAAGACACCTAACTACACCCACGACATGTACGGTCCAGTGAGTGACTTGACCCACTCCACCAGTCTGACACAGGGAACAAGACACCGAACTACACCCACGACATGTACGGTCCAGTGAGTGACTTGACCCACTCCGCCAGTCTGACACAGGGAACAAGACACCTAACTACATCCACGACATGTACGGTCCAGTGAGTGACTTGACCCACTCCGCCAGTCTGACACAGGGAACAAGACACCTAACTACACCCACGACATGTACGGTCCAGTGAGTGACTTGACCCACTCCGCCAGTCCGACACAGGGAACAAGACACCTAACTACACCCACGACATGTACGGTCCAGTGAGTGGCTTGACCCACTCCACCAGTCTGACACAGGGAACAAGACACCTAACTACACCCACGACATGTACGGTCCAGTGAGTGACTTGACCCACTCCACCAGTCTGACACAGGGAACAAGACACCTAACTACACCCACGACATGTACGGTCCAGTGAGTGACTTGACCCATTCCGCCAGTCTGACACAGGGAACAAGACACCTAACTACACCCACGACATGTACGGTCCAGTGAGTGACTTGACCCACTCCACCAGTCTGACACAGGGAACAAGACACCTAACTACACCCACGACATGTACGGTCCAGTGAGTGACTTGACCCACTCCACCAGTCTGACACAGGGAACAAGACACCTAACTACACCCACGACATGTACGGTCCAGTGAGTGACTTGACCCACTCCGCCAGTCTGACACAGGGAACAAGACACCTAACTACACCCACGACATGTACGGTCCAGTGAGTGACTTGACCCACTCCACCAGTCTGACACAGGGAACAAGACACCTAACTACACCCACGACATGTACGGTCCAGTGAGCGACGTGTCCGACCCACTCCACCAGTCTGACACAGGGAACAAGACACCTAACTACACCCACGACATGTACGGTCCAGTGAGTGACTTGACCCACTCCACCAGTCTGACACAGGGAACAAGACACCTAACTACACCCACGACATGTACGGTCCAGTGAGTGACTTGACCCACTCCGCCAGTCTGACACAGGGAACAAGACACCTAACTACACCCACGACATGTACGGTCCAGTGAGTGACTTGACCCACTCCACCAGTCTGACACAGGGAACAAGACACCAAACTACACCCACGACATGTACGGTCCAGTGAGTGACTTGACCCACTCCACCAGTCTGACACAGGGAACAAGACACCTAACTACACCCACGACATGTACGGTCCAGTGAGCGACGTGTCCGACCCACTCCACCAGTCTGACACAGGGAACAAGACACCTAACTACACCCACGACATGTACGGTCTAGTGAGCGACGTGTCCGACCCACTCCACCAGTCTGACACAGGGAACAAGACACCTAACTACACCCACGACATGTACGGTCCAGTGAGTGACTTGACCCACTCCGCCAGTCTGACACAGGGAACGAGACACCTAACTACACCCACGACATGTACGGTACAGTGAGTGACTTGACCCACTCCACCAGTCTTACACAGGGAACAAGACACCTAACTACACCCACGACATGTAAGGTCCAGGGAGCGACGTGTCCGACCCATTCCACCAGTCTGACACAGGGAACAAGACACTTAACTACACCCACGACATGTACGGTCCAGTGAGCGACGTGTCCGACCCACTCCACCAGTCTGACACAGGGAACAAGACACCTAACTACACCCACGACCTGTACGGTCCAGTGAGTGACTTGACCCACTCCGCCAGTCCGACACAGGGAACAAGACACTTAACTACACCCACGACATGTACGGTCCAGTGAGTGACTTGACCCACTCCACCAGTCTGACACAGGGAACAAGACACCTAACTACACCCACGACATGTACGGTCCAGTGAGCGACCCAACATAGCGTCAGACTCGCCCCCCGTATTTCAAGTGGAGGGGTACGGGTTGAACACGAGAAACCCTTTAAGGATGAAATGACAGGAGAGCTAATTTAAGACTCGTGACGTCGGCTGTCTTTTAAGTGTAACGATTCTAATTCAAAAGCGCTCCCGATAATCGACAAACGAGCGAATTCCAAAAAAAAAATAATTCACAACCCGTATTTTTAAAACGGCAAACTAAATGCAATAAAAACGGTATGAAAGATTCTTTCGTTATTTCTATGAACACCAGAATTACAGGAATGGTAAAACCAACATAGACACGAGTTGACATCAATATTTGTTAGTATTTTTTAACATCCTCCCCCGCCCCCAACATTTGCTAACATGTTGTAAACCCATATTTACAGAATGCGTAGATTTCATCATACGGGCTGAGGTCAGGAATCCAAGAGAGCGGACACACTGGCACTCGCGTGAACAAATACTAGCAGACGATTAAGTGACCGGCCACGTCTGGCGAGCCTGTCCCCGCCATCATCTACCCATTAGAGTCCATCCAACAAAGATCAATGCTTCGGCTTGTCGTCATCGGGTGAAAGGAGCGACGGCTCGTCAAGACGTTCCTTCCTAGGACCGTGAACCGGTGGGGTGGAGGGGTGGGGGCGGTCTGGGAAATGTCAACTAAAGGACAGATTTGTAAAGGAGGTGTTTTATTTTAGGGGAAAATCTTAATTAAAAAAAACAACATCGGGTGATGTTCTTCAAAAGACGGAGATTAAAACAAAAAATGGACATCATGGACAGAAAGAAGTTGGGAAAATAAAAGCTAGGTGTCACAGCTCTTTGTTTATAAACAAGTTTTCCAGCCATTCAGTGCAATAGGGTGTCGAAAAATTTGGGGTTTTAACTATCATTTAAATATTATTTTCTTGATAGATTATGTAATATGAATATAGAGAAAGTCTTGTAATAATGCACAATAGTTAAAATGGGATTTTGTTAGTTTTCGTCGTTTTACGCCTCCCCATTTCATCGTATACGGAAAATAAGGGATGCAGTGTAATACAATAGGGCAAAAATCTAAATCGAGATTTTATCACCTTCCGGAGTGGCAAAATAAAATATTTTTCAATCCTGTCCGTTTAGGTTGACCACATTCAAATATAAGTTTTTTATATCAAATGTGTAGTTTTCTACCAAATTGTGGCCGATTTCCGGTAACAGGAAGTGTTCCTTACTCCAATTCCAGTTTCTCAAACGCCTTTAATTGAGTAGCTTTTAAGTTAGGTGGACGAAATTTCAAATGTAAGTATTAGATTGTATGCGAAGGTTTTAGTCAATTCTTAAACTATTTTTGATAACCGGAATTGGTCATTTACTCTATTTCCATGGGAAAACGTTAACTTGAGCATCGTTTCAGTTAGGTAGACGAAATTTCATATATCAGTATACTATCTTATACATGGATTACTTTCAAATTTTGAGATACCTACGATACCCTAAGTGTTAATTTACTCTATCGACGGATTCTAAATTACAGATAACATTAGTACCGTTTCAGTTAGGTAAACGAAATAGTATGCATAGTTATAAAATTTTATTCTTTTGATTCAGTCAAATTTTGAGTGATTTCCGATGAGCGGAAGTAGTTCTTTACGGCAATTATGTTTTCTAAAAAAATATCCCTTCTACCGGACCGATTTGTTTCAAATGTTTAACTCGAAGACAATGCGCCCGAGGACAAACTTTTCGATTTGCACCCCCCCCCCCCTCAAGATTTCGATTTGCACCCCCCTCAAACTTTCGATTTGCACCCCACTCGAGATTTCGATTTGTTCCCCCCCCCCCCTCAAACTTTCGATTTGCACCCCCCCCCCTCGAGATTTCGATTTGCACCCCCCTCAAACTTTCGATTTGCACCCCACTCGAGATTTCGATTTGTACCCCCCCCCCTCAAACTTTCGATTTGCACCCCCCCCCTCGAGATTTCGATTTGCACCACCCCCCCCCCCCCCCCTCAAAATTTCGATTTGCAACCCCCTCAACCTTTCAATTTATTTTTCCAACCCATTTTGGCGCCCCCTAAGCACTGTATCATAAAATGTAACTTAAATAGGTGTTTAATTAACTTTTTTTTTTAAAAAAAAATTTCCTTTATAAAGAAATAATTTTCCGTTGACATGTGCACACATAGCTTACATTCATTTGGTACATAATTCGTTTTACTTTCTCGTATACAGAGTATAGAGAAAGTATTGTAATCGTACACAAAAATCACAAGAAATTCTGACAGTTTTTATCGTTTTACTCATCAGTCCTTCATCACAACCGGGATATAGAGGACTTATTTTAATCGGGCAAAAATTATAAATCCAGATTTATCAAAATTTTGGCGTTTTATGCGTAACGGAGTTGGAAAAACTGGATTATCCAATTCTGTCCGTGTGTCTGTGTAAACACGATAACTTGAGTACCGATACAGCTAGGTTGAGGAAATTTCATATATAAGTATTATATCAAAATCGTAGATCAGTATCAACTTTTGAGCGATTTGGATTTTAATAAAGAACATTTCTTAAAGTCTTATAAAGTCAAATACGATACTGCTTTTGCGTAACATTCCATCTATGTAAATAGGACTTAATGTCACAGAACGTCGATCCGGCAATAGACATCTATTATTTTTATTCTGAAAATCTGTATTCAAAATTGGGTTTCTCTAAGAAAGCTCACCCAATAAGTCCCTAACAAAATTTCGCTAAGGCTGAATATAAAACATTTGCGCTTGTAATCAAAATCGCAGGAGAGGCTTTTAAACGCATTCTCTTTCAGAAGTGATTAAAGAGTTTCCTTTTATGTCTATCAGCGGGGCAGATAAAGCAATATTCATCTGTTTCATGGAAGTTATTAGATCTAGATAGCGCGGAGTTTTACAAGAAGTAATTATTGCACGCAACGGAGGAGTGTGCACTAGTTGATCAGACGGTAGTTAGCAACAAAGTGCGCAATTAACTCTGGTCAATATCAAAGCATTGCGTGTAGCTAACATAATGATATGTATAATTGGTAAAAGCTCACAGGGAAGAATATTTTCAAATATGAAATCTTTATTTGCAAAGAATAAAGACTTAAATATTCACAAATGCGCATTGCATTGTTACATTTATTTCTTAAAGGCTATACTCCATCCACAGTACGTCTATTATTCATAGTATAAAACGATGTTATCTTACTGGCAGGTTACTTTTAATTAACAAATAACTGAGGAAAATAAAATTAAGTTTATGCAATGAAAAAAAAGTATAATACCTGCAATATTCTCCTTATAGCCCTTTGTAAAAAACATCATAGCCTTGGCTGCTCTTTCTGGGGTTTTCAAAAGACCTTGTCTGGATGGGTCTTCTCCTAAATGCTCTATTATTTTTTTGTACTGTGCCGCCATTTCCTTTGCAATAAAATCATCATTATATTTCTCTTTTTCTAACGGCAATTCCTCTTTATCTTCTATTGGAATAGCTGAATCATCTTCATTAACAGTTTTGTTTTTGCTACAAAGTTTTGATCCCGTCATGTCTCCGTTTAATGTTAATGGGTGATTGTGGTAGCTGTTATAATCTTTTGTGTTATTTGAATTACTAGAGTCATATAAGTTCTTTGATCTGTATGAATCTACAGAAAATGACCGGATTTTGGTGGAGTTGGAGCAAAGTGAAGCGTGTAACGGTATTCCTTTTCTACCACTGAGGTCTTGATCACCCGACGGTAGGCTTGTGTGCCTGCTGATAGGAACTGATGTAAGACGACGAAGAGTTTCCTCTACCTCAAGATCTGGGTTAGGAACAGTTGGTCTTGAGTGATCACACATCGTGGCTTGGTCGATTTTATACCCAAAGCAAATGTGTTTAAATGCAGTACTTATTCTTAATGAGTTAATGTATTCCGAAAAAGTCACGAAGCTTCCTTGACAACACTAGTAAAACTACATTACACTACAGCCACCCGACACGCGAGAGGTTCAATGAATTATTTATAGTTTCCCAGTGTGTAAAACGTTTATAGGACTATTTGTCCATATGTTATCATGGCATTCATTGGGTTTTCCACTGAAATGCATTCTAAAATAAGATTGGATGAACCTTGATTATTATTGTGACCAGAACCAAGTTCACGCGGACTGCTATTTGTGAAAAACATTTAATTGAAGCTGCGATGTACATTTATATAACAACTAAACTGAAAATTGAATAGTTAAATGTAATCATTTAGATCTATATATTATTTTTTTTAAACCCTACTATTCATAAAGGCACGACGTTGCAGTTTTGAACATTGCAAAGTTAAAGAATTATAGTGTATGTTTTTTCTGAACTATATTTTGAATTATCACTAAGACAAGACTGAATTATACTATTGTTGTTATATTTTATGTATGTTTAAACAACGGATAAGTTAAGATTGATTCGGCAATTACTTCAAATTAGTTTTTTTTTAAATAGTCTATGTTAGATCACAATTACTCTCTGGCAATTTTGGAAGACCTCATAATTTTGCATAGAAAAACGAAAGTGTCGTAACTCTTTCCGGTTGTAATGTTTACTTTAAAAAAAGAATGAATTAATATAGAAAAAGATGTCCAATTTAAAAGTAGCACCATTACTTATTCCTTTACATGTGTCAAATGAACATGTAAAATATTATGGGTTTTTAAATATTTTGGTGAGTGAAATCCAAACAAATCTTTACCAGTCATACTTGATTAAAATTTAAAATCAATCGGTTGCATCTGATCTGATGAAAACATTTTTTGGTAATCTATCGTTTTGGGTACGTAAAATCGCCCGCGGCTATTTATGTACGAAAACGTTACCTCTTTGTCAATGCTTTAATAGAAGTATATTGTCATATGTTTGTGTCAAATATTATAGATAAATGAATAATAAACCTAAATCAATGGCTAAATATATCGATATAGGCCAGAAATTAACTTTAAACAGCAGTGTCTGAGAGCAAGATTTGCTATATAAACAGCAGCCATTTGTAAAATAGAGTGACTTCCCCCTGAATCTGGCGCTAAAAGCTTATAAAAATAAAACTTAGACAAGATGGCTGCTATAGTAAATGAGCATGATTGCATCTGTTGGAAACATCGCTAGTCTTCATTTATTACAGAAAAGTTTTAATTCAATTGTTTAAAAACAGGTATATAAATGAATCAAGGAAACATTTTTGTATTTTTCAAAACATAAATCCTCCTCAAAATGTGAAATAATTATTAAAATTTAAGAAGTCACCTGTTTTTCACATTACAAATCGCGGGCGATTTTACGTACCCAAAACGATAGATTACCCATTTTTTTAAACAATTTTAAAGAATTTTAATTTTTGGATGATTTGGTTTTGATTTTCATCATTTTTGGAATAGGTAGACTACTTAATATCGGCCGAGACTAGTAATGTGAAAAAAAAGGTGACTCGTTAAATTTTAATAAATTTTTATAACTTTTTCACATTTTAAGGAAGATTTTTGTTTTGAAAGTTACAAAAATGTTTCAAAGTTTCAATGTTATTTTATAGGTAATCTATCGTTTTAGGTACGTAAAATCGCCCGCGACTAGTAATGTGAAAAACAAGTGACTCCTTACATTTTAATAATTATTTCACATTTTGAGGAGGATTTATGTTTTGAAAAATACAAAAATGTTTCCTTGTTTCATTTATGTACCTGTTTTTAAACAATTGAATTAAAACTTTTCAGTAATAAATGAACACCAGCGATGTTTCCAACAGATGCAACCATGCTCATTTACTATAGCAGCCATCTTGTTAAAGTTTTATTTTTATAGACTTATAGCGCGAGATTCAGGCGGAAGTCACTCTATTTTACAAATGGCTGCTGTTTATATAGCAAATGTTGCTTGCAGACACTGCTATTTTAAGTTAATTTCTGGCCTATATTGATATATTTAGCCATTGATTTAGGTTTATTATTCATTTATCTACAATATTTGACACAAACATATCACAATATACTTCTTTTAAAGCCTTGACAATGAGGTAACTTTTTCGGACATTACTAGCCGCGGGCGATTTTACGTACCTAAAACGATAGATTACCTAATATTATTAATATAATTAATGTACCCGTTTTAAGCAAAATTGTATTAAAACTTTTCAGTAAAAAATAAAGACTAGCGATGTTTTCATCAGATTCAACTAAGCTCATTAATCATTTACTTTAGCAGCCATCTTAAGTTTTTTTTTTGTAAAATTATAATTAGAGATTCAGGGGAAACCACTCTAACTTACAGATGGCCACTGTTTATTATCTAATATAGCAAATCTTGCTTGCAAACACTGCTGTTTATAGTTAATTTCTGGCCTATATTGATATATTTAATC
This sequence comes from Physella acuta, assembly GCF_028476545.2. Taxonomy (NCBI): domain Eukaryota; kingdom Metazoa; phylum Mollusca; class Gastropoda; family Physidae; genus Physella; species Physella acuta. Next base: position 570,409 of record NW_026731892.1, on the reverse strand, counting down.
ATTGATTTAGGTTTATTATTTAGTTATCTATAATATTTGACACAAATATATCACAACATACTTCAATTAAAGCCTTAACAATGAGGCAACTTTTTTGTGCATTACTAGCCTTGGCAGATTTTACGCACCTAAAACGATAGATTACCTTATTTTTAGATACCGATAATAATAGACTCTTCCTTAAAAATAGGTGTGTTGGGTTATTAAGTAGTATTGTAATCTCGGATAATTTTATGGTTAGAAATTAGGTTAGGCATATGGTAGGACTGGGGTTAGGGTTAGGGACAGGGTTAGCATTGATGGTAAAACTCCATTTTAGCGTATATTATTTTGCCGCTTCGCTTACACCTCCGGTTGAGCATATTTTATTATAAACAACCGAATCATGCAAAATCATTTAGAGAACACTAGGATTTGATCTAGATGTACTTATTTTTGTTATGAATGTATGTTTTAATTAGAAAAGGTAAAAAACATTATAAATAAGCTTTACAGTCAGTTCCAATAAAATAGCATGTGATCGACGGCGTGAGAAATTCCCCTACACGGTCAGGGGTTCACCGTGAGTTCACATTGACTATAATTGTCAGCATACGTCATCGCCTGGGAAATTGCTATTTTGAAATTGTGGTGGCTTTAATTTTGGGGTCATTGTGAGTTCATATGTGTTTATTTATAGTTTCATGCGTGTGAGATACTTTTAACAATACAAACTTAACCGCCTTGGTACTTTACCCATCGCCATGGAAATTTTAACTGACACGAACATAATTCAAGAGTTAAAAAAAAAGATAAATCTAGAATCTAGATCCAAGCAGTGCACATTCAATAATTCCAAATTTGGATTTATCTCAAGTTTTGACAAAAGTAAATTATCCAAAAATAAAACAAAAATTCATAAAGAAATATGCTTAGAGTTTTCTTTACGTTTTTGTGTGTTTCAGTTGTGTTTACAATTAAATACGCTCAACTGCAGGTGAACGTGGAATGGGGAATAAAATACGCTAAAATGGAGTTTTACCATCATTGATATTATCCAGCAATGTGTGTATTTAGTTAACCACCAGTAACCTAACACCCAAATTCTAAAGATGATTCTGTTATCTAACACTGGTATTAAAATTCCCCCACACTATACTTAAACTAGTACTAGATCTAGTCAAGATCTAGTAGTATTAGGCAATTGTGTTGCTAGGTCAGGTGCCACCTGGTGTGGCACTTCATGGTGTCAACCTCCCCCACCCGCTACATACACCGAAGAAAAAAATAAATATATATGTATATATATATATATATGTGTGTGTGTGGGGGGGTGTATGCGTGAGTGTATGTATTGTTGAGATGGCCAATGTGTACTTATAAGACTTTTAAACTCTAATTAAAATAATTATTCATTAACTGAACAGGCAGAAAGCATTTTTCTTTTGTCTTGGTGTCAACCCCCCCAATTGGTGTCACCCCTTTAGTGAGTTTGTCCCAGACTTTTACATTTTTTGTTCACTTTTTTAGGCAGGGTTAAAAAAAAGTTTAGTTACTAGATCTAGAATCAATATATATTTAGACTTAAATTTTAAACTTTAGTAAAAGTTTAGTTTGGCTTGAAAGTAGAAAATTACTGTGTGGTCAGCAGTAGTAGACCTACTTACTAGTTAAATATTAGTAGTAGCATAAAAATATGCTAAATGTTAAAAATGAAGAGGCCAGATCTAGTACAAAATTAAAAATAGGCAGAGCATTATATGCTATAGTGCTATACTGCTAACTTGATACAAAATTAAAAATAGGCAGAGCATTATATGCTATAGTGCTATACTGCTAACTAGAAAGTCTCAAGTTTGGATCCTTGACTCGAATGACATCCCTTGACAGAATGACATCCCTGAGTTCACCCAGCTCTGATGGGTACCTGACTCATGTTAGAGAAACAAAGGCAACAGGGCATAGTGCTGACCACTCTATCCCCTGTATGTCATTGTAATTGAAACTAAACTTTATCGGCCCCAAATGTCTTGGACGCAAACAGGAAAATTATTTAATAAATATTATTTAGGCCTTTATATTTCTGCACAAATAATAATGTTATGTGATTGATTGAGTTGTTCATACATTATATTATGCCATACATTTTTATTGATGCTCCTCACCAAATTATCACATTGTCACAAATAGTAAAACCCTAAATATGATGTCACATTTCAGGCAAATCCCCTTAGTTTTTCTTTAATAAGGGGACACAATAAATAAATAATGTAACTTTATACAGGCAGTGAGCCCAAAAAAAAAATAACCATTGACAGAGTACTAACAAAAATAATAAAAATTTAAAAGCAGTTGCCCACACAGTTTAAAATTGAGATTAACAAATAGCTTTTTCTGCCTTATGTGGTCCAGTCATTTTCTTTTCAAAATGTAATAAAAGTTGGAAAAATGTTTTGATTGGTTTACTTGACAGTTTTTTTTAATGCATAGTTTTTTTTGTGTTATAGTAAAAAACGTATAAAAACTGATAAGTTAGTCTACCCTTTCAAACCACATTGTCTATAAAGCAAATGAAGTAGAGCCCATTTGTTTCTCTGACCTTGACATATGAAGGGATAGCGAAGTTAGCACAATGTCCAGTCAGCTTTCCCTAACATCCACCCATCTGAGCCAGGTGCTCGCATGCAAAGCATGGCTTCCAAACTCAAAACTTTTGGGTTAGTAGTCATATGCTCTCCTACCTGACCACACTTTCCCATTATTCCACCTCCTACTAACAGAATAATATTTTGTCGACCATAAAGGGATACATCTGCAAATCATAAAAACATTACTTTGAGAAAATATATCAAGTTGCTGTTAACTTTGCTTTTGCTTATTGAAAACATTAGCACTTACATTAGTTTTTGAAATGTGAAAAACCTGTTGTAACAAATGCAAACAGCTCACAAGTGAGTCCATTTGTACTCTGCTCACTCACTCAAGTAATCAACATTGCATTTTAATCATTGACAGCACTGCATGAATAAAATAAACAGCTGGTAGATAAAGAGTTTAAAAATATTGGGACATTTACCATTTGGTAGAATTATATATATTTACTCAGATGGAAGTGTTAGGGCTTTGGTTTGTGTAAGTCTGTAACTGGGATTGTTACAAGCCCATTCAGCTTTGATTCATGGCTGGAAGTGTGAGGGCTTTGGTTTGTGTAAGTCTGTTACTGGGATTGTTACAAGCCCATTTGTCTCTAATGGTTGTCTTAATATTTAATACAAATATTTGTAACAAAATTGTGTGCATGTGTCTGATATTTGTGCTGACCCAAAAAGATGTCTTAATCAATAGTTGACCTTTAATTTAAAATGTTACTTATTGAACTCTTAATTAAACCTACTACTAGAAATGAAACTTACATTGAGAAACAGCTGTTTGTTAATCATTAATTTAAATTGTGTGGGTAATTGTTTTTGAATTTTAATTAATTTTGTGTAAACTCGGTCAAGGGTTATTTTTTATTTTGGGCTCACTGCCTATATATATGCAAAATACCCTCATTGCATTGCCTCTTTGAATCACTAGTATGCAATTTTTAATTCAAACTATCATTTCTAATTATCTTCTTTCCATTTGCTATTACTCCCAGCAGTCTGCACTTTACAACTGAGTTTTGTTGGAATTTTTATATTTAAATAATCAAGTATTTGCATATATTTTGAATTACGGTTTTTATTTGTTATGTGTGGTGAATAAGAAAGATTAATGTATGCTATTGCAGGGCCACTCATACAGACTTGGTATAACTGTACCACTGGAAGAGGGTGTACCTGGGGCTAGGCTAGAATGTGAATGGAGCTTACATCATAGACTCCAACATAAATACAGCTACATTCAGCAGGTACTTGATTGCTAAAACTATCAGCCTTTACATGCTAGAAAGTGCAACAAGATGAGAAACACATTGCTGTATGGGGTAAAAATTGACTCAAGAATTTTAGCTTAAATGTTAAAAATATTCTGAAAGAGTTACGATCTAAATGTTGAAAGAATTCTGAAGTAAAACGCTAGAGCTATGTAAATGTAACAGCTTTTTAATATTGTGCATAATTGTCCAATAACCTGTACACACTATGGTGCATTTTTATAAACAATAGTTACCCAATAATACATATATAGGTGTTTTTTTCAGAGGACAGCATAAGTAGTATAAGACAAGGCAATTTTTGTGTTGTAAAAATAAATAAAATTCTAAATTTTATCTTTAGATATTGAGGCAAAATAAAAGCCTTGATGCCTTTCTCCAAGATTTTATTCAAATTGCTGTAAGTTTGATGTAAAATATTTGTTTCCTTGAATAAAGCATCTAACAATTCTAAAATATTTCAGGATAAGTAAGATAAATTTACATTCTTCTAAATGAAAAATACATTTTACAAAAATGCACTCATTAAATCCATTACTAAATTAACTTTTCAAAAAAAGTTGTTTAGGATTAATTGTGTAGAAAGCTATACAGATTAAATTGTAGGCCTACATACACTTTATTACAATAAAATAGTGTGAATCATCCCATTTTGTTACCAGGAAAGCTGTGTCAAAGATTATTCCATTCAGCCTGAGTCATGGTCTCAATACAGCAGTGTCATCTTACAGCAGATACAGGAGATTGGATGGAGCAGGTGGCTTTACATTTTGTAGATACAAAATATTTGTTATAGAAAACTGCAGTGTGGGGTAGAGTTTAGCATTCTGTCAAAACAAAATATTTGTTATGGAAAACATCTGTGTAGGGTATAGTTTAGCATTCTGTCAAAACAAAATATTTGTCATGGAAAACATCTGTGTAGGGTATAGTTTAGCATTCTGTCAAAAGAAAACATTTGTAATAGAAAACAGCTGTGTGGGGCAGAGTTTAGCATTCTTTTGCTATGAGCTATCTTTAATAGAAAATCTCTTTAATTGGGTTAGCATTGGGCAGCTTAAAGCTGTTTAATCTTGTAAGTTGATAATATTTAATCAGTCCATGCATTTTAAACTTGGTTTAATTTTTTTCTTCTAAGGCTTGTAAGTTTAGATGACAGTTTCTCAGTGATAGAGCTCTCCCTGCTTGATCCAGCTGACAGGAGACACACCATTAAAATTATGCTCAATAAAAAGGTTATCTCCCCTCACAAAACATTGAGTGCTGCTGTTGTATTATACTGATATGGGCTGATTATGCATGAATAGAGACTGTATAATGTTATGGTGGTACATCTGGCTCAATTAGATATTTAATTTGCCTTTTGTATGAATAAGTTGTTAATGAGTTTATAAATATTCAATACCTTATTTGAATAATTGATGACCCTACAAAACTAATGTTGTGCAACAATTTCACATTATTTATTGATTGACATAAATTTTATTGATGGCAAAGACTTTTTGAACTAGCATTGCTTAATTTGTGCATTCATAATTACCACTGCCAAAAGCATGAACAAAATTGTCCTGAATTTGACTCACAGGCTTAGAAAAGTGATCGTTCTCATGGGAATTTGTCACCTAAACAAGTTGGCTGTCAGCCATGAAAGTTAGGTTCCTGCCATAGCTAGGTCCCCATCCTAGAAGTTTAGGTCAAAGTTAGGTTCCTGCCATAGCTAGGTCCCCATCCCAGAAGTTTAGGTCAAAGTTAGGTTCCTGCCATAGCTAGGTCCCCATCCCAGAAGTTTAGGTCAAAGTTAGGTTCCAGCCATAGCTAGGTCCCCATCCTAGAAGTTTAGGTCAAAGTTAGGTTCCAGCCATAGCTAGGTCCCCATCCTAGAAGTTTAGGTCAAAGTTAGGTTCCTGCCATAGCTAGGTCCCCATCCCAGAAGTTTAGGTCAAAGTTAGGTTCCAGCCATAGCTAGGTCCCCATCCTAGAAGTTTAGGTCAAAGTTAGGTTCCTGCCATAGCTAGGTCCCCATCCCAGAAGTTTAGGTCAAAGTTAGGTTCCTGCCATAGCTAGGTCCCCATCCCAGAAGTTTAGGTCAAAGTTAGGTTCCAGCCATAGCTAGGTCCCCATCCTAGAAGTTTAGGTCAAAGTTAGGTTCCAGCCATAGCTAGGTCCCCATCCTAGAAGTTTAGGTCAAAGTTAGGTTCCTGCCATAGCTAGGTCCCCATCCTAGAAGTTTAGGCCAAAACTCTAACTCTAACATATTTTATAAGGGATCAGCCTAAGCGTATACAGTAAGCTGACTTGTAAATTTTACACACCAAAAAACTGTTAGATGTTATTATTCAATTGTTAGATGTTATTATTCCATTGTTAGATGTTATTATTCAATTGTTAGATGTTATTATTCCATTGTTAGATGTTATTATTCAATTGTTTGATGTTATTGACTTGCTAGTAACTGAGTTTTCTCTTGATTGGATAGGACCCAACAGCTGCTCCACAGTGTGAGACTTTATTACCAGAGAAATTTAGCTTCACCTGGTCAGGGAAGGTAAGTTTAAATGTGCTACATACCATCCCATAATTATGTGCTACATACCATCCCATAATTATATGTGCTACATACCATCCCATAATTATGTGCTACATACCATCCCATAATTATATGTGCTACATACCATCCCATAATTATATGTGCTACATACCATCCCATAATTATGTGCTACATACCATCCCAAATTATTGCTTTGTCTTAAGGAGTTTTACAAAATGTACTATTCTCAATATTTGTTTGTAAACTAAACTAGTTAATGTTATTAGTTTATACCAGTTTTAGAATAGCTTAACCTATTTGCTCATGCTAAAATTCACAGACACTTTTGAAGCATGTGTTTCAAGAGTTTGAGACAGCTGTGAATGGATATCAACAGTTCTGGGATACAATGAAAGAGCTGGATGATAAGTGTTGGGTGTTGGAACCTGAACAGCCAACACTGGCTACAGCTCACAGGAGGATTGCTCTGGGTAAAGATGTTGATATTTGTAGCATTACTCTGGGTAAAGATGTTGATGGAGGATTGCTCTGGGTAAAGATGTTGATATTTGTAGCATTGCTCTGGGTAAAGATGTTGATATTTGGAGGATTGCTCTGGGTAAACATGTTGATATTTGGAGGATTGCTCTGGGTAAACATGTTGATATTTGGAGGATTGCTCTGGGTAAAGATGTTGATATTTGGAGGATTGCTCTGGGTAAAGATGTTGATATTTGGAGGATTGCTCTGGGTAAACATGTTGATATTTGGAGGATTGCTCTGGGTAAACATGTTGATATTTGGAGGATTGCTCTGGGTAAAGATGTTGATATTTGGAGGGTTGCTCTGGGTAAAGATGTTGATATTTGGAGGATTGCTCTGGGTAAACATGTTGATATTTGGAGGATTGCTCTGGGTAAAGATGTTGATATTTGGAGGATTGCTCGGGTAAAGATGTTGATATTTGGAGGATTGCTCTGGGTAAACATGTTGATATTTGGAGGATTGCTCTAGGTAAAGATGTTGATATTTGGAGGATTGCTCTGGATAAAGATGTTGATATTTGGAGGATTGCTCTGGGTAAAGATGTTGATATTTGGAGGATTGCTCTAGGTAAAGATGTTGATATTTGGAGGATTGCTCTGGATAAAGATGTTGATATTTGGAGGATTGCTCTGGGTAAAGATGTTGATATTTGGAGGATTGCTCTGGGTAAAGATATTGATATTTAGAGGATTGCTCTGGGTAAAGATGTTGATATTTGGAGGATTGCTCTTGGTAAAGATGTTGATATTTGGAGGATTGCTCTGGGTAAAGATGTTGATATTTGGAGGATTGCTCTGGGTAAAGATGTTGATATTTGGAGGATTGTTCTGGGTAAAGATGTTGATATTTGGGGGATTGCTCTGGGTAAAGATGTTGATATTTGGAGGATTGCTCTGGGTAAAGATGTTGATATTTGGAGGATTGCTCTGGGTAAAGATGTTGATATTTGGAGGATTGCTCTTGGTAAAGATGTTGATATTTGGAGGATTGCTCTGGGTAAAGATGTTGATATTTGGAGGATTGCTCTGGGTAAAGATGTTGATATTTGGAGGATTGCTCTGGGTAAAGATGTTGATATTTGGAGGATTGCTCTGGGTAAAGATGTTGATATTTGGAGGATTGCTCTGGGTAAAGATGTTGATATTTGGAGGATTGCTCTGGGTAAAGATGTTGATATTTGGAGGATTGCTCTGGGTAAAGATGTTGATATTTGGAGGATTGCTCTGGGTAAAGATGTTGATATTTGGAGGATTGCTCTGGGTAAAGATGTTGATATTTGGAGGATTGCTCTGGGTAAAGATGTTGATATTTGGAGGATTGCTCTGTGTAAAGATGTTGATATTTGGAGGATTGCTCTGGGTAAAGATGTTGATATTTGGAGGATTGCTCTGGGTAAAGATGTTGATATTTGGAGGATTGCTCTGGGTAAAGATGTTGATATTTGGAGGATTGCTCTGGGTAAAGATGTTGATATTTGGAGGATTGCTCTGTGTAAAGATGTTGATATTTGGAGGATTGCTCTGGGTAAAGATGTTGATATTTGGAGGATTGCTCTGGGTAAAGATGTTGATATTTGGAGGATTGCTCTGTGTAAAGATGTTGATATTTGGAGGATTGCTCTAAGTAAAGATGTTGATATTTGGAGGATTGCTCTGGGTAAAGATGTTGATATTTGGAGGATTGCTCTGTGTAAAGATGTTGATATTTGGAGGATTGCTCTGGGTAAAGATGTTGATATTTGGAGGATTGCTCTGGGTAAAGATGTTGATATTTGGAGGATTGCTCTGTGTAAAGATGTTGATATTTGGAGGATTGCTCTAAGTAAAGATGTTGATATTTGGAGGATTGCTCTGGATAAAGATGTTGATATTTGGAGGATTGCTCTGGGTAAAGATGTTGATATTTGGAGGATTGCTCTGGGTAAAGATGTTGATATTTGGAGGATTGCTCTGGGTAAACATGTTGATATTTGGAGGATTGCTCTGGGTAAAGATGTTGATATTTGGAGGATTGCTCTGGGTAAAGATGTTGATATTTGGAGGATTGCTCTGGGTAAAGATGTTGATATTTGGAGGATTGCTCTGGGTAAAGATGTTGATATTTGGAGGATTGCTCTGTGTAAAGATGTTGATATTTGGAGGATTGCTCTGGGTAAAGATGTTGATATTTGGAGGATTGCTCTGGGTAAAGATGTTGATATTTGGAGGATTGCTCTGGGTAAAGATGTTGATATTTGGAGGATTGCTCTGGGTAAAGATGTTGATATTTGGAGGATTGCTCTGTGTAAAGATGTTGATATTTGGAGGATTGCTCTGGGTAAAGATGTTGATATTTGGAGGATTGCTCTGGGTAAAGATGTTGATATTTGGAGGATTGCTCTGTGTAAAGATGTTGATATTTGGAGGATTGCTCTAAGTAAAGATGTTGATATTTGGAGGATTGCTCTGGGTAAAGATGTTGATATTTGGAGGATTGCTCTGTGTAAAGATGTTGATATTTGGAGGATTGCTCTGGGTAAAGATGTTGATATTTGGAGGATTGCTCTGGGTAAAGATGTTGATATTTGGAGGATTGCTCTGTGTAAAGATGTTGATATTTGGAGGATTGCTCTGTGTAAAGATGTTGATATTTGGAGGATTGCTCTAAGTAAAGATGTTGATATTTGGAGGATTGCTCTAAGTAAAGATGTTTATTGTCGACAGGCCCCAACATCTCCATCCAGATAACTGTAAATTGTCACCAACCTTCCACATTCCCTGAGTGTCGTTTGCTGGGAGCTCTGTCATGTATGTATTTTTTCTGTCATTTGCCTACCTGCAACTAGAAAGCTACACTGTTTTTTTTTCCTATCTGCAACTAGAAAGTGACATAAAAATAGTGTTGCCAATTCTCACCGGGTACAAACTTATCTCATGACGTTTAATTTGCAGTATCTGTTTTAACCACATCATGATGTTTGATTAAATATCTCAGTTGTCAATGAAAATGAAAGAGGTTATCTATGTCACACATTTCAGCTACAGCTGAGCTAAGAGAGAAACTCAATGTCAATTTACACAGATGGTGAGTTTTTCCTTCATTAATGCAACTGTTGTACTGTTTTAAATATATTCAGAAGACAAAGTATTTTACAACAATATATTTAAAACAACTATTTTAGATGTAGAGAGTGGACTAGAGTTCTTCATTGTCAATGAGAATCAGCATCACTGTAGGCTGTTTCTTCTGCTCTCCACTTAAGTGTGTTGAAAAGCTGTAGACACAATGTTAAATGATTTGCTCTAATACCATTACTGTGAACACTGGTGTGATGTCTGTTTTCTGTTTGTAACTTGTAACATCATTCAGGGACCCTGAGAGGTCGCTGTTAAAGAATCTCCAAGAAGTGCTGGATATGGAGTTCCCATCACATATAGATACCAAGAAGGAGGTAGTGCCTCGATGTTTCATGATAACTAAAATGTTGAACATCTCACTATTTAAGATCTCAAAATATTACAGCATATACATCTTTAGTGCCTTGTTATTTCATGTCGAACTTAACATTTAAGATCTCCAAATACTGTAACATATATATATATCTTAAAAAGATAGAAATTACTAATAAATGTGATGTCATTTGGTCACATGACTAATCCTGCTTGCATTAATGACCTGAATGGTTGACCAGGAGCTGAGTGTGGACTGTGGGATCTGCTACTGCCCCTACCAGGGTGAGGAGACGCCAGACATAGTGTGTGAGGACAAGCGATGTGCTCATGTCTTTCACAGAATATGTTTGTATGAAGTAAGACATAGTTCTATATTTCAAAGAATATGTTTGTATGAAGTAAGACATGTTTGTATATTCACAGAATATGTTTGTATGAAGTAAGACATGTTTGTATATTCACAGAATATGTTTGTATGAAGTAAGACATGTTTGTATTCTCTTTTATTCAGTGTCACCCAAAAAATAGCTTCCTTTGTTAAAATATATTATAATACATTATATTTTTTTTTAGTTCTATCTTTAGGTAAACTGTTTGTTTTTTTAAATTTGTTTTTCAAATAAAGGAAGTTCAATCAATTGTTATGAAATAATTTTAAATATAAGAAAGGTATTATTTGATGTTAAATCCCCATGTACACCTAAAATGGAAAGCTAGATTGAGTGAATGTAAATTGATCTTTTTTTTTCTCTCCTTACAGTGGCTAAGAAACCTGTCAGCAAGACAAAGCTTCAACACTCTCTTTGGTGAATGTCCATTCTGTGGCCATGTAAGAGTAAAGCTGTTTTATATTTTATCAGTTTTGTGGATGTTTGTACTCAAATAGTTTAGTTATACATTTTATTTTATATCAATTTTGTTGTTTTGTACACATAGTTTAGTTTTATATCTTGTTTTATATGTCAATTTTGTGGAACATGAGCTGTTTAGTTGTTTTAATTTATCATGTGGAACTGGTTCAAAAAGTTACATAGCCTTCTTTGTCAACATAACCCACTTTGAAGTGTAAATACATTTTTTTAATTACACTAATAACTGCAGTCTTTCAAATACCAAAATTGGTATTGTGAATCTGACTAAACTGTCAGATTCCTTTTGTGTCGGTTTATGTAATTTGTATCTTTAATCTCACATGTGTTGTATTTTATGTATTTCACTTCTTTAGTGTAATGTGTATTGTATTTTATGTATTTGACATCTTTTAATAACAAAGTTATGGTTAGAAGAACCAATACTTGTGACTAGAAGACTAGAAGAAAAACAATGAAGTTCTAATTCTTGTTTTTAAATTCATTCATTTAAGTTTAAGGGTTGTTTCAAGATATTTTTTTAAAATGAAGATTATAATATGCATTTTTGCCTCTACAAGTGCTCTGTATTTAGGTTTGGTTGATAGCGGATGGTTAGTAATTAAAATATTGTTTGATATTTCAGGCTATTCTAGTGATCTCTGTATTTATGTTTGGTTAATGGTTGATGGTTAGTAATTAAAATATTGTTTGATATTTCAGGCTATTCTAGTGATCTCTGTATTTATGTTTGGTTAATGGTTGATGGTTAGTAATTAAAATATTGTTTGATATTTCAGGCTATTCTAGTGATCTCTGTATTTAGTTTTGTTGATGGTGGATGGTTAGTAATTAAAATATTGTTTGATATTTCAGGCTATTCTAGTGATCTCTGTATTTATGTTTGGTTAATGGTTGATGGTTAGTAATTAAAATATTGTTTGATATTTCAGGCTATTCTAGTGATCTCTGTATTTATGTTTGGTTAATGGTTGATGGTTAGTAATTAAAATATTGTTTGATATTTCAGGCTATTCTAGTGATCTCTGTATTTAGGTTTGGTTGATGGTGGATGGTTAGTAATTAAAATATTGTTTGATATTTCAGGCTATTCTAGTGATCTCTGTATTTAGTTTTGGTTGATGGTGGATGGTTAGTAATTAAAATATTGTTTGATATTTCAGGCTATTCTAGTGATCTCTGTATTTATGTTTGGTTAATGGTTGATGGTTAGTAATTAAAATATTGTTTGATATTTCAGGCTATTCTAGTGATCTCTGTATTTATGTTTGGTTAATGGTTGATGGTTAGTAATTAAAATATTGTTTGATATTTCAGGCTATTCTAGTGATCTCTGTATTTATGTTTGGTTAATGGTTGATGGTTAGTAATTAAAATATTGTTTGATATTTCAGGCTATTCTAGTGATCTCTGTATTTATGTTTGGTTAATGGTTGATGGTTAGTAATTAAAATATTGTTTGATATTTCAGGCTATTCTAGTGATCTCTGTATTTATGTTTGGTTAATGGTTGATGGTTAGTAATTAAAATATTGTTTGATATTTCAGGCTATTCTAGTGATCTCTGTATTTATGTTTGGTTAATGGTTGATGGTTAGTAATTAAAATATTGTTTGATATTCCAGGCTATTCGAGTAAAGATATCGGCAGGCTAAGGCTAGCACAAAATGGACTTGAGCATCTTGATATTTTGTTGATTCTTTATGTAGATATTCTATCAATGAAAATGTCAAAAACTGTCAACACTATGTGGTGACTTGAAATATTAAAGATGTTTTGGTAAAATGATATTATGATATATATCAAGGTCCATATAAAAAAAGGAATTTCCATGTACAAAAATGTACTTAATAAGGGTAACAAACCCCTGATGTAAATTATGTATATACAGGACAAAACAGTATTGTTCAATTTTGTTTATTTTTACTAGCTGTTAAACACTATTGTGCTGATGAGAAAGAGTATTTAATACTATTGCAGCATAAAACTGTTATGTGTATATTGGCTAACATATAAATTGTGTTAAAAATAAAATTATATAAAAAAAAAACCTTTTTCATAGCTATATTTGGCACTTACTAGTTAAACTCCCATAAGACGAGGCACTATGCAGAATGACCACAATAATGTGAAAAGTATTGTGAGAATTTATTTGTGGATGTTTTTAATATACCGCTTTTAAAACACCTTCATAAAATGTATACATTAAAAAAAATTGTTTAGTTAAGACACACGACAATAGTTGAGTGATTGCTATTCTATAAATAATAGGTTTTACTGCAACTTATCAACATAAAAAACTATAAATCTAAATGTCAGTATTTTAGAAACTATACAAAATATTTAAAAAATACACTTCCAACAAAACTTATGTTTGTAGTTAAAAACAACAATAGAAAAGAGAAGTTATAATAAATATATGGTTTTTCACTCAATTTTATCTTTCTTTACATGTAAATATACATACACACATACATTTTTATATTTTCAAAGCAAAATTCTGTTCTTAAAAACATTACATCTGACATGTACATGATATATTGCAGTAGTTTCATAATATGTCCATTACAGTCATAAATTATTGTATTGCAATTTAAAATATCATAAAGATTTGATTTTGTCCAATGAAATATACACAATATCACTGCATAACTGGATTTGGGCATCAATGTCGAGTTGTATTATTTTGATGTTAACGGCAACAAAAAAACAGGTTGTTAACTTGACCTGCATATTGTTCAGTAAAGTATCAATATGTTTTCATGAAGAATATTGTTTAATGAAGTATCAATATGTTTTCATGAAGAATATTGTTTAATGAAGTATCAATATGTTTTCAAGATATCTTCATATCTTGGAGGATTCTGTGGGTAATACAACTGTGGGTTCTCATTCATTGGGTAATCCTTACTAGATCCTTGACTAGGATGGGGATTATCCTGGTTAGGATGTGTGGCAGTGTCCCCCTGCTGGCTAGAGTCAATGCCGGAAATGACAGTTCCAGGATACCCTGAGGAGGCGGTGAAGGACACGCCCTGTGTGGGGGCTTCACTGTTGACACCACGCAGGTACAGCACACCAAATGTGGTCAGAGCTACAAAAATAAATGTGCTTATCCAAGCCCCTGCCTGTGGAATACAAATTAAAATCAAGTAAACCATAACATCAGTGAGCTACTTAAGATCAAATGAGCATTAAAAGTTTATCTGCAATATTTTTCAATAAATAACTTATCTAAATGACTTGGAAAACATGTGCCTGCAGGCTGTTCCTTAAATCCTGGTTGTGAAGTTTGTGCAGGTCAAATAAACCAGCACAGTTAAATAACTGTATGCTTACACACTTTAAAGTTCGCACAAAGAAAAGATAACCTACTCTAACTACTCTTTTACCTGAGCAGTCTGTCCTGCAGAATACCAATTCTGTAGTGAGCATCTGTAATCAAGGGAAGCAATTTAGACAGTTATCTTATTAGCCAGAGTTATTTCGTCGGTCAATACTTTATGATTTTACATGTCTAATACATTATGTAGAATTAATCATATTATAATGTGTGCTTACGTAATATTGGAACATGAAGAGTTAATGCCAGCTGACAAGATGCATGCAGAGACAAAGGTAAGAATTGTAACTATAACCTCGTGTAAAATGTAGAGACGCTGAATTCCTGGGGCAAATATTATGTGGCTGGAGAAATCAATTAATTTAATGACAGAAACACAAGTAATTTTAAATAGGCTACATCTATTTCAGCTTTTGATATGTCAAATAAAAGTACAGTGTCAATATACTATGTCATTTAAAAAATGATCAGACAGTTATTTCTTCTTCAATTTCTCTAAGGGTTATATTGAAGATCTTAATTATTTAGAGACAGATCTATCTATATTCTGTATAAGGCTAAAACAAAAGATTATGCTTTTCAAAAATACTCTTACTGAATCCAAGTGTTGTTTTTCAACTGTTTTAAACTTGTACAAGTTCTAGCTACATAGACCTTTGTTATTTCTACAGCTAGATCTCAACAATAATTGCAACATAACAAATGCTTACTTCTTACAGTTTATTTCTCGGGAGGGGGGGGGGGGTGAGAGTATATCCACCCCCCTCAAAACAAAATATAACATTTATATTGAAAATATTTAATAATATAAAATATATATTTTTTACCATTGTCTAAAAATGTCTAAAAGAAACCCCCATGACCTACTTTTCGCTGATCTTCCTGAAATGCAACAGCACCATGGTGATGAACCTGTAGAGGCAGTAGCAGAGCTGGAACAAGATGGAGGCAACCAGTGCATACGTGCACGCGCCCGTGTCAAAGGTTATCAGAGCTCCATGTACCGCCCCGTACAGCGGACACACATTATTTTTATTCTGAAAATTCATTCAAATTGGCACATTAATTAATTTAATCCAGCATATTATGGCACATTGATTATTACTTAAAGTCATTTAGTATTTAAATAAAACCAGAAAATTATGGGATATTCATCAAGTAAACAAGTTTTACCATTTATATTTTAACATGCATGAAAATCTGAGCCCTCAAATGTAAAGAAACTGAAAAATACTAAACTTACTATCATGTTGACAATTCCACCTAACGTAAAGAAACTGAAGACCAAACTTACCATCATGTTGACAACTCCACCTAACGTAAAGAAACTGTAGACCACACTTACCATCATATTGGCAACTCCACCTAACGTAAAGAAACTGAAGAAGACCAAGCTTACCATCATGTTGACAACTCCACCTAACGTAAAGAAACTGTAGAAGACCAAACTTACCATCATGTTAGCAACTCCACCTAACATAAAGAAACTGTAGAAGACCAAACTTACCATCATGTTAGCAACTCCACCTAACGTAAAGAAACTGAAGACCAAACTTACCATCATGTTACTAATGTTAGCAACTCCACCTAACGTAAAGAAACTGAACAAGACCCAACTTACCATCATGTTAGCAACTCCACCTAACATAAAGAAACTGAATAAGACCCAACTTACCATCATGTTAGCAACTCCACCTAACATAAAGAAACTGAATAAGACCAAACTTACAATCATGTTAGCAACTCCACCTAACGTAAAGAAACTGAAGACCAAGCTTACCATCATGTTAGCAACTCCACCTAACGTAAAGAAACTGTAGACCAAACTTACCATCATGTTGACAACTCCACCTAACGTAAAGAAACTGAACAAGACCCAACTTACCATCATGTTAGCAACTCCACCTAACGTAAAGAAACTGAATAAGACCAAACTTACCATCATGTTAGCAACTCCACCTAACGTAAAGAAACTGAAGAAGACCAAACTTACCATCATGTTAGCAACACCACCTAACGTAAAGAAACTGAAGACCAAACTTACCATCATGTTAGCAACTCCACCTAACGTAAAGAAACTGTAGAAGACCAAACTTACCATCATGTTAGCAACACCACCTAACGTAAAGAAACTGAAGAAGACCAAACTTACCATCATGTTAGCAACACCACCTAACGTAAAGAAACTGAAGAAGACCAAACTTACCATCATGTTAGCAACTCCACCTAACGTAAAGAAACTGTAGAAGACCAAACTTACCATCATGTTAGCAACACCACCTAACGTAAAGAAACTGAAGAAGACCAAACTTACCATCATGTTAGCAACTCCACCTAACGTAAAGAAACTGTAGAAGACCAAACTTACCATCATGTTAGCAACACCACCTAACGTAAAGAAACTGAAGAAGACCAAACTTACCATCATGTTAGCAACACCACCTAACGTAAAGAAACTGAAGAAGACCAAACTTACCATCATGTTAGCAACACCACCTAACGTAAAGAAACTGTAGAAGACCAAACTTACCATCATGTTAGCAACACCACCTAACGTAAAGAAACTGAAGAAGACCAAACTTACCATCATGTTAGCAACTCCACCTAACGTAAAGAAACTGTAGACCAAGCTTACAATCATGTTAGCAACTCCACCTAACATAAAGAAACTGAAGACCAAACTTACCATCATGTTAGCAACTCCACCTAACGTAAAGAAACTAAAGAAGACCCAACTTACCATCATATTAGCAACTCCACCTAACGTAAAGAAACTGAAGAAGACCAGCGTTCCGTAAAGGCCCATGCGTATCCGCGTGAGTACCGTCGCTGTGAGTTTCTCTGAGATCGCCATCTTGACCGCCTGGCCGTCTGCTGCTGGTTGTGGTCACATCACCAGACGACAAGAGAATGATCTTTGTTACCGGTCGGCGACAGACGTGTGACCGAGGCACACCCACGGGTCTAATAACACAGAGATAAAAAAAAACTTTCTGAGATAAACTTTTGTACAGGGTATTCCCAGCACGGCCCAAAGTACTCTAGTCGCGAGTTATCGTTCTTGTGAACAATACACAGAAACACGCTAGCTGCTATCTTCCTGAGCTAAATGGTATTGTATGTGCGTTTATTTTATTGGCAGGCTAATGTTGAATTTAATTTAACAAGAAAACATACAAGATTAACATGGATCTATAGACAAAGTAGCTATTGCATACGAGCTGTGTTAAGGATTATACGGTAAATTATTATTCGCATCCAAACTGGTTTGAATTTATTTGAAAAAATGTTTGACTTGTTCACGCGGATAAGCACTTCATGACGACACCCTATGGCCTTCTAGTATGGCAAAGTCGTCGTTAAATTTAAACAGTCATAGCATAAGTTCTTTTGGCCGAGAACCGTAGGATGTGCAATATCCTCTACAATTTACTCGTTGACCAGTTTTAAACGCTCTGAATGTTTGCTTTACTATTAATTTATATCATGTTCTATTGAATTATCTCCCCTTCTAAGTTAGGGACGCATGAATATAAAACACTGCTTAAATATGTCTACCATGCTACCAGCGTTTGGATGTATTTAAATTAAAAATGTGTTATTCGATTTTAATAGAATTAACAAATGAAATGAACCTATAACCTACGTCCAGCGCTAGAAACCTCAGCTCCAACACAGCTACACACCAGTGTGCTACACTAGTGCTACACTGCAGATTGTCCTGTGCTCAGTTATTTGTTATTGCTACGCTACTGGTGCGATTTTTTTTTCTGTGGTTGTCTAGAGAATAGACTGACGTCTGAGTTTCTTATCTCCAAACTCCGAGTAATAATGCCCAAATAGGGCTTGCCTTTACTCCAGATTGATTTCGTTGACTATTTCAGTTCCAGTTTATTGCGCTTTAATTGTATTGTAGCACTCAGTAGAAGACGATGACCAAATTTATCTGTTGTAGCACTCAGTAGAAGACAAATACCGAATTGATCTGTTATAGTACTCAGTATATACTAAACTCTCTCTCTCTCTCTCTCTCTCTATATATATATATATATATATATATATATATATATATATATATATATTCTACCCAACTTATTAATGACCGATTTTATTTATATATATATATATATATATATATATATATATATATATATATATATATATATATATATCATCACTCCTTTATGGCCCCTGGGAAGCAAAGGGCTGCAAATACACATCTCCAGCGAACTCGGTTTTGAGCTGCTCCTCTGATCTGTGCCCATGAGAGCCCAGCTGTTTTTGCCTCTTCCTCAACCGTTCTCTTCCATGTTTTCTTTGGCCGGCCCACCCTCCTTTTCCCCTGGGGATTCCAGACCAATGCCTGTTTTGCGACGTTTTCTTTTTCTTTTCTTAACGTGTGTCCGATCCATCCCCATTTTCGGGCCTTAATATCTTTCTCTATTGGCTGTTGCTTTAAAATTTGCCACAGGTCTTTGTTATTTTGTCTGGCCATCTTATTTTGAGTATATGACGTAGGCATTTGTTTACGAACGCCTGTGGCCTATCAGTATTTGTCTTCGTAACCCTCCAGGTCTCCGAGCCATAGAGTAGCACTGCCTTAACATTTGTGTTGAAAATCCCAATTTTGCTCCGGAGTGACAGGGCCGTGGACCTCCACATTGGGCGCAGCGAGTTGAAGGCACATCTAGCCTTGTTGATACGGCATTTTATGTCCTCGTCTGCTCCCCCGTCCTTATTGATCACGCTTCCCAGATATGTGAATGTGTTTGTTTCTCGTAAATCTTCTCCATTTAGCTGTATCGGCAGGTCCTGGTTGTTATTGATTCTGATGACCTCTGTTTTGTTTTTATTGATTTTTAGTCCAATTTTGGAGGCTTCTTCAGACAGCCGATTTAGTTTGGCTTGCGTGTGTTGATACTTATGAGATAGTAGGCAGATGTCATCGGCAAAATCAAGATCCTCCAACCTTTTTGTGAAACTCCACTGGATTCCTGTGTCGTTTTTTGTGGCCCTCAGCATGATCCAGTCGATCACCATCAAGAATATCATTGGCGATAGCATACGTCCCTGTCTTACTCCCGTCGTCACCCTGAATGGTTTTGTTAGTTTTCCCTTGTGTATTACCTGACTGGTGGAGTCTTCATATAGTTTCTGTGTGATAGATATAATTTTTTATATATATATATATATATATATATATATATATATATATATATATATATATATATATATATATATATATATATATATATATATATATATATATATATGTATATATGTATATATATATATATATATATATATATATATATATATATATATATGTATGTATATATGTATATATGTATATATATATATATATATATATATATATATATATATATATATATATATATATATATGTATATATGTATATATGTATATATATATATATATATATATATATATATATATATATATATATATATATATATATATATATATATATATATGTATATATGTATATATGTATATATGTATATATGTATATATATATATATATATATGTATATATATGTATATATATATATATATATATATATATGTATATATGTATATATGTATGTATATATATATGTATATATGTATATATATATATATATATGTATATATGTGTATATATATATATATATATATATATATATATATATATATATATATATATATATATATATATATATATATATATATATATATATATATATATAAAATCGGTCATTAATAAGTTGGGTAAAATATTCTTTTCTATTAGTTAGCAGTTTTGTGTCATGGTGTCAACCCTCCCCTCCCATCACCCTGTTGGGATCATCTATTTGTACTTAAAATATTAAACTCTAATTAATCATTCATTAAACTTAAAAGCATATTTCCTCTATATTTTGCTTTTTTTATTTGTCTTGGTGTCACCCCCAAAATGGTGTCACCCGGTGCGGTTTGGCGTCTTGTGTTGTGCAGTGTCTGGTTATGTGGTATAATGCTCAGTATTACCATCAATATGAATTTTAAAAAGACTTCTTACATTTTATGATGATACAATTATTTTATTTTTATTAATAATATATTAAATCATCTCTCAAATTTTCTATGTAGACATACAAAAATGCTAGTATAATAAAATGGAAAACTAATCAATTAAAAAAAATAACAGAGGACTAACAGACATTAAGATATTTACCATAGTTGTTAGACATAATATATTTTTAAAAAACTTCAGTGGTTAATGCTCATTTGGCTATATAATTTTAAAAAATACAAAACATGGACTGGAAAAAAATAGATTGCTTGTTTTGATCTGAGCCAGTTGAAGCCTGCCTTACATTCACAAAGACATTACTAACTTCTTTGTACCTTGTAACATATTGACCAACCCTCCCCAAACAGCTTGGTGTATTGAAATGTGAGCTGTTTATTTATTCCTTGGCTGGTGGTAGAGTTATGATGGTTGGGTAGTGATGGCTGTGGGTAGAGTTATGATGGTTGGGTAGTGATGGCTGTGGGTAGAGTTATGATGGTTGGGTAGTGATGGCTGTGGGTAGAGTTATGATGGTTGGGTAGTGATGGCTGCGGTAGAGTTATGATGGTTGGGTAGTGATGGCTGTAGCCGAAGGTTACAAACAAACCTAGAGTCTTGTTTTTCTAGAACTACAGTTCAAAAGTTAATCACTCAACAAAAACACTCACATACAAAAAATAAACTTTGATTCGACCAAATTCTAAATACAATATAAGTCATATAAAATCTACACACAGAAAGAGAATGCCATAAGACAATCAGAAAAATGTCTGCCCTAGACAATCACTTGAAAGACTCCCTGCACTATTTCTAACACCCTAAATATTGATCTAAAACAAAACCACGCTGGCTTCATACACTTATAAATCAGACCATAGCAGAACACCCAGGTGAATAAATAAGTTCCTTAATTATTCAGTTATTCTAAGGCACATTAAACAGTTTTAATATTTAAAGGTAGTTATACAATATTAATGTTGGAATGATTTTTACATGTTTTGTAGAAAACAAATATTACATATAGTATTTAACATATATTAGATACAGCAGTTATTTTATCTTTCCAAAAGATTCATCAAAAATGACTTCTATTTATTTAATGAATTGTATACACATTTGTTGCTATAGAAAAAAAAGTATTTTAAAAAATTCTCAGGATCTTATAAATAAATATTATGAGCTTCAATTTATCTTCAAGTAAATAAATAAAATATCTTTCATTGAATTAATGTTGAATTATGTCCCTTAAGGCAATACATTTTAAAACCTACATACTCCAATTACAATTAAGAAAAATAAGTTGACAACTAATATCTAGGCTCCTAGATTTTTGGTGATGTTTCAGTCAACTAATATCTAGGCTCTCTGGATTTTTGGTGATGTTTCAGTCAACTAATATCTAGGCTCCTCTGGATTTTTGGTGATGTTTCAGTCAACTAATATCTAGGCTCTCTGGATTTTTGGTGATGTTTCAGTCAACTAATATCTAGGCTCCTCTGGATTTTTGGTGATGTTTCAGTCAACTAATATCGAGGCTCCTCTGGATTATTTGGTGATGTTTCCGCAGGGAAGGCTCCACCTGATTGGCTGGTGGTTGTTGTGGTGGTGGTTGTGGCCCTTACAGTAATGAAAGGAATCTTGCCAGACCTCAGCATATAGAGCAACACCAGGATACAAAGTACCAGCCAAAGTATCGTGCTGATCCAGCCTCCAGCCTGAAATAGGGAAAATTAATTTTCTCCTCATCTGAGATTATCTGACTGAGAAACTACATTGATTAAAGATGTTTATCTATAAACAGTTATTAATAAGTTGGATCTAACATTTTCTATATAGTTAACAGGATTGTGTCAAGGTGTCGTCCCCCCCCACCCTACCCACCCCACCCCCACCACCACTTTGTTGGGATCATCTATTTGTACTTAAAATACTTCTTAACTCTAATTAATCATTCATTAAACTTGCAAAAAGCATATTTCTTCTATAAATTTTAATTTTTTTTGTCGTAGTGTCACCCCAAAATGGTGTCACCCGGTGCGGTCTGGCGTCTTGTGTTGTGCAGTGTCTGGTTATGTGGTATAATGCTCAGTGTTACCATCTATATGAATTTTAAAAAGACTTCTTACATTTTATGATGATACAATTATTTTATTTTTAATAATAATATATTAAATGATCTCTCAAATTTTCTTGGTAGACATACAAAAAATGCTAGTGTAATAAAATGGAAAACTAATCAATTAAAAAAAATAACAGAGGACTAACAGACATTAAAATATTTAACATAGTGGTTAAACATTATAATAATATTTTTTTTTAAAACTGCAGTGGTTAATGCTCATTTAGCTACATAATTTTAAAAACTACAAAACATGGACTGGACAAAAAAATAGATTGTTTGTTTTGATCCGAGCCAGCTGAAGCCTGCCTTACACTCAAAAACACTTTACTAACTTTTTTTGTACTCTGTAACACATTGAAACAAATGTTACACTAATCAAATATTTTATGGCATGCAAAATATTTACCTGAGCAGCCCTAGAGGCACTTTCAAACTTTTCACAGGAATATCTGAAAGAAATGAATTTGTCAGAAATTCAAGAAATTTCCTTTATAGTATGCAGGCTACATGTAAATCTCTAACTACAATATATCATGAACTGGCACCCACACTATACCCACACATGGTTACTGTATAAACACATGTTCGTAACATTATCTTTGACTACAACTGTGTTTAGATTTAAAAAATGTACACACATACTCCTCACACACACATGTACAGGCACACAACATAACCTCCCATGGCAACAATTACAACCACCAGTTCTTCCCCGTCCCCGCCCCCCCCCCCCGGACAAAATGGAATTTATATAGAAAAATATATACTTTTAACAGTGTCCCCATCCCCCCAAAAAATTTAGCCCCCCCCCCCCCCCCCCCGAAAAATTTTAGTGCCCCCCCCCCTTCTCCTACCGGAGAAAAAAGTCTGGAAGAAACACTGACAACCACACACATTACCTCCCACCACAGGTGTCATTGTGGCCAGCTGAGAGGATGCAGGCAGCAATGAAGGTGAGTATGAAGGCAACAACATCAATGCAGAAGTAAACAAGCTCCATCACATTGGAAAACAAAAACATTCTGGGAAAAACAAAATATTCAGATTTCAATAAAAATTGCTTTATACAATTACTTTGTAAATTGTAGTTCAAACATAAACATGGGTAAAAATAAAAAAACAGAACCTACTCAGTTGTGAATTTTCCAAATTTCAAAAGCAGCAAAACAACAATCTGATACAACGTGTAAAACAGTTGAAAAATGATTGCAATAGCCATGGCGTAGTTGCAGTTTGATACAGGACCTGGATGGTATAGAGGACAAAATCCACCAACGTTATCCTGAAAAACAAACATGTAAAATCCATCAACTAGAGCAATTGGCAGTAAAACAGCAGACAAGACAATAACATGGGGGGATTACTCCACACAGGATGAGGATGACACTTCAATACATTCCTTCTATTATGGCTCTGCTATCAATATTTTGTTTTGGTAAAGGAGAAAAATGCATACATATTAGTAGTTTTTGTCTACTTTCCTTTGTCAGGAAACCACACATCACGTCATAAGATTTTTAATATAGAAAAATTATGCCCACACCCCTTCCTTTTTAGATCTGCCAAATGAATGGGAAACACTACCTTTTCACGTTTTTTTTAGATTATGCGAAATTAGCTTTAGACGAGAAGCTTCTGATATTCGACCATGGTTATTAAATACATCGATAGAACTATAACACAAATATGAGAGGAAAATGTTGAGATAACGTTAAACGATAGTGCGTGCTGTTGCTCTATTTTCCAATTTTCCAACCTGACAAGTTCAACTTTAAACAACTATAACATCAGTGACTATCACTGATTGACAATTTCAATTAGTTATTTAACTTTTTGAGTTTTTGTTCTGACCCATTAAAATTATTACTAGGTAATCATTTTAAAAATGGAGGTTATTAAAACGTGAAGACCAACCTTCATGACAGCCACGCCGACAAAGATGAAGAAACTAAAGAATACCAGTACACTGTACGCGGCCAATCTGACCAGGATAATAAAGTTTAGGTCTACGACATCCAGCAGACCCATGGTAGAGGATGGTGTCGAACGTTAGCACTGGTCACTTGTATCTTATTTTAACAGTTCAAATCTGGAGCATTGTCTTCAATCTGTAAGTCCACTTGGGCTGTTTTTATCTTCCTTGTTCGCGTGACTCAAGAAAATATTCCGCTTCTGAAAAAAAAAGTTGTTTTTTTTTAGAAAATTATGGAAGTGTAAAAAGAGCTTAGACTTTAAATGACTAAAAGTTACAATAGTTATTGACCTGCAACATTCAATATTGTTTTACAACAAGCAACTCTGTTCTACAGCATCATTTTACAACTTGCAACTCCGCTCTATAAAATCGTTTCACAACATGCAACACAACTCGGTCATATACAAAACATTTCACTACATACAACTTCCTCCCACAACATCCATTAACCAATTTCTTCTTCATTGTCCTTAATTGTCCTTAATTGTATTATCGGAGAGAATCTCCTCCTACACAATTAAGTTAACGTGTGTGCATGTTATACGTCACGTGACCGCGACTCGAACTACGGCCTGCTTTGCTTCATGGATGTGCCTCCATTGCCTTAGTTTAACCCGAACATCTACAAGGCGGAATTGGTCTAGTTGGAATGTTGTTCCAGATCCCGAGCCTCTTCAGTCCGGAGGTCCGAACCCCAGACTTTCTGGTTAGCACTCGTGCGCTCTTCCCCTCCATCACCCCGCCCCCCGCCCTTTTGTCCAACAATATCCGTCATCCTTCAACACCACCCTGCAAGATCGGACATCGTTTTACAAGACCGCACTACAACAAACAACATAACGTGACAATGTCAGCTAAACTGTTAAGCTACCCATTTGCCCAACACGATAAATTTCCCTTTAATTTAGTTCAAACAAATCTCCCATAACGTGCTGACACACCATTCATGCACAGACGCGCTAATAATATTCCATTCATTCGATTATTACGCCACAGTAGAAACGTGACAGAAATCGCTACAGTGAAAAGTTTTGTGTTTTATGCTAATTGAAAATCCACGTCGGAGTAGCTTCCCTTTGATAATTTTGTTGCTGACAAAGCTGGTCTAAAAATGGCACGGTGCGTATTGATAGCCGTCAATTGGACCAAAATCAACAAGCAAGAGTATGCTACTGTGGTTGCAATATTCGTTTTAACAGTTTATTCTTAAATTTAACATTTCTATTCATTAAACCAGTTGATTCATTAAAATTATTCTCAAACCTATTGAATGGGACAAAACAGCATCAATGAAGTATAGGCCCTAACGATTAATATTTTAATTATAAATAATAAAAGTTAGCTTTCAGCTGACAAATAAATAGAGAATAATGTTGTTAGAAAAATAACTAGGTAAACATATGACAACGTCACCCCACGTCACAAGAGCTATGATACTAAACGATGGGTTCAATCGAGTGACATAACACAAACGGTATTAAACGTGTGCCACAATGATGTGTCATTATGTGTCATTTCCATGTGTCATTAATGGTGTGCCATTGATATCTGATATCATGTATTATAAATCGTCAGTGTGATGTCACTGTCATGTGTCACACATGAAAGTCAACCGATGACATTTGAAGATTTCGTGGCCAATATTGATTAGTTGCAGTGGTTCAGATATGTTTAGACCGGGACTGATTGTTTGTTGTGTTGAGTTGTATCAGCTCTTCAATCAATCCCCGCATTAATGGCCGCTGCACCGCTGGTGTGTAAACATTGACACACAACCTCAACATAGACAAATGACTTAAACACAGACACATAGCCTAAATACAGGCACACGACTCATATTGACACATGACCTAAAGAGAACACTAATTTTTAAACACGGACACATGACCTATACACGGACACGCTATTTAAACACGAACACATGATTTAAACACGGAAACACAATTGAACGGCGGGGTCTGATTTAGTAAGATTAAAATTCATGTCTTTATCCGGAGTTACCATCCCGGCAGTGTTATATAAGAATATTCGAGATAATTTAGGGTTGATCAGTCCCGCTTTATTTATGCATTTTTCAGTACTTAAAATTTTTTAATACAATAGAACTGCGGAAAATATCGCGGAAAATAGACCTTTATAATTGGAATCCTTCTTCATAAAAGGTTAATTAAGCATCCAATTAAGTCAAATTTGATGTCAGATTGCATTGCCATTGGGTCTTGGCCCACGTGCTAAGTTAGAAACAAATCGGTCCGTTATAAAGTGTTTATATTCGCTCTCCAGTTTCAATCCATGACGAAGCTATGGCGCACTAAGCACGACACAAGTACAATAAAGTTAGTTAAATAAATGCTAATAATAATAAAACGGGAGTTATCCCCCCTAAAATTATCATAATTATATTCTTATATAAGTGGTGGATGGCGCTTCAGCGCTATAAAAATGTTTTTTTATTACTTTTTTAAAACTCATTTTTTAACAGAAGAGAATCGCGCAGAAATAAAGAATTGCGCACCATTTCCGATTACCGGAAATCGTTCAGAAATTGGCAGAAACCTGCGCATGCAATCTCATAATCAGAGTTTCTTCCTGGCATCTCTTCGGGTAGGGGGGGGAGGCAAAGCCCCCCCCCCCCCCCCCCGAAATTGTTTTACCGCCCCCCTGGACGAAATGAAATTTATATATTTTAAATAGAAAATATATACTTTTTACAGTGTCCGCCCCCCCCCCCCGAAGAAAGTCTACCCCCCCCCCCCCAAGTGCCCCCTCGGAGAAAAAAGTCTGGAAGAAACACTGCTCATAATGATACTTAAGTTATTGACCTGTAAGAGATCGGAAGTAGAGTACGTACCACTTACAGTTACTGGAAATCGCTCACAAGTCGATAGAAAACTGCAAATTTGACATAATACTTATATATGATATTTGGTCAACATAAGTGAAACGGTACTCATGTTATCGTGTTTACAGACACACACACACACAGATACACGCAGACAGCCGGGTTTGAAAAATAAAGTTTTTTTCCGGCTTGGAAGGTTATAAAACCTCAAAATTTGTCAAAATCCAGATTTCGATTTTTGCATGATTACAAATTTTATATTCCGTATACGATACAAAAGGGAGGTGTAAAACTTCATATAATTTTTTTTTGCACGATTCCAATACGAGAAAGTAAAAATGTGTTTTTCTAGAACTCTATTCTTTTAAATCAATAAATGTCTGAAGCTTATTGGCTGGTTTGTAGTCTAAATAAATGTGTTGAAAACTGAGTAAAAAAACGTAATACATCAAAACGTCTTTAATCTAGACAATCATCAGATGTCCTAATTAAAAAGAGCAAGTCATGTTAAACATGGGTCTTAAGTTTTAAATCCAATTTACCTTAATCTTTTTCACGGCAAAAGTTTGTCAGTGACACTGTCAGTACATCTGCCGTGTAGAACAGCAACAATGGCTGAATCTGTCGTGCTATGTTCGTGTCAAGTACAGCACTTAAGGACGATAAGGATGTCTTACACATACTGTCTTACACATACTGTCTGACCACGCGAGCCGCGTAATAAACAGTCGCTGGCACGCGCAATGGCACAACATTTTGTTGTGGGTTTTTGTTGGTCAAATTTAGAAAAGGTCAAGATCGTGGTGATTAGTTTCATCCCACGACATCATAGCTTTAGCGTCTATGCCAACGGATATCACAGCCTAAAAACACAACAGCTTGTACAAACATGTCTATCCTGGAACTTGTGCCTGTACAAACATGTCTATCCTGGAACTTGTGCTTGTACAAACATGTCTATCCTGGAACTTGTGCCGGTACAAGCATGTCTATCCTGGAACTTGTGCCTGTACAACCATGTCTATCCTGGAACTTGTGCCTGTACAACCATGTCTATCCTGGAACTTGTGCCGGTACAAGCATGTCTATCCTGGAACTTGTGCCGGTACAAGCATGTCTATCCTGGAACTTGTGCCTGTACAAACATGTCTATCCTGGAACTTGTGTCTGTACAAACATGTCTATCCTGGAACTTGTGCGGTACAAGAATGTCTATCCTGGAACTTGTGTCTGTACAAACATGTCTATCCTGGAACTTGTGCCTGTACAAGCATGTCTATCCTGGAACTTGTGCGGTACAAGAATGTCTATCCTGGAACTTGTGTCTGTACAAACATGTCTATCCTGGAACTTGTGCCTTTACAAGCAGTTCTAGGAATATAAAAACGTACAAGTCTGACTGTCCTTGAACTGATTCCTTCACTGATTGGGGAGACGTGTTCTTTATAACCCAGACATTAGCAGGTCACATTTTGAGTAAAAATCTACTGTAATGGAAAACAGGATGAAGTTTGGATTATAGGCTAAACGTTGCCCCAAGTCTGCTGTAGTTTGGATTATACTAGGATAGGCTAAACGTTTCCCGAAGTCTACTGTAGTTTGGATTATACTAGGATAGGCTAAACGTTTCCCGAAGTCTACTGTAGTTTGGATTATACTAGGATAGGCTAAACGTTTCCCGAAGTCTACTGTAGTTAGGATTATACTAGGATAGGCTAAACGTTGCCCCAAGTCTGCTGTAGTTTGGACTATACTAGGATAGGCTAAACGTTGCCCCAAGTCTGCTGTAGTTTGGACTATACTAGGATAGGCTAAACGTTGCCACAAGTCTGCTGTCTTATATCTGCAATCGTTATCATGTACTTAAATTCTGAGACCTAATTGTGCTCTTTATCTTGCGGTGCAAACTGATCAATTCCGTGTTCCTTCAAATCAAATAATTCCACTCCTGTTTCTTATCATGGACACCACTATTCATGTCACGTGTTCAGGTTTGACTAATATGTGTAGGGGTGGTAGGTTGTCATAGTACTGATATTGGCTCAATCCTGGACAAAATACATGACTCTCTTATCAGAGGAGTTGTGAAAAGCGGGGTTAGTTGGGGTGAGGGCTTCATTCAGATACAACAATTTGGCATTAAATTGTTTTTATATTAACTTTAGCATTTAAAGGTACTTCTGAATCTAGTCTTTATGAAATAACAAAGATCAATGTAGAGGGTGAAAGAGAAACTGAGCTAATATAGAAATGCGTCTGTGTGTATGTGGCCCTTCTGTCTGTGTATTTGTGGCCCATCTGTCTGTGTGTTTGTGGCCCATCTGTCTGTGTGTTTGTGGCCCATCTGTCTGTGTGTTTGTGGCCCATCTGTCGGTTTGTGGCCCGTCTGTCTGTGTGTTTGTGGCCCATCTGTCTGTGTGTTTGTGGCCCATCTGTCTGTGTGTTTGTGGCCCATCTGTCTGTGTGTTTGTGGCCCATCTGTCTGTGTGTTTGTGGCCCATCTGTCTGTGTGTATGTGGCCCATCTGTCTGTGTGTGGCCCATCTGTGGTATGTAGAGGCTAACTACTATGACTACCAGCTTGTGAAAAACAATTATCGATCTATTGATCGGTTCTAAAAATAAACCGGACAAACAACACTATCTTTAGCGAACGTGAGCTTCACTCGCACATAAACATGGGTTACGTTTTGTTCCATACGTTCATAAGTTAATAACACGCTCAAATGACATGGTATAAAGAGTATTCGCATAGAGTGCTACACACTACTTAGAATTTTAAAAATCTCCATATCCGTATTGTCTAAACTCTTGAAATAAAACGTGTTCAAACTTTCGACTAATTTAAGGGAGGTCTCTCAGATCTTGGCAAAAAATCAAACTAGATTTGATATGTGTTAGGGATAGGGAGACGGTGGAGTCTGGATGGATGCAGAAGCGTATCGAGGGGGGGGGGGGGGCGGGGGGTGCGGACCGCACCGGGCGACACCATTTAGGGGGGTGACACCAAGGCAAAAAATAGCAAGATATATAGAGAGAAAAATGATAATTGTACTTAAGTGATTAATTCGAGTGTTAAATAGTCTTTTAAGAGGTGTAAATCGAAAAGTTTGAGGGGGGTGCAAATCGAAAGTTTGAGGGGGGGGGGGTGCAAATCGAAAGTTTTGGGGGGGGGGGGGGGTGCAAATCAAAAATTGAAAGTTTGTCCCCGTGAAGGGTCGCTACGCCTCTTGGGGGTGACACCATTAAGTGCCGCACCGGGTGACACCCGACCTCGCTACGCCACTGGATGGATGAAATGTGTTTTGGTGACGTGACGCACGCCGTAGGTCAAAGGTCGTGACGAGACACGTAGCACGCGAGGTTTCATGACGCGACGTAACGTGACGATTCGTGACCTACCCTGCACGGGTAAGTTAACTGTAACCATGACAACTGTGAGCTTAGCCTAGCAAAAATAAGTTTTAATACATATCTGTAACACAATCCTATGAACTCTTTGTTAAGTGCATACATCCGGGCTCAGTGTATGCAGTGAGGGAGATAGAGTTACTTGCCCCTGGACCGTTGCAGATTGTTACGTTGTTTTTACCAGATGCTACATGGGTACTACGGGAATCTGTTTATGTACTTTATGATCAAGATATTACTGGTGCTAGCTGTATGGGTAGCTGGTCTAGCTGCGTGACAACATTACCTCGACATCACTAAATGGACCGAGGTGGTTTAGTTCATTATACTTGATTGTACTGTTGGTAGAGTTCTATGTGGGCCTATCTGTGTGTTGGGTTGGGTGAGCACGACAGCATCACATGTGTGTTGGGTGAGCACGACAGCATCACATGTGTGTTGGGTGAGCACATGACATGTGTGTTGGGTGAGCACGTGACATGTGTGTTGGGTGAGCACGTGACATGTGTGTTGGGTGAGCACGACAGCATCACATGTGTGTTGGGTGAGCACATGACATGTGTGTTGGGTGAGCACATGACATGTGTGTTGGGTGAGCACGACAACATCACATGTGTGTTGGGTGAGCACATGACATGTGTGTTGGGTGAGCACATGACATGTGTGTTGGGTGAGCACGACAGCATCACATGTGTGTTGGGTGAGTACGACAGCATCACATGTGTGTTGGGTGAGCACGACAGCATCACATGTGTGTTGGGTGAGTACGACAGCATCACATGTGTGTTGGGTGAGCACGACAGCATCACATGTGTGTTGGGTGAGCACGACAGCATCACATGTGTGTTGGGTGAGCACGACAGCATCACATGTGTGTTGGGTGAGCACGACAGCATCACATGTGTGTTGGGTGAGTACGACATCACATGTGTGTTGGTTGAGCACGACAGCATCACATGTGTGTTGGGTGAGCACGACAGCATCACGTGTGTGTTGGGTGAGCACGACAGCATCACATGTGTGTTGGGTGAGCACGACAGCATCACATGTGTGTTGGGTGAGTACGACATCACATGTGTGTTGGTTGAGCACGACAGCATCACGTGTGTGTTGGGTGAGCACGACAGCATCACATGTGTGTTGGGTGAGCACGACAGCATCACATGTGTGTTGGGTGAGCACATGACATGTGTGTTGGGTGAGTACGACATCACATGTGTGTTGGGTGAGTACGACATCACATGTGTGTTGGGTGAGCACGACAGCATCACATGTGTGTTGGGTGAGCACGACAGCATCACATGTGTGTTGGGTGAGTACGACAACAGCACGTGTGTGTTGGGTGAGCACGACAGCATCACATGTGTGTTGGTTGAGCACGACAGCATCACGTGTGTGTTGGGTGAGCACGACAGCATCACATGTGTGTTGGGTGAGCACGACAGCATCACATGTGTGTTGGGTGAGCACATGACATGTGTGTTGGGTGAGTACGACATCACATGTGTGTTGGGTGAGTACGACATCACATGTGTGTTGGGTGAGCACGACAGCATCACATGTGTGTTGGGTGAGTACGACAGCATCACGTGTGTGTTGGGTGAGTACGACAGCATCACGTGTGTGTTGGGTGAGCACGACAGCATCACATGTGTGTTGGGTGAGTACGACATCACATGTGTGTTGGGTGAGCACGACAGCATCACATGTGTGTTGGGTGAGCACGACAGCATCACGTGTGTGTTGGGTGAGTACGACATCACATGTGTGTTGGGTGAGCACGACAGCATCACATGTGTGTTGGGTGAGCACGACAGCATCACGTGTGTGTTGGGTGAGTACGACAGCATCACGTGTGTGTTGGGTGAGCACGACAGCATCACATGTGTGTTGGGTGAGCACGACAGCATCATATGTGTGTTAGGTGAGCACGACAGCATCACATGTGTGTTGGGTGAGTACGACAACAGCACGTGTGTGTTGGGTGAGCACGACAGCATCACATGTGTGTTGGGTGAGCACGACAGCATCATATGTATGTTGGGTGAGCACGACAGCATCACATGTGTGTTGGGTGAGTACGACATCACATGTGTGTTGGGTGAGCACGACAGCATCACATGTGTGTTGGGTGAGTACGACATCACATGTGTGTTGGGTGAGCACGACAGCATCACATGTGTGTTGGGTGAGCACGACAGCATCACATGTGTGTTGGGTGAGCACGACAGCATCACATTGGTGTTGGGTGAGTACGACAGCATCACATTGGTGTTGGGTGAGCACGACAGCATCACATGTGTGTTGGGTGAGCACGACAGCATCACATGTGTGTTGGGTGAGCACGACAGCATCACATGTGTGTTGGGTGAGCACGACAGCATCACATGTGTGTTGGGTGAGTACGACAACAGCACGTGTGTGTTGGGTGAGCACGACAGCATCACATGTGTGTTGGTTGAGCACGACAGCATCACGTGTGTGTTGGGTGAGCACGACAGCATCACATGTGTGTTGGGTGAGCACGACAGCATCACATGTGTGTTGGGTGAGCACATGACATGTGTGTTGGGTGAGTACGACATCACATGTGTGTTGGGTGAGTACGACATCACATGTGTGTTGGGATAGCACGACAACATCACATGTGTGTTGGGTGAGCACGACAGCATCACGTGTGTGTTGGGTGAGTACGACAGCATCACGTGTGTGTTGGGTGAGCACATGACATGTGTGTTGGGTGAGCACGACAGCATCACATGTGTGTTGGGTGAGCACGTGACATGTGTGTTGGGTGAGCACGACAGCATCACATATGGGTTGGGTGAGCACATGACATGTGTGTTGGGTGAGCACGACAGCATCACATGTGTGTTGGGTGAGCACATGACATGTGTGTTGGGTGAGCACGACAGCATCACATGTGTGTTGGGTGAGCACATGACATGTGTGTTGGGTGAGCACGACAGCATCACATGTGTGTTGGGTGAGTACGACAGCATCACATGTGTGTTGGGTGAGTACGACAGCATCACGTGTGTGTTGGGTGAGCACATGACATGTGTGTTGGGTGAGCACGACAGCATCACATGTGTGTTGGGTGAGTACGACATCACATGTGTGTTGGGTGAGCACGACAGCATCACATGTGTGTTGGGTGAGCACGACAGCATCACATGTGTGTTGGGTGAGCACATGACATGTGTGTTGGGTGAGCACGACAGCATCACATGTGTGTTGGGTGAGGACGACAGCATCACATGTGTGTTGGGTGAGCACGACAGCATCACATGTGTGTTGGGTGAGCACGACAGCATCACATGTGTGTTGGGTGAGTACGACAGCATCACGTGTGTGTTGGGTGAGCACGACAGCATCACATGTGTGTTGGGTGAGCACGACAGCATCACATGTGTGTTGGGTGAGCACATGACATGTGTGTTGGGTGAGTACGACATCACATGTGTGTTGGGTGAGTACGACATCACATGTGTGTTGGGTGAGCACGACAGCATCACATGTGTGTTGGGTGAGCACGACAGCATCACATGTGTGTTGGGTGAGTACGACAACAGCATGTGTGTGTTGGGTGAGCACGACAGCATCACATGTGTGTTGGGTGAGCACGACAGCATCATATGTATGTTGGGTGAGCACGACAGCATCACATGTGTGTTGGGTGAGCACGACAGCATCACATGTGTGTTGGGTGAGCACATGACATGTGTGTTGGGTGAGTACGACATCACATGTGTGTTGGGTGAGTACGACATCACATGTGTGTTGGGTGAGCACGACAGCATCACATGTGTGTTGGGTGAGCACAACATCACATGTGTGTTGGATGAGCAAGACATGACATGTGTGTTGGGTGAGCACATGACATGTGTGTTGGGTGAGCACGACAGCATCACATGTGTGTTGGATGAGCACGACAACATCACATGTGTGTTGGGTGAGCACGACAGCATCACGTGTGTGTTGGGTGAGTACGACAGCATCACGTGTGTGTTGGGTGAGCACATGACATGTGTGTTGGGTGAGCACGACAGCATCACATGTGTGTTGGGTGAGTACGACATCACATGTGTGTTGGGTGAGCACGACAGCATCACGTGTGTGTTGGGTGAGCACATGACATGTGTGTTGGGTGAGCACGACAGCATCACATGTGTGTTGGGTGAGTACGACATCACATGTGTGTTGGGTGAGCACGACAGCATCACATGTGTGTTGGGTGAGCACGACAGCATCACATGTATGTTGGGTGAGCACGACAGCATCACATGTGTGTTGGGTGAGCACATGACATGTGTGTTGGGTGAGTACGACATCACATGTGTGTTGGGTGAGTACGACATCACATGTGTGTTGGGTGAGCACGACAGCATCACATGTGTGTTGGGTGAGCACGACAGCATCACATGTGTGTTGGGTGAGTACGACAACAGCACGTGTGTGTTGGGTGAGCACGACAGCATCACATGTGTGTTGGGTGAGCACGACAGCATCACGTGTGTGTTGGGTGAGCACGACAGCATCACATGTGTGTTGGGTGAGCACGACAGCATCACATGTGTGTTGGGTGAGCACATGACATGTGTGTTGGGTGAGTACGACATCACATGTGTGTTGGGTGAGTACGACATCACATGTGTGTTGGGTGAGCACGACAGCATCACATGTGTGTTGGGTGAGCACAACATCACATGTGTTTTGGATGAGCAAGACATGACATGTGTGTTGGGTGAGCACATGACATGTGTGTTGGGTGAGCACGTGACATGTGTGTTGGGTGAGCACGACAGCATCACATATGGGTTGGGTGAGCACATGACATGTGTGTTGTGTGAGCACGACAGCATTACATGTGTGTTGGGTGAGCAATGTGTGTAGTAATGTCACGTGACGCTAGACAGCAGTCTCGCGATAACAAAAACGTTATACAAGAGCCTTTCTTCCCCCCCCCCCCCCGAACGAAATAGAATTTCTATAGAAAATATATACTGTTACCAGTGTCGGTCCCCCCCCCCCCCCCCCCCCCCATCCCCGGAGAATAAGTCTAGAAAAAAAAACACTGGTCAAAGTTACAATATTTGCCACAAACCAAATAAAAAACCGAGAGACATTGTGAACTAAATAAAAACTTACACAGACAAATCTGTTTGCTGGTGGCATTGAATTTACGACATTGCCAGGTGCGACTAGCATAGAGCATAGACAACCGTTAATCTTCCAAATAGTAGAGGTATGTGTTGTGTTGGTATTTAAGTAGCAAATTAACATTATTCAAAAATGTACACACAAACACACACACACACTAGTCCTTATAGTCATAGCCAAATATTCTACTAAAATATTCTCGACTGAAAAATATTTGAATGAAAGAAAGCGGGAGTTGGCATGATTTTTGTGACAAGACGAGTACTAGCCCATGCCTTGTTTAGAGGTAATAAACCAAGGGACTGTACTGATAATGATATTTGTCAAGAGATTTGACTGGATCTGCACTGTAAACAATGTGTAACGAATGGGTGTAATGCATGTAGGTTGACG
Organism: Physella acuta; assembly: GCF_028476545.2. Classification (NCBI taxonomy): domain Eukaryota; kingdom Metazoa; phylum Mollusca; class Gastropoda; family Physidae; genus Physella; species Physella acuta. Next base: position 533,835 of record NW_026731892.1, on the reverse strand, counting down.
TAGAATCAACGAACAAGCGAAAATGTGATGTAGGTATATGTAAGCTGCTCTACAACAGAGAAAGATAGCTACAAGAAAACTTTGAGAAAAACTCAATTTTACAAGCCACCCGCAAGGTACAAAGTTGGTATGTTGTCTCTACACGTAAATGTGGCATTCCCACTGAACTACAAAAACATCAATCAAACGACATCATTTCCACTGAACTAAAAAAAACTGATAATATAATAGGAAGGACGAATATACGTCATAGGAGTAAGTGTTACAGAATGGTCGCAGGTTGGTTTACATTAGCTGTATGATGTGTGAATAGCCAACCCTACAACAATCTACACACGATCTGATGTAACAGTCGATACACTATATGATACAACAGTCTATACACGATCTGATACCATACAACAGTCTATACACGATCTGATACCATACAACAGTCTATACACGATCTGATACCATACAACAGTCTATACACGATCTGATACAACAGTCTATACACGATCTGATACAACAGTCTATACACGATCTGATACAACAGTCTATACACGATCTGATACCATACAACAGTCTATACACGATCTGATACCATACAACAGTCTATACACGATCTGATACAACAGTCTATACACGATCTGATACAACAGTCTATACACGATCTGATACCATACAACAGTCTATACACGATCTGATACCATACAACAGTCTATACACGATCTGATACAACAGTCTATACACGATCTGATACAACAGTCTATACACGATCTGATACAACAGTCTATACACGATATGATACAACAGTCTATACACGATATGATACCATACAACAGTCTATACACGATCTGATACAACAGTCTATACACGATCTGATACCATACAACAGTCTATACACGATCTGATACCATACAACAGTCTATACACGATCTGATACAACAGTCTATACACGATCTGATACAACAGTCTATACACGATCTGATACAACAGTCTATACACGATATGATACCATACAACAGTCTATACACGATCTGATACAACAGTCTATACACGATCTGATACCATACAACAGTCTATACACGATCTGATAATTTAACAACTTCCATAGAGCAGGTTGTGTTTTTTTTCTAGTTACAAAAAAAAAAATGAACACAAATCAGACATTACCAACTCGACCCTTTTAACTTTTGGATAAAACTAAAACGCCATTGTATTATTTAGCAGAGTGTACATGTTCTACGAGCCAGTTAATAAACAAACAATGGTGCAGGTAAAACAAATCTGTGCTTACCTGTGACCGGAGAAAGGCGCCCCACCAATGACAGGACCAGCGAATATTTCCTGAACACTCTAGGTCACGCTGTATGCTTCCCAAAGATCTGGTGACACTCGCACGCCTGAACACACACACACACACACACACGGTGAAAGGCAGTGTGGTGTGTAAACTAGTTGGTAGAGGTTTATTTTTATTTAAGCGGACAGGGGTAGTGCGGTGAGATTCCCCACGGCTGTACTTTAATTGTGTTATCGATTGGCCGCGGTCTGGCGGCACAACTGTTACGTTTTTAACGGCGTATTTTCAATTTCAGCGGCAGAAAGAACAGCCTTTAATATAGCAACGGTTTGGTTCGGGTTTACGGTAGGACAGAACAATTAACAGCGTCAGTGGTGGGATTATTGCATAGCCTCGCCCCACCAAAAATGTCGGAGTTGTGTCCCCTGTCTTACCAGACGTGACCTGGCATCACATGACTGTCACGGTTGTCTAATCCTGATGATTCGGCGCTTCTTGGTGGCTGCCGCATAGATTATCTCATTACACTTTTTAAAAATACCCGCATCGATGTAGCTAATGGTGGGATTATGTCTTTATGAAACCTAATTATAAAAATTGCATGGAATGAAAACATAACACATATTGACTGTAAGCGTATAATTAGGACTTTACTATATATGTAGGTATATATGTTTGGACTCTACATTGCGCAAATCTTGACAAACGTTACATTTAATGACTTTGCCCCAATCAAACAATTAGGGCCTACATATTTATTTATAGACGTACCAAGTCCCAAGAATTTTTGCATGGGGAGATCGAGCGCATTTAGCTTTATTGTGTGTTAGCATGGCCATTATACAACATCTGACCCCGATTCTTGCCAAATTTCACATCCCCAACATTTCACATTATGAAAATATCTTTGTTTTTTATTTCCTTTAACTTTCTAATTAGTAACAGCACATTGTATTCCTAGGAATGAGAAGCTGATGGGTTGCACAATTTCTATAGAACAATAAGGAAAGGTGAGCTCAATAGGATGGTTTAAAGTAACAGTGGACTTAGTGAAAACATCTACGTCGTTTCATTCTGGCGGTGGGTGGCTGGGGTTAAGTGGGGTATGCTTTGGTTTTATTCTGACGCGCTGTTTCGTTCCCCATAGTCGTAAGAATCAAGTCAAATGTCAGTACATTAAAAAGTACATCCAGTCTGTTCATGTTAAACAGTTTCATTCACCCGCACTACACATAGTGGCAAGTCAAGCTCAGCTTTAAAAAAAAAACAGGCCTTAGAATACCCAACACAATAAACGCCGTACATCACAGTACACTAGAGACCAACACGACACACAAAACATCGCACTACAGGACTCAGGTAAAATGACAAACAACACGTCACATCACGAATAGACTCGAGTAAAGATGACACACAAACACCATACAAACTTAATTGGGTAAATTTGGACGCATGACTCCCACCTCCTCACAAATTAGGATAAATACGACAAACAATCGCAACAGCTGCAGATGTGTGTAAATATGACATATACTATTTCGCTTCAAGGGGATCTCGATACACATGACACATGAACTATCGTGCATCCGTAAACTTTGGTAAATATGACACGCGTGACATCTCGTGTACAAACATGAGTAGCTACACACAAACCACACACTTAATTATAGCCTAGACTTGCGAAAAATATGTAGACGGGCCAACAGTGGCGTAACGAGGTCGGGTGTCACCCGGTGCGGCACTTAATGGTGTCACCCCCCCCCCCCACCCCCAGAGGCGTAGCGACCCTTCCCGGGGACAAACTTTCAAACTTTCGATTTGCAACCCCCCCCCCCCCCCTCTAAAATTTTTCTCTATATATTTTGCTATTTTTTGCCTTGGTGTCACCCCCCTAAATGGTGTCACCCGGTGCGGTCCGCACCCCCCGCCCAGCCCCCTCGCTACGCCTCTGCGGGCCAATACGACACACATCACACCAGTACTTGGGCCAATACGACACACATCACACCAGTACTTGGGCCAATACGACACACATCACACCAGTACTTGGGCCAATACGACACACATCACACCAGTACTTGGGCCAATACGACACACATCACACCAGTACTTGGGCCAATACGACACACACCAGACCAGTAGACTTGGGCCAACACACCACACCAGTAGACTTGGGCCAATACGACACACATCACACATATAGACGGGCCAATACGACACACACCACACCAGTAGAATGAATAGTGTGGTCGTTAAGCCTACATATGACCAGCTTCTTTTACTTTCCCTAACGTGAGGCACTCATACGATCTAGACCAGGGGTCTCCAAACTACGGCCCGCGGGCCGGATGCGGCCCGCGAGGTCTTCTCATCCGGCCCGCGGCAATCTTTTTGTCTACTGAATAAATGTTTGTTAGAGGTGGCTGAGGAACTTTGCATAGAAATTTCAAAACAATTTGAAAATGTACCTTTGGGTGCAAATAAAATTGCCCACCGTGTTGCAGCCATCGGTGAAAACATCGTGACTGAAATAGCGAGAAATGCAAGCGAGTTTCGATATTTTTCAATTGCCATGGATGAGTCGCTGGACAGCTGTTCCACCTCTAAACTTCTTGTATTCATTAGAGGTGTGGATGAAGACATGAACATAACACAATAGCTGGCTTCCCTACATAGAAATATGGCACTGTTAAGGGAGAGGATATCCAACCATAGATAGTTCAGAGACACGTTGAAAGCTACAAACACAGAATCGCAAGATTTGCCATATTTCACAGCAGTAAGATGGCTAATTTGCGAGAAAGTTCTGAGCAGAGTATTAAAGTTAAGGAAAGAAATAGGTGACTTCCTGGAAAGTAAAGGCAAGCCACAGCCATTAATGTCTGATGAAGATTAGGTATATAAATTGGTCTCTGCTGCAGACATAACTAGTCATTACAATTTTTTGAACATCAAACTACAAGAGAGGGAAATCTAGTATCTGATCTATACGTTCACCTAAAGGCCTTTAGATCCAGACTTGTCTTATTTTTGGAACAAGTACAGGCCGACAACTTGACCCACTTTCAGCAGTGCAAGGTCTTTACGGCTAAACCAACCACTGAGTTCCCCACGTCATTTGTATGCGAGATCATCCAAGACCTCCAGGTGCAGTTTCAATAACGGTTTTCTGACTTGGATTCAAATGCAGAAGTGAGACTATTTCAAAACCCATATAATGCAAATGTGGCCAGTTACAAAGATGAACAGCAGCTGGAGGTCATTGAATTGCAAGCAAATGACCTCCATAGAGTGTGTTGTCCCCCGATAGTGTTTCTTTCAGACTTTTTTCTTCGGGGGAGGGAGACACTTGAAATTTGTTTATATTTTTTTATAAATAAAATTCCTTATGGGGGGGAAGGGGGGCGGGGTTAGAAGTTCTTCAGGGTGGGGGGGCACCACCCCGAAGAGATGCCTTGAAGAAACTCTGGCCCCCGAACTGATAATTGATAGTTAATGCGGCCCTCGGGCTGAAAAGTTTGGAGACCCCTGATCTAGACTGACCCAGGGACGCCTTCAAACGAATCTGGGTTCAAGATACCTGAAGCACTTAGTGAAAGGAAGACGGACTGTTCAGAGTGGGCAGAGTTTCTTCCAGGCATACCCCCTCCCCCCCCCCCCGAACGAGATGGAATTTATATAGTAAACATACACTTTTACTAGTGTCCGCCCCCCCCCCGAAAAATATAAATTATATAAATTTCATTTCGTTCGGGGGGGGGGGGGGCGGTAAAAAAGATGCCTGGAAGAAACTCTGAAGTATAGGCCTAACGGAATTTTCTTTAAGCGGTAATCTGTAATGACAACAATTTTAACCAATTTGTCGACCCCTTCTTATCATCACAGGTCGTCACGAAAATTTTAAAAAATAACACACACCCCTTTATCCGTTACTCCGCACATCACTAAGTTCGATGACCAATTCCCCCCCCCCCCCCCCCCCCCCACGCTTTTTTCCTCTCCTAGAGCGTGACGTCATTTTTTGGGACCTTTCTTTTTCCGAGGATGTAGGGCCATGTTTTGTATTTTTGGTAGGCCTCTTGTGTGAAGAAAAATATAAAAATTTAATGTTTACCAACATGGAAGCCAAACTTGCAGAATACAGAGCAAAGAAAGCAAAAGAAAAACAGTTTGAAAACTCATTAATCTCTAAATTGAAAAATAACTTGACACATAGATTTAGGTGGAAGGAGGTAGCTTATTTAAATCATATTTGTTATTTCTTATTGGGTTATTTCCCGAGGCAGACAGACTACGTAAGCTCTAGCCTAACACGCCGTACTCAGCGTACTGACACTGTATTACTATGACTGTATTAAACTGTAAGTTAGTTAGATCTAGATCTAGTAGTAGTGTAACACACACTAACAGTAACAAACAACATTAAGTCAAGTCATCAACACATATTCATCAACAACAGACTGAGACGCCAACAGCAACGGTTATTGCCATTGGTTAATCAATTATTAAAAATTGTTTCAAACAAGAGTTCAGACAAGATTTGGGGAAAATATTGCTGTTTTAAGAAAAATTCAACTGCAATTTTGAGGGGGGTTGTAAGCTGACGTATCACATCAAATTAGGGGGGGGGGGGGGGGGTCTTGCTTTATCTGATGATGTGTGATGGAGGGGAGGGGGGAGGTAATAATCATCAAAAAAATCGTGACACCATTTATTATGGATGACCCCCGTGGATAAAAAAAAACGTTTTTTTTTAGATTTAGCCATCAGAGCAGCCATAAAAAAATAAAAATAACTTAAGCTTGAAAATAATTCCGAAATTTAATATATTTACAATCAGTGTTATAAAAGTTGCAAATCCAGAGAACTTGTAAATATATATTTTTTTAGTTTAATTTCTAATTAATTTTTATTTAATTTCATCAAACCTAAGTTATAAACTGAAGTTTCTCTTTTGTAAGACAAACATTGATTGGCTGTACAGGGAATCTGTGATCAATATTCCGAAAACCCCACTTTATAGTAATTTGTTCTCAAAACTTTGCTGATAAAATTGTTTTTTTTTAAAATAATTTTTTTAAACCACATGACATAGTACTGCCATTTTTCTTTACATTTTCTGTGATAAAAATGTAAACTTACAAACTGTTATTAAAAATTAGGCCCATAGTCAAGTTATAAATTTATAGCCTAATATAAAGTCTTGATTGTATAATTAAATTACTTTTGTTATTAATATGCAAATATTATAAGTGTGAAACACATTTAAGCAGTGTAGAATAAATATTTCCATAGACCATAAACTATAATTTAGCAACAGGAGCCTTTTTTTAATTAAAAGAATAAATTAATTGAGTAAATTAAATTTCTTTTGAGTCCTTTGGTATAAATTCTTTGCAACTCACTTTGAATTACAGGTAAAAGATCTTACTCCAGAACCCAGCAATATTTCTTTAGAACATTCAGATAAACAAGCCCAATTGGAATCAAAGAAAAGCAAATTCAAACTTGAGGATGTGGATGATATAGTTTCTGTGGCAGAACTCAGCAAAAGGACCTCTACTACTGAATGGCTTTTGAGGATTTTAAAATTCCTTCTTTGGCTTACATTATGGGGCTTATTTGTTGAACTTCAATTTGGTGCTGTATTCTTTACAATATCAGTTTTGTTGTTTATTTATGTCAATACCAGAACAGGCCCAAAAGATAATAGACCAAGTGCCTATTCTGTATTCAACAAAGACTGTGAAAGAATTCATGGAACTCTAACAGCTGAACAATTACAGAAACAGATGTTCAGTGTACCGGGCCTTCCTGCTTGAAAACTTGTTAAGTTTTGAAAACTGCAAATGATTGCTTAACAGAAATTAAATTTATCGTGTTGGTGCTTTCATGTTTGAATTGAGCACATAGGTTTATTTTGATTTTTATAATCCATGGTTAACTCTATTCAGGAAAAAATGAATTTGGTGATGGACGTTTTAAATATTTTTAGGCAGTATGTGCAACCTATACATTTACCGTTTAATTTTATCAAATAAGAAATTCGTTTTTTTGTTTCAAATATTTTTTGGATTGTGGGAATATTTAGAATGATAAATTAAATAAAAATTGGACAATAATGAATAAGGTATGATATGAGTTCATTTGTCTTGTGGCAGTTACCTACTTGCAAGTAATATATTGCCATTCATTTAAATATATATATATATATATATATAAATAGCTGGATTAAATTAATTAGACATTTTAAAATGGTTAAACATGTGAAAGCAAAATAAACTTTCATAAAGTTTTCTGCTACATAAATATTGCTTTCTGGTAATTTTCAGTTGTTTTAATATAAAATTTTAAAATATTTACTTTGTTTTCTTTCTTCTTTGTTCTTAATTTTAGTGTTGGAAGGCATCCCCTCCAACACAAGTATATGTGTCAACTGGTTATGCATCATTGAGGCCATTGACCCTGATTTCAGCCTGCTTTTCTTTTTGGATTTGCTTCCATAGCCTTTGTCCAACCAAGAACAAACTACAAGGCAGCAGATGTTTGATTTTGGAGTTGTCTCTCCTAGAAGAGTGGCTGTCACCAGCTAACGAGCCTCATCTGTCTGAGGGTTCGAACTAGATACTTTTCGGTTTTGCAACCATGAGCTTTATTGACTCGACCACACTGACCCCCTTTGTTTTAATATTTGGGATATAAATTTATTGTGTGTTCATCAAATTAGTGTTTACCATGTTATGTATAAATTCTAGAAAGAAAATGATGCTGAATTGGTCACTTGCTGAGAAAAGATACTGACAACATAGCCAGACAGGTCTGGGAACGGAACCCTCAGGAGAAAAGAGGACAACCAAAGCAAACATGGAGGAGGCTAAAAGGATAGGACAGAGCTTGAAAAGTGAAGGGTGGCAAGGAACCTAAAGAAATAATGATATGATTATATTAAGTACATACATCTTTAGTTAAGTTTTAAAAAAGAAAAAGAAAAACCTGTTTTTTAAGCTTTATTTTTATAGCTTTCCCTCATTTTGAATACAATATAACTTTTTTTAAATCAGAAAACATTTGTCATAAGTTTTTGAATTACTAAATTAAAATGACATTTACTGTATTATACATGAGCATGATTCACATTTCAGTTTAATACATAAATGGAAGCAGCAAGCAACCCAACAGAAAAAAACAAAATATAAATAGATAAAAGAAATGTATTGGATCACATTTGTAATTGCAGCTTTGGGCATGGTACTAATAGCTTTTAAAGATGGCCCATATCACATCATATTTGACCAAATCACATTTGACCAAATGGAACTTTAAATACAACCTCATAGCTTTTTTTTTAAATTTTCAGCCAAGCCATAAGATACATCGGCACATTAAAATTAGAATTTTTGAAATGTTTATTTTGGCAGTACTAAAGAAAATCAATAGGGAAAAAACAAGATTGTACTCGTCCACTTTTATTCACTAGTCCACAGTTTCTAGGATATCTTTGTTCTTTTTAACTTACTTTAATAGTTTAATTACTAATCTAATGTAGGCTAATTATAAAGAAGATTAAGTTTAAAAATGCAAAAATTATTTACAATTTAGAAAATATTAATTATTTTGAAGTGTATAACAATAATACATTAATAAATATATTAACATATTTACAGTGTTTTGTAATAGCAATGTTGTTTTTTTTTAAACTATGTAAAACTTATAGTGTGAAATGAAATACAAAACTTAATAAAGGGAACTTTTTCCCTGGCAGAGAAAATCAAGGGATACTTGAAAAGCATTAAGATATTAACAACAAGGAATGAATGTGCATAGTAATATTACTGATACAACCCACCATTATATCTGGGTTTAACTTTGATTGCATGTTGGTGTGTAAAACATTTTTTTACAGAAAAACTAAGTAAAAAACATTCTTAAAACAATTATTCAATTCTGTTCAGTTCAAGAACTAGAAGAAGTGATGTCAGCTTGTGCATCTTCAGCTAAAGAGGAAAGCTTGCTGTAGCCTTCAATATTTTCTGGTTGAATTCCAAAGTCTTCCATCTAAAAATAAAATGTATATTTGCTTGCAATAAAATATATTTTCTACTATAAAGAAGTCTATATTAAAACAGGTCAACAACATATTTTTAACAAATTAAGCAATTAAGAATTAGTAATGATTAGGTACCTGTTTATGGAAACTTCTGATATCAATAATCAGCTGAGTTCTGATTTTATCCGAGTCACTAAAACCTGATTTTTCTTTTTCTTTCTCTCCTCCTCTTGCTTTTTTCAACCGTCTCAAACTTTCTTCCATCTTTTTAGTTGATGTCAAAACCTCACAAGTCACTTCTGAAAATCTAAATATTTAAACATAGTTATTTTTTTTCTCCATTAAATAAACAATAGCACTGCACAAAATTGATTAATAAACTGACTTACAGCTGGGAGAGGTGGTAAAACATGACTAACTCATGAACTGACTTACTGCAGGGAGGGGTGGTAAAACATGACCGACTCATAAACTGACTTACTGTTGGGTAAGGGAGGTGAAAACATGACCAAGGAACTCCACTTTCTGCTGCTGATTTAACGCATTCGAATGCTCAGCACAAAACTGGGTCAGGGGTTTTATCACACTGGACAGGTAAGTGGACTGTTTGGTGGGAACCTGGTGAGACAAATATTCAAACAGTTAACACTGATGACTTGTTTATGCTGAAGGAATTGAAGGATTAGATAATTTAATAAGGAGATGTGAAAATGTCATAAAATCCAATACATTATGTTTTCACGCCGCTTTTTTCAACTAGCAACGAAAACCATAGTAAAAAAAATAATAAGATGGACCATCATATCCTCAAGAAAACTTCTTTCTAAAATAAAATTAAAATGCTTAGTTTTATTGTCACTTCTGTAGCTTACCTCTTTGTTAGTTCTTCTGTAGAGCCTAGGAATGTCATTAACCTGATTCAAGAAAACACTGCATCTCTTAATTATGTCTTCAGTGACCATGGACCAAAACCTTGGTCTACATTCACAAGCTGAACTCATTTCTTCAGATAGTATCACTGTGAATAATTGTTTAAAACACTTTTTTTTAAATCAAAAGTTTTTGTAATTATTTTAAATGGAATCATAAAAACATTTACTTACATAATTCCACAATTCAACAAGACCAAAGAACTAAAAAACTTACCTTTCACCAAGTCTGGGTTTTCATGTCCCACAGACACAAGCTTTGTCTTAATTTCATTTTCATACAATAATGGAATCTGAAAATAAATCATGAAATAATTAAAATTTTTATAATTTTTAATTTATATGGTATGGTTTGATTCCAGTGCACATAATCTTACCATGGCAACCAACTTATCCATATCTGCCATCAAAGCTACCACTTGGCCTGTTGTCAGGGCTGGTCTTTGCACTAAATCTTGCATATGTGTGGGTTTTGGTGACATGGACCGAGTCATTATGTCAGTTGTTGTTGTTGGACTATTTAGGATGTCAGGAGTTGAGGAACGTGGCTTTGTTTCTGTAACTGATTCAGTTTTTCTGACAAACTGAAAGACAAAACACAATTATAATGTATGTTGGCTTTTTGTATGACCCAATATGTATTAGGGTGAAGGTCATGAACAATTTTATTACATATCAATATAGCAAGTTTAGTTTAGTTTTATTACATTTGTCATATCAAGAAAGTTTTTCCCATCACTAAAGTTAAAATTAAAAATTGGTGCTTTAAAATGTGAGCTTAAAATTATTTAGTAAGAAGGGAAATGGAGAACAAATATTTATAGCAGAAGTTGAATGCATTTTTATTTACCTCTTCTTGATAAACTTCATTAAGCCATGTTTTGTAACGTGAAAGTAGTTGAAGATTTAGTTTTACAAATCTGTTGAAAAGAACAAATTAAGATAAAAAATTCCATTAGATATGACATTATTAGATTAAAACACTGCACTAGCGAATAAACAACTTAAAAAAAACTTCACTAGCTATGACGCAAATCACAAAATACTGCAGCAACTTCGACACATATGACATGAGCCAGCAGCTAAGACACCAGTTAACCAAAGTGTGTACCTGTGAGTTAAAGCTGGTAAGAAAATATCCTCTCTCCAGCACCAATTCAAACATGTCCACAGGGCATTGGAAGACTGAAGGTGAAAATCTCCTAGAACAGAGAAAATATTTTTTATTCTGGGATCAACTTCATTGGCACAATCCAACAAAAAATGTTTAACAAAAGAAACATTTTTTAGTAATAGTACTAATAGACCTCATCTTTATTTTAAGGCCGCTGATCGAAAACAAATATCTCAGATAACAAAATGCACAATTGCCTTTACCTACTTAGCTTTCATTACTGACCATCAGAGTTAGGTGTTGTCACTCTCACATTGAATATTCAAACATAATATTTTAGCTATGATTGTGTTACTATTTTAAAAACTATTGCATTTTTAAAAGAGACAATCACAAACCTTGAACATTATTAAAACCAGTAGCTAAGGAGGTTTCAAAGGATCCAGCAATGTCTTGAAACCTAATAGAAGTTTTTAGAACAATGTTCAGTAATTACAACCAAAGTTTGCTATCTTCGCATTAATTTACCACTAATATTTATATGTTCAAGTTTGAAAAACCAAGGTAAACAGACCTAATCTGAAAATAGACAGGTAAACTCCATTTTCCAAGAAGTGAACTATAACTTGGATGTTGTCTGAGACGTTTCACACTGGCCAAAGAGCCACAGCATTGCTCAAAATCATCCAGAAACTTCATGCATGCATTGTATTTCTATGTATAAGAAGGAGTTAAATGCAGTTGAGTAAGTGCCAGTATGATAAAAACATTTCTAAATAAATTCTAAAAACAGGCGTCATATAACAACACACAAATAAGTTTTACTTTGTGGAAAACATCAGGATTTCCTGGTGCAAATATAGATGGTGTCTTGAGTTCTAGATTCTTGACCACTTCAGGCAATACAGCGTTCACTATAAAGTCATATCCCCTAACAATGTCTCCACTGAAACACAGATATCAGTTGATACAATTAAGAGTTGTAGGTAAAAGCTACAATTATAAATAAAACAAAGCTGAAACTGATTCAAGATACACTTGCCTGGTCCCTGTTGTAATGCCAGTGAGGATGGAACATTTTTCAGGGAAGAAAGCCACTATATGATCAAACATTACTGATATATCTTTGTTGTGATGTCTCAAAAATTCTTCACTAATTACCTGTAAAACAAAGGAACTCAAAAGGGTAGTTGTACTTTGGGGTGGGGGAGTAATCAGTTCTAGTTTTTAAAACAAAATATTAAACATGAGGTACCACCTAGCTCATTATCACAGGTTCAAAATTGTAAACAAATTATTATGTTTTTTTTTCACACAAAAATTAGTAAAGAATTATGTAAATTTACTTTTCTTCTAAACTAAAATCCCTGGTATTTGGATAATCTTGCTTTTAAAAAATGTGAGATCAGTAAACTTACTTCTTCCATATAAGGATGAACAATATGCTCTTGAAATAAACTCTCAGCATCATGAGTTTTATCTATGAGTGCATATGTTCTTAGACACTGCCGCAACATTCCAGCATTTTCTGTCTCAAGCCCAGACAAGAATGAGCCCTCAAGACTGAATTGTAGAGTAGTCGTTATTGCTGCTATGCGCTAAAAAAATTATTGCAATTCTTTTAATGGCAATTAAATTATTATAATAGTTCAAGAACAGTAGAATTTAGTGCAGAAATATATTTAAAGGTCTTGGCTTAACAGTAAAATTGAATGTTTAGACAATGTACTCACAGGTTTAACTTTATCTACCAGTGGCAGTCCTTTGCTTCTTGTAACATAAAACTGAAGTTTGTTAAATTCTGTTGCAACACGTTCTATCAATGGTCCAGTCAGTTCACTTGATAGGGTAATAATTAAATATTTGTAACTAGTATGTCTTTGTGTTTAACTAAAAAATTGCATTCAGGTAAATAACAACCTAAATGAATAAAGATTTCAATAAACCTATCTCTATCAAATAAAATTTAAGTAAAAAAAAAAACAAATCTTTATACCCAGGAGTGTCTGTATCTGTGCCTTGTTTTATTCCAAGCAGTTTTTCTATTTTTTCTACAGAAGCTGTTATGTTCATTAACCTTTGTAGCACAGCCTAAAAAAATGTAATACATTCAATCAAATACATTTTTAAGAATAAAACATTTCAAACATTTTTTTTCTTTTATCAGAAAAACATAAAATATTTGGTAAAAACCTTTTTTCTCTGTATTTCCTGCTGTTGTCTGATCTTCTCTTGTACACCTTTGATGGCTTCATCCATTGCTGTTTGGACACTCTAAAAAGAATTTGAAAAACTGATTGTGATTTTATTTGATACAATACTAAAATCTAGTTTTAATCAACATTTAAACACCACACAAAACTTACCAAAACTTCTTCTTTAAGCTGACCAAGTGGGGTTGTTAAATTTGTTATAGCTTTATCCATTCCAACCTGTCAAACAAAAGCACTTTTAAGACAGACTAAACAAAACAGCCTTAATCTACAGATAAAAAATTACTTAACTACCCGGTACTTTTTTTTAAGACTGTTTTTAATAATGATTAATAATGATTACCAAGTTAGTTGATAAGTTTACAAAATCAGCATAATCTTTATTAATGAGTTCAATCATTGCACTTCTGATGACTTTTAAATATAGATCTAGGTCGTCACGTAAGGTTTCAAGTGGAACCTTTTTTTTACAATCCATAATGAACTTGTCAACTTCAAAGTCTTTCTAAAAAAATAAGAATGCAAAGTTAGTACATTTTGTGAGATGCGTGATTTAATCAAGCAAAAGCAGGGCACCATGCACCACACTTTTTAGCACCCGTACATTTTTAAAGATTTCTACTAATTCAAGTATTTTCTAATATTAAAAATATTACAATACTACAATATAAAAGTCATAAAAAAGGCTATTAAATTTAGTTTAAATTTTGTATTCTTAGCCATACCCCAAATATCAGCATTTTGGGCACACAGAGCCGGACGATGGGGATTAAGTAATAACTTCTAGTTTAACCTAACTCCATGATAAAAATGATTTGTTTCTAATCCCAAAATAGTTTAAGTTTAAGCTGTGTACACCCACTTTAAATTTTAAATGATACCCTTTGGACCCAGTCAACATTTTACACAATTATAGGTCTACATAGGGCCTTCAGTCTTTTGGTCTCCTCTTAATCTCCTCCCTGCTGGACCATGATGGTTATATATGACATAACGTGCTATCTCTACTGTTGGGCCAAGTAGGGTATAAATTACATAAGATTATAAGATGAATCCTTTGCTTCTCTATTATCAAAGAACAGCAGTGGCTGTTACTTCAGAAGTAGATTAGCAGTTTTAAAGGTGTTTTTGAGAGCGTAGGGTACCCACTGAGGCCAAATAGTAAATAGTTAATAAATAATTATAATAGTATAGTGCCTAGTGTCCTGCTATACCCTACAATGTTCTATTTATTATTCTAGTTAAACTCTATGCTCATTTATTCATACAATACAGTCATAGGCCTATAGAGTATAGATCTAAAATCTATGACATGACTGATCACAAATGTTGGTAATCAATCGTTTTAGGTACGTAAAATCGCCCGCGGCTAGTAATGTACGAAAAAGTTACCTCATTGTCAAGGCTTTACTTTAATAGAAGTATATAGTATATTGTGATATATTTGTGTCAAATATTATAGATAAATGAATAATAAACCTAAATCAATGGCTAAATATATCAATAAAGGCAAGAAATTAACTTTAAACAGCAGTGTTTGCGAGCAGGATTTGCTATATAAAAAGCGGCCATCTGTAAGTTAGAGTGGCTTACCCTGAATCTTGCGCTATAAGTTTACAATTAAAAAAAAACAAAACAAGATGGATGTTATAGTAAATGAGCATGGTTGCATCTGTTGGAAACATCACCAGTTTTCATTTATTACTGAAAAGTTTTAATTCAATTGTTTAAAAACAGGTACATAAAAATAATAAATGAAACAAGGAACATTTTTGTATTTTTCAAAACATAAATCCTCCTCAAAATGTGAAATAATTATTAAAATTTAAGGAGTCACCTGTTTTTCACATTACTAGTCGCGGGCGATTATACATACCTAAAACGATAGATTACCCAAATGTTTAAGTTTAATTTACATGAATTTAATTTAGTATTGAATTAATTTACAAATTACAAAATTTAAAATTTAAGATCTAGCCTAGTCTACCTTCATAAACTCTTCTTTATCAAAACATAGAGTTGCAGGTCCAGATGGCAATGTAAATGTTTTATTTGCGACGTCAACTGTCATTTTTTAAAGCTACGCTAGATCTAGAGATCTAAATCTAGTATTAAAATTGACCTAATGCAGAAAATAGTAATAAAGTTTTGTTAATTTTTACGTTGATGTGTTGTCAATATCATTAGTCAAGTAGAGTAGTTCCCCTTTTTGTGGATAAAAAAATGGAATGATAATTATTAAACGAAAAACGCTATCATCTTTGATGAAAGGCTGCTTTGGTGTGTTTGTATTGTATACTACTCTGTGTACTGTAGAGTATACTGACAGAAGTTTGTAGGATTGTAGGTAGTTTAACTAATATTAATAGGTCTACAAGAAATTTTCTAAGTTACCTACAGAACCTAGTCTGCAGTTACTTACTTATCAGTCATAAATGGCAGATCCATCAAGATTTCGTTGCCTGTCGCCACAATTTGAAAGCCGTCGATTTAATGATGAAACTCTTTCAACAAAAACTTCAATGGAACAGGTAACTAAAACTAAACGTATCAAATAGGCCTACTGCTTAATTTAGGAACTCTAATTGTAATTAGATTCTCCTAATTAAATCATAGACATATGTCAATGAAATAGACTTAATAATGTGACATTAATGATCATTAATGTCACTTAATGACATAGTAAAAATAGTTATAATTTATATCTTCATCATTCCTTTGTGGCCTCTGGGAAGCAAAGGGCTGCAATTACACATTTCCAGCGGACTCGGTTTTGGGCTGCTCCCTTAATCTGTGCCCACATGAGCCCAGCTGTCTTAGCCTCTTCCTCTACTGTTTCTTTTCCATGTTTTCTTTGGCCGGCCCACTTTCATTTTTCCCTAGGGATTCCAGTCCATAGCATGTTTTGCAATATTATCTTTTTCTCTTCTTAGCGTGTGTCCAATCCATCCCCATTTACGGGCCTTGATATCCTTATTTATTGGCTGTTGTTTTGAAATTTGCCACAGGTCTTTGTTTGATATTTAGTCTGGCCATCTTATTTGTTAATCGTTAATACTTAACTAAGTTTAATTACTAAAGGCAAAAGGGCATGTCTATCATAATCATCATAGGCATAGGGTGACATAGGGCCTACTAACTCAGTAACTGAATAACACTAACTAGATTCTAGTTTAGTTATTTTAGTCTAGTACTTGTAGCTTGAGTGTAAGAGGTATTGCCAATAAATATTAAATAGTGAAACAGGCCAGGCTGACTTTGTCTTTGGCCTGCAGTAATTAATTAGATCTGACTATTATGTAGGCCTATAAACTCAAACTTTCTGTTCTCAGGTATTTGAGGGTATTTTTAGCATTTACTAGACATACACTATTGACTACAAGCTACATTTTCTATAAAGTGTGACACATTCAACAATATTTAAAACTTGTTAGGACTGTCTGAAAGCAGCCATAGAATCATAAAAAGTATAGTTATACAATTAGCAAATACAGTTAAAAGTTTAGTGGGCAAATAATTCTATAGAATAGTCAACAGTCCTCTATTTTTAAAAAATCATTAAATATGTCTATAAACCTACAAAAATAGAGTAAATGAAATACATTTTTTAAAAAGATAAACAATACAAAATATTAAAAAATACATTATTAATATGCAATTACATTGTGAAATAATATTAACCTACTAATGGTATTCAAAACAATACTTAGCTCTATAACACAACATATCAAAAGCGAGGATGAAAAGTGTAATAATAATGTCAATGTGGCCTAAATATAGTGACTACTTTTAAAAGGAGAGGCTAACATTAGAGAAAATACCCAAAATCAAATATAATTTTTATATGCATAAAACCTATTAGCTCCTCTAAAATAAGCTTTAAAAATCAATCAATGTAAAAAAAAAAAAAAAAAAAAACTCTTTTCAGAAACAAGTTGAGGAAATTGTTATGAAATGCTACAAGACTTTTAAGACATCTTTAGATATTTATCCAGAGTAAGTGTTTTTTATTTCCACTTAACTAAAAGGTGAAAATGAATTGTAAATATTTAAATATTTATAGTAAGTTATAGTGATATTCTTTCTTTAAGTACCTTAAAATCAGTATTTTTAACTACAAGTCTAATTTAAAACCATACTTTTAATAGGGTAGAAATGAATGTAAGGCCTAAATTTTTTTTCAGTGTGCCTTTCTTAGAGAGAGAGAATCATGTGGAGTTTCTTACCAAAGGTCTACAGCTTCTGTCATCTTCTTATGAGGTACTGGCACTTAGAATTGATCAGTCATATGTTTTTACCTTGACTAACATAGGTTATGTGTAGTAGGCTAAATCTATTTTTAATAAATCAGTATTTATTTTGCATATGTATTTATTCAATTAATTACTTTTAAACCTCATTTTAAGTGTTTAGATTCAAGCCGCCCATGGCTATGTTATTGGATTTTACACAGTCTGGAATTACTTGATGTTCCTTTGCCTGAGGATAGGGCTCTGGCGTAAGTGTTCAATGTGTGAGACCTTGATGCAACATTTTTGTTTATAAGTTACTTTCACATATGGCATATAGAGCCACCATATAAAAATACTATTTGTGTGTTATTTTTTTTCCCCAGGATTGCCAAATTTCTTGGAAAGTGTCAGCACCCAGATGGTGGATTTGGAGGTATTTTTTGTTTGCTTTCATTGTAAATGTGAAATAATAATGATAATATAACATTTTTAAGCATTGAGCTATTTCACATATTTTACTATATTTCACACCCTTTTTTTTTTTACATATTTTACACCCTTGAAGTGTTAGAGGTTTGGTCATAAATGATGTCATATGTTTATGGGTGAGGGATTCTGACTAATGAGGATTTGCAATGTGTTTGTGTTATTAAAATTAAAACATCCATATACATTTTGTATTTCTAATAAACAAACAGGATAAAAAATTTTGCTTAATCTGTAGGTATTAAGGCTGGAAATCCAAAGCAAGCTTTTTGTATTCAGTGCTGATCAAGTTGGGAATGGGGGGAATCTGCTAAAAGACTGATTATGAATAATTCATTATTAGTTTGTAATATCCAAATTAAGATTAACTTGCCCATATTATTATAAATGAAAAGTATTATTCATTAATAACTTTTAATTACATCTGTGGTATTATGCTTCCCTAACTTTGTAATGTAGGGGGCCCCATGCAGTTTCCTCATCTGGCACCAACATATGCTGCTGTTAATGCTCTGTGCATTCTTGCCAACATCACTGAGAAAGTGTTTGATGTACTAAATAGGTTTGTGCTTTGTAGTGTGTTGTTCTTGTTGAACAGTGAAATTAATTGCCTGTAATCAACATTAGATGACTTTAATTAATTTAGATTAAAGTAGTCATTGTTCCCAGCTATATGCAGCCAGTAATTTTCTGTTGCTCTCACATTTTAAAAGTATGAACATTTTGTGTTTCAGAGATACTTTATATAAATTTTTAATGAAAATGAAAACTGAGGAAGGTGCTTTTAAAATGCATGAAGGAGGAGAAGTAGATATCAGGTTGGTGTTTACATTAGTTTCATGTCAACTTCTACACACAACAATATCTGGACTTAAATTCTTCTTTGATCTTGTTTACTATTATCAATGCCAAACTGTTTTATCATAAAATTTGACTGTTTCAGGGGAGTGTACTGTGCTCTCAGTGTTGCACGGCTGACCAATTTAATGACACAGGAACTAACATCTGGTACTGCTGAATTTATTACTAGGTAGGCCTACATACCCAACACAATTTTTAGTTAACAACTATTTTATTCTTAGGGTGTGTTAATATAACAGGTATTTGAAAGAATTCTTGCACTATTACAATTTGTGCTCGCTCACTCATGGTGTTTTATTTTTTCTTAGATGTCAAACTTATGAAGGGGGCTTTGCTGGCTATCCTGGATTAGAAGCACATGGTGGTTACACATTCTGTGGGGTGGCAGCACTTGTTCTTCTGGGACACACAGAAAGATGTGATCTAAGGTCCCTTTTGGTAAAGTTATTGTCCTTACTTTTGCTGAGTTGTCTATGTGTCTGCAGCTACCATCACCATTGCTTTAGTTGAATAGATAATAATGTAACTGTAATGATAAAAAGTCTTTTGTGATCTTTTATTTAAATAAAAAACTAATCTGATTTATTAAAATGTCAGCGTGTTGTCAACTAACTGCATTTGTTTCAGCGTTGGACAGCAAACAGGCAAACTCAATTTGAAGGTGGCTTTCAGGGACGTACAAATAAATTAGTGGATGGATGTTATTCTTTCTGGCAGGGAGCAACTTTCCCCATCATTCACATGATCATGTGCACAGATGGTAGGATTTAGTAATGACATATCTAGCTTTGTGGTCCACTTTTTTATGGCACAACAACCCTTTTTTAAGAATGTTTTAATTAAGATTTAACATATTTTATGGTTTTATCAATTAAGATTTAACATATTTTCTGGAACATGTAATTAAGATGATGATCAGAATCTTAGTGCTGAGAGATGGATGTTCCACCAAGAAGCTCTACAGGAGTATATTCTTATCTGTTGTCAACATCCTCATGGAGGGCTCATAGACAAGCCAGGAAAGTAAGTTTTGTCAATGGTTTAAGATGTCTTCAATGAAAAAAATACACTAGCAACTTGTTTGTATTTTTAAAAATTAAAGAGTTAGCACTGATTTAAAACAATCCAAGAAATATTTGTGTTATTTAGGGCAAGAGACCACTATCACACGTGTTATTGTTTGAGTGGCCTATCAGTGGCCCAGCATTTCATTGGAGGATCTTTGAATAACGATGTTGTCATTGGCAATCCACACAATAAACTTGTAAGTTAAAAAAAAGTGTTTACTTTTAAAAATTATGATTCCCAAACACAGTCCTCCCTAACAATATTATCTATTTGCTGCATAGTTCTGTCTTGTGCATAGCACAATTAAGAAAGAAAATCAAACCTGTCATATACTTTATACCTATATAGGTCTATATTCAATGGACAGCAGGTGATTGTCATGTTTGTTAAACTGAACAAAGCATACCACCTTTTCACATACCGCATAACTAGCTGTTTACATTTTCATCTCTAAAACCATTTTAAATTTTATTTTCAGCGACCTGTTCAGCCAGTTTACAACCTGAGTCTAGATTCTGTTATGATGGCTCAAAAATACTTTGGCAATTTAAAATCTTCAACTGCTATGCATGGCAATTCATAATTTAAAATGTACATTTATGAAATAGGGAACATGCTTGAAACAAAAAAGTCTGTGAAAGTTGAAAGATTTTGCTGATTATGGTCCTGCACTTTTTTAAAAAATGTCAAATTTTGTACCTATTTGGATCCAGATTTTTATCTTTTTCTAATCTATCATATTGAAGACCATTATTGGTAAACTTATTTTTTTTTAGAATTGTAGGCAGTTAGTTAATGCACTTTGTTGTCTTTAAGGACAATTTATATTGCAATTGTACTAGTAAAGATGTCTCCTACTCCGGTTCTGATAAGTTGTTTTATCCCCTGCTCATCATAATGTTATCATTCTCGGTCTGTACAAGAAAATCACCAGCAGTATTAAATTTTATCTGATACAACTTTTCAGCAAATTAGTTACCATCTATATGTTGCACCAATTTCATAAAATTATTTCTAACTGAATTTTTATGGGCTTATATTTGTAACCATTTATAAAATATCCAGCTTTTATTCATTTGTTGTGTACAATAAACATCTTGAAAAATCCATCAGTATTTTTGGCATTGTACTCTTTATATTACTTTAATGACACCCAAGGCAAATACAACTCCAGTTCATACATAACTTTCATGCAGAGTGTTAAGTGAGAACAAAGAAATGTACACAGTTTATTGAGAACAAATAATAGATATACTAACACATTCAGATCAGCTGTTTTAACCTACAAGTCATCAAAGTAACTAAGTATAGAATTATTTATTGTCAGCACAATATCAGAGCACACTTCAACATAACACTACAACTTTATTAAAAAATATCAATTTTAAATTTTTTTTTCTCTGCATATCAAATGTAAGTCATTAGGTCAAGTAAAAATTAAAGGTAATAATTAAGATTGATAATTATTTTTTTTTAAAAAGGCCTATGCTAACACAAGATCGGGTTAAGACATTCTGTTTCAGTGGGGAAAAAGACACTGTGCATATTTATCACACATGAATAATGAAAACAACAACAAAAAAAAAAGCTGCCAAGCATGTGAATAATTTCACATGTATTATATACAACCCTCAAGTAGGAATAACTACCATAACACGGGGTATAATTACTTTTTAAAACAAGTCTTCATTCCTACTCCACATTTGGGACATGATTCATCAGCATTAAAACCCTTTTAATTTTATTAAAATCAATCAACAAAAACATTTCACTATTAATGATTTAAATATTGTTCAGAATACCCTCCCCCTACCCAACTCAGCATTCACATTTTTCTCTCAACTGGCATTTGCTTTAAAATAGCAGACAAGAATGCTGACTGACAATGAACCATACATCCACAAAGTAAGGGTATAATCAAGAAAATCTACCTCAAAATGAACATAATCATAGCTTTTTTTTGTTATGCATATATAAGTTTAAAAACATGCAATTTTTCATTCCTTAAAATTCAATATCTTAATATAAATTATATTAAAGTATTAAATTTCAAATTTTTTTAATTACTTGATGTTACAGCTAGATTACAATTAAATGATATTGCCAAAACCTATTTTACAATTCTTTACTACAATGAGCAATTTACATTAACCAAGGGAAGATACAAAAGAAAAAAAGTAAGCGTAATCCAAATTTATTTTTTATGGACACATTCAAGTTCAAGTGGCTATTATTGAGTGTTTTTTGTCAATTTTTCACTGATGAGAAGATTGTGCGTTGAGTCACATGAGTTAGTACTAATAGAATTGTATAACTAGAAAACTATCACTATCTTCACACCAGATGGAACTATCTAGGTCAATTAAAGGCTCTTGTCAATCTTAATACATAACAGACACCTCAAAATGAGAATGATCTAAGTAATTGTCTAGATGACCTAAAGATGTTAGAAAACTTTTTTCCTTGATTCATACTTAGTATGAAAAGGAACACTACACACACACAATACTAATTTCGAGCAATTTCGATAACTAAAAGCATACCTTAAAGAAATTGTGTATGCCCCCCAAATTATTTTTGTGTTTAAATATCAAACTAAGAAAGTTTCCAAAAAGAAAGAAAAAAAAAACTTGTTTTGCCTCCACAATAATGTAATAATTTAAAATTTTAACATTCTCCATCATAAAGTTAGAACACTTCAGTTTAAACTTTTAAAAACTGTATCATTAAAACATATGGCAAGTTTTGGCATTTCTTCAAGGTCATTAACCAAAAGTTATTTTCTGTTAACTTGTCATAAGATTAGATGAGTTTTAATAAGCACTATAGACAAATTGGAGAGAAAATACATTTGAATGACAAAAAATACAAGTATTTTAGAAAAATCTTTAGATTTTGACATACAGAAAAAATTGCCTTACACACATTGTTATAAGTATAAGCTAATGGACATCAATGTACTACTTTTTAGGGAAACATCACCCACCTCTCAATCAAGTCCAACCACCACTGAGATACAACATATTTCAAAACAAAAACCATTAAAACCTTTCAGCTATTTGATGTCTTTGCCTTTTTGCGTTTTATGGGTGGTGATGTTACTACTGTCTCCTCTTCATAGCTTTCATAATCATCTCCTCTATCATCATCCATGTAACTGGTACTCAAAACTGATTTGCCCCCAGACTGAGATTTTTGTAGAGCTTTGACTGAAATTATTTGAAAAATTTGTAAATTTCATGTGAACATGCAATGGTGAGTAAGGACAAATTAAAAATGACATCTTACTTTGAGCTTGCAAGTCTTCATTTTGTTGTTTAAGTATTGTTATATGCCTGTCATTCTGTGTAGTTTTGTCTCTCATTCTTATGATGTATTCAGCAGCTTGTCTCAAAATTTGTGCACGGGAAGTCTACAAAAATTTTTTAAAGTGATGTTAACACTTAGTACAACAAACAATACAGCTTCAATCTTTTACAAAGAGAGACACATGAATACTTAGCAGTCGACATTAATTCAGTAACCAACCAGACTTGATATATTCTTACTTGCACTTGACTTTACAGGACGATCCTTGAAGATAGCTTGATAATTACAAAAACCATACAAAACTTTCCCATCTTAATGCAGATCTAATCACCTAATTTCTAACTGAGATTGTCATTATCCTTGGTCTCTGACTTACACCTAATCCACTATTATCGGCTATTATGTTATTAAACACATTACAATATACTAACCTAATAAGGATATGGACAATTTATTATATAAAATCATTTAAAGAATTATAATACTACTGCAAACAGCAAATGGTGAGCTTTCAGAAATATACTATAGCAACACTGGTCCAAAAAGAACAAATGACGTATAAAAAAGTAGAAAAAACGCTGTTAGCAAAACTACTAAAAATGTTTTTAGCTTTTCAATGTTTTTATAAGTCTTAATTTAACTGTAATGTAACAATTCTGGTAGTTCTTTCATATAAAGATAAAATTACTTTTCAAAGTCAAGTCATAAATTGTGTAGAATATATTTTACTTTGTCATAAAATTAGAATTAAAAAGTAGGCAGGTGTGGCAGTTTAGTCACATCTGTAAAGGATTAGTTAAAGTGTAGTTTATTTAAATATTATTACCTTGCTAGAGGAGTTAGTCTGCAATAAAAAAAGAAACTGCAAATCAATATGGTGAGGTTTTTTTTTAAAAAGTAACACTAATTATTTTACATATATGTGAATGATTTGATTAAAAAATAGGAGTTGCCACTTTATTCTCTGATATGAGAAATTCATTTAAAGGTAACAGGAAATTATTTATAATTCTTACATATCGCAAATGCTTTTTTTCTCAGGACAAGAAAATAAGTGTATCTATTTTCTCAAAAATTTTATTTGTGATATTTTTGTCCATGCAATCCCCTATTGATTTGTAATTACCTTATTATCATCTTGAGGTACACAATCTCGAAGGCTGTGGAAACTGTCCTTTATGTGATCTCTTCTTTTCCTTTCTAATGCATTATGGTGTGCTCTTTTGTCATCCTGTGAAGAAATTTGTGTTTTTCATTTCACATTATCTTTCATCATTAGTTTTTAACAGATTATTTAATTTACAAAAGAGTAACTTACTGAACTGAAAGTCTGTGGGCTTTCTTCATCATCCTGTTTAATAAAAAAAAATATGTTTCCATCATTGATACTTTGATACACTATTTGGACATTTAAGAGATATATTTAGGCCTATATAATAGGCCTATAAATTAGTAAGAGAATATTATGACCTATAGGCCTAATTAATATAACAGAAGAAAACAATAACAAAATACAAGGGCCTAAGCCTACTTAGTACTTTACTTAAAGTTAAAATAGATATTCTATCTAGATCTATATTGATAGTGAAATTAACTACTTACCAGATCTAGATACTAGTTAGTACTTCTAATAACTAAAGTTAAAGTATCTAAAAGTAGGCCTAATAAATTAAATAATTGAGGACTGGGTCAGTGGCTAATAATACTAATATCTAAGTCTTTAAATCAGGGGTCGGATGATATTTAGAATCGACCCTTTGAATCTCGGTCAGATCGTCCCCCCTGCGTGGCCTCAACCAACCAGCAGGCCGCATCCGGCCAGCGGGCCGTAGTTTTGAGACCCCTGCTTTAAATGTTAAGTTGATGTAGTTTTTTGTAGACTATTGTTAATTGTTAGACTCTCTAAGAGTCTAACTCTTACTCTAGATCTTGAATTTTAGAATAGGTAATGATTTTAGGCCTACTGATAATATCATAAAATATCATAATACTATACTATAATCTACTCTCCCAATAAAAAATAGGTGTGTTGGGTTGTTAGTAAAATTTGTAATCTCAACTAGTCTAGATCTAATCTAGATGGATGGTTGGAAATTGAAATTTTAACTTAATAATTATTAATTAATTAATAATAGGCCCTGGGCCTAATGAAATAGTTCAGAAATAGTTAATTAGATTAATTGGGGTTAGGCGTTTTGGTAGGACTAGTTCATAGTTGACTAGTGTTGGGGGTTAGCATTGACATTCGCAAGCCATGTAATGCCATGTATGTATTTTAGTTAACTACCAGTAATCTTTCATCCCTTTTTTAAGAAGATTCTAATTTTCGGACACTATAGTAGTGGTATACAGAAAAAATCCCCCCTTATTCTACTTTTTCTAGACTCTAGATTTTGGAAATCTAGGTCAATGTGAAGATGTTGCTAAACTATTTAAAACCGTTTTATTTGCAATTCTGTTCAGAACTTAACTTACAGCATCACTTTCAATGTCGATTTCTCGGTCTTCATCGCTCATACTCATTCTCTATATTTGAGTTAATAAATCCACTCTATCAAAAATTATTTTTATTTTCTAGTCTATTTGCTTCTTCAGATCACGGCTTTGCTCGCCAGGCCTACACACTCAAACCTCGACATGTGTTCCGTTCACGTGGTTTCGCATAATGTTTATAAACATTGAAAAAAAATAGAATAATTTTTTAATAAAATATGAAAATTAACTTTTATTTTAAGAAATGAAAGAAGCCTGTTTTGTACAGAATTAAAAAATATCGAAATTTAAAAAAATAATTTACAACTGCATAGGCTGCTTACGTACACAATATTTTAGAATGTGGGCGTGGCATAAGCCCTATACGGTGTTGTATCTATTTCTGTAGGTTGACCGTACTAATTTATGTACTTAGTTCAGTGTTGATCTATTAAAAATCCAAGCTTACTTTGTTGGAATGCAATAAATGTTTTTGTTCATATATATTTATATAGGCATATATATATATATATATATATATATATATATATATATATATATATATATATATATAATGAACATATGCTTGTTTATAATTGTAGCCTGTGTGTCTTTTATGCATTACCAGTAACACACCATTCATTTATCCTGGCCATGAAACTTTGGGAGATTGTTGAGTATACATAAAATAATGTTTCCCTGCGCCCCCCCCCTCCCCCCCCCCCCGCAATACTGTACGGTTGGGAGCTACGGCATAACTAGGGGAGGGCGAGTGAGGCAGCCATCCCCGACCTTAGGGGTAAGCGCCAAATTAGGTAGAAAAATAAAATAAAAATATTATTTTGAGCTGCATTACAATCAAAATTAAGAAAATAGAAAGCTACTTGGCTCTAACTCTAAGAACATTACTTGTATAATATGTAATTTGGAAAAAAAAACTATTAACAGTGATTGATGGGGGCCAAGGTAATTTAATTTATAAACATGAGGGGGGGGGGGGGGGGAAGCGCAAAAATGGTAGTTTGTCCTGGGTGCTGAAATGGGTTGTTACACCTCTGGTTGGGTTAGTTAACGTGAGTACTGTTGCCTGAGCGTCCTGCAAAGGTGGTCAGGAGTACTACTTGAATCACCAATCAAAGTGGATTATTATAGGCATCCTTTGGCAATGCTTCAGTCATGTGACCCAGATTAACGAAAGAGCACTATGGTGCCTATATTAATTTTAAAGAGTGCCCTACACTAGGGATACAGTGTGCTACTACAATTGATAACAAAATAGAAAGGCTATTGCTCTGGCACCATTGTAGTAATGTAGCCATTGGTTCCAACAAGCACTCTGTGATGCCACTGATTTAGGTGGTTCAACCTCACCTATGCAGAGGGTGTTCAATGCTCACTCAGGGCTTTCATACCCTGGGAGTATCTGAGTGGTAGTGAGGGCTAACCCATGCCCTGACAACTAGGATCCAAAATATGTAGTGCCAACTGCCTATCAACCCTCCTGGAGATTGGCCACCAACCAAAGATCTTCAGAGCACTCTGTCCTGTGCCAACTTCTCAACCTGACTTCAGGTGCAGCCCATCTTTTTAGATTGAGATTCAATGCCATGTTCTCAGGTATTTCTTGGTTGACCACTTTTACGCTTTCCTTGTGGGTTCCAGCTCAATGCCTACTTGGTGAGGTGGTCTGTGGAGTGCCTTATCCAACCCTATCTGCTTTTCCTGATTTCTTCATCAGCGGAAAGTTTCCCATATGCATGCATTGCTGATGGTGTTGAGGCAGTGGATCCTGAGTACAACCTAGGTAAAAGCTTGTCTATCTCCCAAGGGGCATCATTTAGTGTGACTTGTTAGCGTTAATCTTTGTTATTTTTGTCTTTTTCTTGTGGATATGGAGTCTAACCTGCTTGTCAACATATTTGTAGACATGGCTTACATTAAATAATTCATGTTCTAGAAAAACAAGGTCACACATCTAAAAATATACTTGATTGGTAACAGGTTGAGGCATGCTTGACAGTGACATATATCTTCTACCCCTCCCCCCCTTCATTTATTGCATCTTTTTCCATGTTTAGCAAAAAGATTGATTATTAACTGAGGTGCTTTAAATTCTGATTCTGTTTCTATCTTGCACCTAATTCTCACCCACTTCTACCACACAAGTTCATTCAAACTTTGCATATGTTCTAAGGTGGTCCTACATTCATTCCATATTCCAAACATTTCTGCTATTTAGATATTAAAATAAAAATAAAAAGTTTGAAGATATTTTTATGCATTTATAAAAGCCAGATACCATGGAGCTAAGGATAAGGCCAATGAGTAATTAATGTACATGAGTCAGGGGAAGGGATGGGCATTAATAAAGAGGAGACAATACAACAAATACTTTGTGCATATCACAGCCATGAAGTCACACATGGGTCCACCCCCAAAGTCTGATATATAGCATTATAAAACTCAAGTAGAGGGATGAGGGTTTATTGACAGTTTAAAGTTGAGGGTTTTTTTTGTAAGGACACAGTTTAAACATCCAGTGCTGGTAGGAAATCACAACTGACTAAACTGACCAAAAGGCTGAAACAGTTTCCAAACTTCTCCAATGGAAATTATAAAGACTAAGGTGCCAAGCGCCAATCATGATGGGACAACACGAAGATATATTGATACATAATAATTGTTACGGTCAGTTGAAGGTTAGAATAGTCTATAACATGGGGAATAGTGCAGTTGAGAGTTGAGTTTAACCCCTTGTGTTTATGTATGTTTATCCCAAGTGAACGACTGTGAAGGGGCTTGTTTTGAGTTAGCTAGCTTGTAGTTTACCTTGTTAAATTGTGGAAACATGAATAAACATGAATAATAAAAGTACTAAAACTGTGTAGCATTTTGTTGAAGTGAATAAAAGGGACCTTTTAAAAAAACACAAGAAAATACCTTGGGAGTATTGATGCTAAAAACAGCTTGTTTGGGAGTGTGGGTAGTTTTTGTGCTTGAAGAAAAATATCGTAGGACAAGATGTTTTTGAAAGAGTTAGAGAGTTTTTACTTTTTTGTACAGATTGTCAAGAAGAGTGGATGAGTCAAGCTCTCATCTGTCACCTCAGTGTAAAGATATATACATACATACATACATACATACATACATACATATATATATGTATATATGTGTATATATATATATATATATATATATATATATATATATATATATATATATATATATATATATATATATATATATATATATATATATATATATATATATATATATATATATATATATAATGCAGCATTTGAAAAGTCAGAATTGGTCCAAATAGTAACATTGGAGGTGATGAAAAAGCAGTTTGATGTCATTGACTGATGGACAAAAATGAAACTGGTAATGTTACAGGGTCTGGAGGGTCTAGAGATCAAGTACAAGTGATTATGTTGACAGCTGACAGCCGTAAGTTTAGACATGGGTGGGACATTTTCTACTAAAGATGTAACTTAGGAACATCTCATCTCTGAGGTGCTGGAAGTCAGGAGTCTTCAGTGACCCAAGGTATATATCAGACTCAGCATCAAATCTGCTTGGTCTACTGTAAAAGTGTTTTAATAAATAAAAGAGAACAATTATAATCAGTAACATTTGTTAATGAAATGATTTGGAAGACATAATTTATCCAAATAAATAAAAGCAAAAAGAATACGTAAAACAAGTTTTAAAAATCAATATGATTAAGTCCCTTCGACAGCATTGGAAAAACATAAGCAACTGAGAGCAGTAAAACTAAATTGATCCACGAACATTTAAAATGGCAAATAAGTCTTGTAATGAGGAAAATAATCAAAGAATATAAAAGCAAAAATATAATGATTAAATGAATTAGAATGACAAAAATAAAAAATATGAATTTATAAATTAAACTAAAATAATAAAGTGAAAAATGGGAATAAGAAAACTAAAATAAGGGGCAGTAATAAGTAAGTTATAAGTGGGATGATTTCTTTGTTAATTTATGGTTGAAGTATTTAACATTTATGTTTTACATTTATTAACTACTGTAATAAACAAAAGCACTCTTTAAAAGTAATTTTTTAATTACTGAAATAATGAATCAGAATATACAATCTTTTTCAAACAGTTCAAACATAAAATCATTTATTAAAACAATATTTCAAAATATGAAATTTTTTTTCCAAATTAACAGTTCAAACATAACATTATGCAAAAAGTGAAAATAATGATTGTAAATAAGTTAATTACCAACATAAGTTGTTTCTTCATTAAGACAAAGAGTTTTTTTCTGTATAAAGTAAATATAAAACTCGACTGATACATGTTCCTAGATTCCTGGAAAAAAGAAAAACATGGTATAAAACGCGTAACGGTTTATTTTAGCTTTGAAGCAAATTTAAAATAGTAGCTTTTTAAATTACCAACAGCAAGACTATTTAATACAACATATACAAGAATGAGAAAATATGCACTGAATAGTTCTAGTTTTACTTAAGTAAAATAAGATTTGCAAAAGAATTGCATTACTTCAAGTTCTAGTAACATCTTTGGTTAATATTTTGAAGCCCCCACCTTTGAGTTTTTCCACACTTAATGCATGAGAGAAGTTTTTCTTTATCCTTGTCACTCGCACACTTCTCATAGGCCTCAAGCAAACTACAAAAATAATTATTGTGGTAATGTAAAAGTGTGCCTTAAATCATTGTTAAATAAATGTGTTATTATTTGTACATAATCAATATAATAGAATATCAAGTTGTTTTTGTAGTACTTACAGAGACAATGTGGGGTATATATTTGTTATTGATCTAGCCCTATCAGCAGATACGCCTGGAATTTGTATAAGCTGTTTTGCAAACATTTCTTTCACTGTTAAATCCTGAAATTTTGCACATCTAAAATATTTTATTCAAATATAATGGGACAAAGAAAATGATTATTTAGAAGCAGAAAATATAGAATTTCTAAGCTAACAACTCTCCATACGGCAGTAAAATTATTTTGCAGATTTTTAAGGCTCTATATGTCATTTCAAATAGAATTATCTTTTACCTTATGCTTTACTGATGCTTCATTGAAGACACTAAAGGGAATTAAATAATGCTCTTTGTTCTTAATGAGTTGTTTCCCATCAATTGTTTTGAGTGCATCTAATGATACAGCATGAAGTGTTTTGTTCTGAAAATTGAGTTTCATATTTTTCTTATAATTTTAGATCTTCCAGCTAGTCCTTGTTAACATGCATTTATGAATTCTTAATTGTAAGCTATACCTAAATAAAAATGTGATCACTTACACTAAAGTGTAACTTCAGAAATTGTGTCATGATGGTTAAATAGGTTACAGCTTCTTGTGAACCAGCACAGTTCTTGACTTTAAATCCATCTATCACCTAGTGGATAAAAAACATGCAAGTAATAATCAAATTTATAAAATACATGAGCATTTAATTAATTAAACAAATAAACATAGTCGTGAATTTATTAAACAAGTTACTCACTTGTGAATTAAATATTGATTGTTTGATTCTTTCTTCTGAAATGCTAAAGTTTTTAATTGATCCATATTCTTCTATAAGAATAATTTTTTCTTGAAGTCCGCAATGTTTTAACCGAAACTGAAAAAAATATATTAATTCTAGTTTAAATGCAGTATTTTTAAAAAAAAGGTGTAAATGTCACAAATTTTTTTTTTTAAATATTGCATTCTTTAGAATGCAGGCATCATAACGTCTATCCCAGTACCTTTTGCTCCTTCAAGCGGCCATCAGTTATGCTGCTCACTAGATCATCCAAACGTTTTCTCTCTATGATGTAGTTTAACACCAACTCTCTACCTTGAGTCCTGAAAGTTTATTATAAATGTTTATTCTTCATCTAGTAAGTGACCTTTATTTGTCTACAAGACACAGGTGTTGTTTTTTTTTTGCTTGATATCTTGTAGCAGTGGGAAATGCAGTAAGTCAGACACTAATCCAAAACTGCCTGCTAAAAGTTGGTTTTAATATAATACTCTACTAATAGTATGTTATTTCAGTTTTCCATCTTTGTCTCTTTTTGTGTGGCTTTATGTTTGAATGTACATTTTTTTGCTTTGATTTAATGTTGTATTGAACATATTTTTTTGTTTTTAAATATTGAGAATTAAACAATGAATTAACGTGAGTTATTCCTCTTTATTTGGTCTTTAAATATTGAGAATTTAACAGTGAATTAAAGTGAGTTATTCCTCTTTATTTGGTCTTGTGGAAGGGTTTGATGGTAAATTATTTGAAGCCAGTTCAAAGGTTTAAAATGTTTTTATTATTTAGGAGAAGATAAAACCATTTTATTTGTAGTCCATTGATACATTTCTGATTTAATTTTGAGTCATGGATTGTTATAGTAATCTATAAACTACTTAAATAAAATCTGGAAAAAAAAACCAACACTATACCCATTGATCTGTGGTCCAACTCTCTCACGAGCTATCCACAGGAGATCTCCCACATGAAGTAGCCTCAAGTCACACTGAACACCACTTTTCATCAGGTCAGGGAGAAGTGTTTTGCTGCTGCTTTTACTGCACAATTTTAAGTACATAGTTAAATATTTTCAAACAATAGCTCTACTAATGTTTTAAAATTAAATTTCTTTTTTAACAGTGTAAAGTATGTTAGGGAGCATATCATTTTGTATCAATGCCTTCAGTTCCAATAATGTATTTTTAGATTCTACTTCTCATTCATTAAATATCCTCCATATTAATAAGAAGTAATGTTTTTTTACTTTCACCAAGACCAAAAAGGTTGAATTTTGGTAGACCACCTTAAATTCTTGCCATTAAAGTTATATTGATGGACCTGTAAACTTTTATTACAAGGTGAACTCAGATAATAATCTCCACCAATAGAGTGAATGTTTTCTTGATGAATTAACATCAAATGTGAAGCTACAAATCTTCACGCGACTGTATAGAAAAAATTGTTCACAATAAAATGTATACAGTTCAAATTATAAAAATCATGAAAAAGGAAGAGATGGATGGCAATAGTGACAATATTTATGATTTTGATTTATTTAAAAACATGACTTCATTTAATAAAAAGTCACTGTTGCATTGATCATAAAATCTACTCTGTTTTTACAAGTGTGAGCTTACCTCCCATAAAATTCTCTATTATCCAAGCACAAAATGATATCAAATGTACCAGGGTACAAAGAAAATTCTGGAGTTAACTGCGGCCTTAGTTCAGTGAAACATTTATCTGATGAAACATGTGTCTGCACCACTACTGGCTGTTTGGCGTGTTGTGAAACGCTGGTAAACTTCAACTGGGCGATGTTATTGCTGATATCCTTTGGTTGTGGTTCAGATTTGAACTGAACAGTGTTACTGCTGATTGCCTTTTTGGAACAAACAGGATTCACATGTGCCTCACATAGCAAGTTGATGGATGTTTCTTTACTGGTCAAGTGTTTGTTTGTAACAGAACATGAGTAACTGGATTCAACACATTTTGAATGTTCCTTAAGATTAGAAGTCTTTACTTTTAATTCACTATTATTTATTTGGTTTTCTGTTGATTTTATAGTATTTAAACTGCTAGCTAGTTTATTAGAAGACTGCTTGTCATTATCATCTATTTCATGAACTCGCAGTAAATTTGACTGTATGGTGCCTTTTTGCAAAAGTCTTTTAAAGAGTGGCAAATCTAGATCAGGTAGCTCATCATCAAAGTCAGTACTGATGCACTCCCTTTGTTTGGGTATGACATCATCAGAATCACTGAACACTTCTATCTCATCTATGTGATTGCCATTTAGAAGAAGCTTGCCATTTGTATGTTGCTGCTGGTTTGCTGTAATGGTCAGCTTTGTGTCTATTGATGGTTGTAATGCCGAAGTCCTGTAGACCGGAGGTGAAGGAGACAAGGCATGCACTCTCTGATGAGCTTTGACTGGCGTTACACAGCCTACACTGGTAATGGGAACATCATTGGGAACTAAATCATTTTCATCATCACTTATTATAAAAACGTCATCGTGATTTATCTGGCCACCCACAACACCTTCTACTTTATTTGATGCAAATGGGTGATCAAGATCACTGCCGTTTTTTCTCATAACTGATGTACTGGTGCCAGAATTTAGTGAGAGTTCAAGAGAATATGATAATAAGCTTTCAGATATTGCTCTTTTAAATTCTTCATCGTCTTCACTACCATACCCGTTGTTTACACTGAATGCTTCTGTATTGTGTATTGGTTCTGAGTTCTCAGGTCCTGAATTTAAAATTTCTGAAGATCTTGAAACTTGAATAATCTCTGAGCAGAACCTCTGGTCACCAGATACATTTTTAGAACCATTTGTCTCTGCTATCTCTCCATTCTCTGCCCTGTCTAGCTTTTCTCCAAGAGCATGTCCAGCATCCGTGAGGGAATATCTTAAAAAATTTGAGAACATTTGAAAAATAAATTATGGAAATGTTAACATTTTGATTGCTTTTATTTTAAAAATAACTATTAAAAATGAGAATTAAAAGTTTGGGAATGATACATGCACATAATAGACAGAAACAGATTCATTGATATCAGAGTAGAAAAATAACTCTTATAAACCTAGCAGGACTGTTAGATTTGATGATGTATCCCTTCTTTATTAATGTACCCATAGATGACCAAGCTGTATATCTATTGTCAGGATCTGGCTGAAATTCAAAAAAAAGAAAAAAACGTATTCCACCTATAAAATTACCACTGTTACTCATTCATTCAAAATTAAGGTTACTCATTAACAAAATCTTATGTGTAGTTTCTACTACACTTCTTGTCTCAAAACTCAGTTTGCTTAACTATATGTTTTTTATTTATTTCGATAGTTGGAAAGGAGATACTACAATTTATGCTGTTTTACAGAGTAGCTATAGTGACAAACCAAGATTTTCTCACTTTTGTAAACGACTTGTCTGCCAGTGGTTGGGCTGCATGTGACAGCTCAGACTTTGTTAGATAACCTTTGAACTCAGGATCCTTTAAAAATAAATAATTCAGGATTTATATCATAGCTTAATCTTGCAGTAATCTATTTGTATTCATACTGGAAATTTAACTATACATGAAAGATAAAAAGATTGTTAACTTAACACAACAATTTTAAAAGCACTATGATATAAAAAAAATACAAGTAAAATTTTGGCAAACCTGCATATACTTGTAAAGTGTTAGAATTAAGGCATACGCCCCAGACCTAAAAGCTGGTACATAATCTTTTCCTTTAGATCTTGCAGGTTTCTTAAAAAAATAGTTAAGATATTTGAATTAAATTTAAACATTATTATTTGGATGGTTAAAGAAGTAAAAGTTCTTTTTGTTCTTTTTACAAATTTAATATTACCTTTTTGGGTGGAGGGGAAATTTCAGCTTCACTGTCAGAATTGTCACTAATTTGATGAAGACTATGTGCATAGACTTTTGATATAATGTTTGGACCTTGAAACTTGGTGCTGATGACTTCTTGTGGTTTATTAACTACCGAAAGCCTGCCTTCTTTACTTGAGGGCAATATAATCTTTTTTCTTGTTACTAGATTATTTTGTGGTTGTATCTCTTCATCTACATCAGTAAAATGTGTTACTGCAGCTGAAGAATTGGGAACCGTGCCCGAAATGCCTGTCATTTTCAAATATCAAATAAAAATACATTCTGTTATATTGACTGAGTGATTATAGTCAAGTTGTGAAATTTAATATAATAACCAAAAACTACCTTGTCGTTTGTATTCAATCAATTTCTCATCTAACATTTTGCAAATTTTTTCACCTAAAAGGATAAAAATATAAAGAATATTTTTAGTAGCATTCCATTTTTTTGCAATTTTAAAAGACAAATAAGTTTTTAAAATTTTACAAAATGAATGCAAACTCTTACCAAAATTCTGTAATAACCTGCAGTCTTTGCCAGATTCCAAAGGAAGCGGGAATTTTTTCAGTGTTTGCAATGCCTGCGAAGTTAAGAGGAAGCATAAAGATTAATTCAATCTAATCAATTGTTGTGATTTATTTATTTAAACTGTAATTTTCACTTGCAGTTGAGTAGGCATTTAAAATGTAATTTTCACTTGTAGTTGTAGTTGAGTAGGCATTTTCTTTTTATCATTTGGGTGACATTTTCAAATTATTTAAAACGAGAATATACCTTTGAATAAGTGTGTGCACTCTTCCATCCTTTCTCTACTGCTTCATTTTTCCACTCTGTAAGCCACTGAGTGAATAATGGATTGGCATTTGAAGGAAGTTTTTTCTTGCGCTTACCCTTTAAACTAGAGTCTGTGCTATTGGACATGGTTTTTACCAATAGCTGTCAAGATTTTCACAAAAACTCCAATCTGTTAATAAACCAAAATGTAAAACAATAAAGTTTCTACTTTTTAAATATCAAGGTTTCTTTTTTAATAAGGGTGGAAGAATATTAGTTGAAACAGTGTGAGTTATGGTTCTTTGTTAATAATATTAAAAGTGAAGCAATTAGATACACTTAGCTAATTAGAAAGACCTTAAAACTGACTGAATATTCTTAGAAGGCCCATGTCTGTCAACTATTTATAAAAATGGCAAAACCCATCTAGTAAATGAAATCAGATTTGACAATAAATAACTTAAAATAGGTAAAATCCTAGAAATAAATATGAATTATATATTTCAAAACATACTTTTCTTTCATATTCATTAACATTTTCATTTTATTTTAAAGTTTGAAAATGGTTTGGAAATGTATTATTCTATTTAAAATATTTTTAACAATAAACAATGGTATCATGGGAAATCTATAAGTATAAAAACTATAATGTCACTAAAAAGTCGTTACCCTTACTGGTCTGGCTGTCAATAGAGCTGATGAAGAAGAGTTCACCTGTTTCTGTAACCTCTGCTTATGAACGAATTGTGTGGTCAGTCCTGTGTATGAATATAGAAAAAAATATACATCTACAAAAATAACTTTTGTTGATACAGGGGGAGGAGGAATAATTAAAATAAAACAAGTGCTCATCATTTATTTATTTTACACTAGTAAACATTTTATATATGGGGGGGGGGGGGGGGCAGCACACTTTTTCCTGCGCTTCGTTTACACCAAAAAGATTATATAAAATGCCATTATTGAATGGTGATCATTTACACGTAACACATCTCGTAAACACAATAAATTATTACCAGTTAATTGTAATGCGTGTAAAACTAATGCTTTCAAGTTTAGTATTCACGTAGACTGGTTTGGTATTGAACTAGCTGTATTTTAGAGTTATTTGATCTGAAAGACAAGTATACTTAGAGCTACTTTCACTAAGGCACCGCTTCAAGACAAAAAAATAAAGTAGGTCAAAAGTACACTTGACAATTCTTAAATAACAGACCTAAATGGAAACGGATAGTTCCGATTTCTAAAATTGTTGATGGCTTCATAATCATTAGTTTTATCCCTCTTCCGCATAGTGAAAGCGAAACTGGTAGCAGATTTAAGTAAGTGCATGGGCAATGAGATAGCATCAAAATAAACCCGGAAGCTGTGAATTGAACGGCCTAATACAAACTTGACTTAACCCCCTCTCCTTGTTGCTATTTTGAGTTTTTACTTTATCATAGCATGGAAATCTTAATCATTAATTAATTAATACTAGATCTACTATCTAGTACTAGTTAGTACAAATTTTAGTATATTAATATTACTGAGTACTGAGTACTCAGTAGTGAGTAGAGTAAAAAATGACTAGAGTAAAAAAGAAGGGGTAGCTATGACAAGTTCGTTTCTAATGGACACGAGCGAGAAAAGTCTCAAAGGTATTTGAGAGGTGCATAAATTAATTTAAAAATCTTGCACGGCGTAGTTACAATTAATATGGTTATAAAATCCTGTCTTTCTGGTTATTTTTGGACTTTACTAAAGATTGGACGTATTTGATGTTTTTAATATTTTCGGTAACTAAATAAAAT
Organism: Physella acuta; assembly: GCF_028476545.2. Taxonomy (NCBI): domain Eukaryota; kingdom Metazoa; phylum Mollusca; class Gastropoda; family Physidae; genus Physella; species Physella acuta. The sequence goes on along the minus strand of NW_026731892.1, from coordinate 495,843 downwards.
TTTAAAAAAAAGCAAAAACAATTTGGTTTTCACGTGTAATGGCGACATAAACAATGGCATCCTGCTATTGGATAGGCCGCCATTGATTTTATTGTACACATTGTAAGCTAAAAATAGAAAACTAGGTCATGGGGTTTTAAATTTGCATTGTAATTTAAAAACTTGATCTGCAAAGTTTTGTAAACAAATAGTTATCGATCACTAAGTTACTGTACAGCCAATCAATATTTGTCTTACGAAAGTGAAACATCCGGTTATAACTTAGGCTTGATAAAAATAAATAGAAATGTAGCCTTAAACTCAACAAATTATTTTCAAGTTCTCTGGATTTGCAACTTTTATAGCATTTATTCTAAAAATATAAAATTTCTAAATTAATTTTAGGCTTAAGTTTTTATTTTTTATTTTTTTTACGGTCTAAATCTAAAAAGTAAAAGCACGTTTTTACTCCATGTCAACAACATTTTTTTACATTATAGAAGGAATCTCGTCAACTCGCTCGCCTCCATTATTTAAATTTAGACAGTTACCTTATTGCTATCTATCTATATACTTATACTGTGCTTCTTAATATCTTCTTAGTCTACTTTTAACTATTTAAACTTTAACCTAAGTTAAAAGCTTAGGTGTTTGTTTACTATTTACATTTTTAAATCGGCGCCATTTGTAAATATTAAAATACGACGTTCATTTTTGCCCAAAACAAAACTTGTATGTATCTTAACTTTATTATAAAATGATATTTTGCTGTTTGAAAATCAAACAGATTAATTTCGTAAAATAATAATAATAAATTTAAAAATAAATATTAGAATCTTGGTTGTTTTTTTAAATCCATTAATTTAAAATCTTTTGCTTTGTTTTGTTTTGAGCTGTGATTTTCAAAATTAGAATTTAAAAAGCGATGGCGAATGTTTTCGTCGGCAACCAAGAGTGAAATTATTTTCTCTTAAAAGGGACAAAAATTTAAAAAATCAATAACATTGCCATCTATTTACCCAACACTCTCATAAAATGTAAGAACAATATACAGACTAGATCTAGATCTAGTAATTTTGTCAAAAATCTGAAATACCACAATTATCTTACAGTTTTCATCTAGATCTAGATGACTAGAATCTAGATTCTAGATCGAAAGAAGACTAGTAAGAGTTAGTTAAAAGTTAAAGTATTAGGCCCTATTGTAAATAATTATTAATAATTAAATAATAATTCTAGAAAAAATTGTGATTTGTAAAAAATTCATATCATGCAAGTTCAATAACAAGCAAGCAAGGCATTCCAATCCAGTGAATTAAATTAATTCATCATTTTCATTCATTCATAATTGGCCGATGCTAGCCGGAAAAAGATATGCATGCACAATGGAGAGAAACTACGACTTGCCATTGCGGCGATGTTTTCAATGGTACTGCGCATGCGTGTGTTTACAACGGCAGAACTCTAACACAAACCCTAATCCTAACCCTAATCCTAACCTTAGCCCTAACCCTAACCCTAATTCTATCCCTAGCCATAGGTCACTGCGCATGCGCAGAGCTATCTTTTGCCGACTAAGTGGAGACGTTGGGGAGAAAAAATCTTCTTCCAAGTAGTCACTTCGTTCATAATTTCATCACATAAAATTTACTAGATTTTTTTTAACTAAATTGATTGTAGTTGTAGTGTGTAATATATATACTTAATATAGGCCTACTTACTATTATCTATATATTCAATTCATGTCTTTCTTCATGCTCTACTGGATTTGAGTAAAAAATCTAAACAACAAAAACAAGTCTAATGTTGCTACATGTAATGTGTCCACTTAAAAAAAGATGGATGTCTATCATTCAGTGATCATGTTGAAATTGAAAATTAAGTAAATTTTAGATATTATTATTAGAAAATCTAATACATTACATTTAGAATAACCAATCACCATACACAACACTAAGAATAAAATGAAGAATATTCACAATTAGATTTAACTACACTATGGAGTTTTCTATGGTGATAACCAGCTTTCTTTAATATACTCGGTTCCATTACACTAGTCTCAAAATTACCTATATTTTTCTCACTATTCTGCTATTTAGGCAAGCTTCACGTCACAGACCAAAAATCAGGTCTGTTTAACCAGGTGTTAAGCTCATTCAATTTTTGGCCATAGTAAATCCCAAAAAAGCTCACTTCAGCAAAGCAAAATCGCACCAGATATAATGAAAAACAAGCGTAACTTTATATAACATGTGATTCCAGATATTTTATAGAATGGGCAATCAGTTCACCCGCAGAAAAAATGTGGCCCTCATTCAAACACAGAACTCATAAAAATAGGTTATATCTCAAAAAATTGTAAGAAACCATCTACTGCCATATCTACTTGTCTGACAATATTAGATTAATTAATGATCCAATTAAAAACTTTTTTCAGGAACAGAAAACAAAAGCAGCCTATTTAAATGTAATTTTCGATGGGCATTTAAATGTTTAATCTTTTACAAAGTTTTGCTTATTTAAAACTTCAAATATATGGTTACGATATTTAAAATTAGTTTCTATTATCATAAGTGTAACCATACTGAATTGGTATTCTCTACATTTTCTCAGGTCAGGAAGTAGTGATAAATGGTTGGATGCCTATCATGACCCTGTGGCTTCTCTGTACACCTTTACACAATGTCTCACATTGTCTGACATTCATGCAGATGGAGACTGGAAACTTATTGTTGCTGATTTGGGCACTGGGAGTTATGACATGAAACTTAAAGTATACAAAAGTAGGCTAAATCTTATTTTTAGTTTAACAACTTTTATAAATGAAACATCATTATTACAACTTACTTTAAAATTTATATATTATTATACAGTAAATTTAATGCAAACTCTAAATAACTCGTTATAAATTAATTTGAGACTTATGAAATGTAAAATTATTCTCTAAATAAAGTATACCGACATACCTTTGTACAGTATTAGTTTTTTAGAAGATATTATTTTAAATTTTGGAAGCATGGAGTAACTTTTATTGATGACAGAAATAATTGATTTAAATATTGATATTTGTTTTCAGACACAACATTAATGAGTGAGCATACAATAATTGATTTGCCTACTGGAGTTGTCACTTTCTATATGGATACTCTAACACCACGAACTCCAGGTGTGTTCAGAATTTTTCTCTATTACTTTATTAATTAATTGATGTTATTAAAGAAAAATAATAGTCAAATAATCAGCTTAATTAAAATTAAATGAAAAGCTTTTGCCATTCTATTAAATTATTGTTTTTCTTAAATTTCTCTTTAGCTATTGCTGTTGCCTCTGGTCCATATATTTATGTGTACAAGAATCTACGCCCATATTTTAAGTTTACTCTTCCTCCACTTGAAATTCATCCAGTTGAAGAAGATTTGTGGAATCAAGCAAAAGAGGTATAACTTACAATTTTCAACCAAGCTCTTATCATTTACCTGCATTGATGCTTTGATCTAAATTATTTTAAAAATGAAGTTGGTTATTAGCACAAAAATAATTTTTAAAAATATCTAGATCTATCCTCTTTTTTGTCATTAAACAGGACCAAGTTAATATTCATCAAATGCGAGAAATTCTTGAAACTTTGAGGTGAGACTCTGCACTTCTTTAAATTAGCTTTTTATCAATGAGGTTTTTTAACACCATGTTATTTTTATTGTTTACATTATCTAGACAAGATGGAGGCTCATTGACTGTCAGATCATTGAAACTACTGCAGTTGGATATCAATAATGTTTATGATTTTGTCAACCTTCACAAAAATACACCCTTAAAGAAGCAGGTGTGTTTTTATATTTGATGCTAGATCTATATGTTAAGTTTTAAGACAAGTTTGCAACATGTTGATGTAGTTTATAAAATTATTAATGTATTCAGGTTAAGCTATTAAGTTTGTATGATACATTTATTGACAAGTTATTAATTTTTTTTAAAAAGTAAAGTACTCTTTTTAAAAAAGTAAAGAAAGCTTTCAGGCCAGATAGTTCATAGAGCAGATGAATTAGAGGTCCTCCTTTCTTTTTTTCTGACCACTGCATTTGAAGTTGAAGGGATAGCCACCCTCCTTTCCCTCACCTCAGACTATTTGGTTAGCTGTCATGCACTTCACAGTCCAACCACACTGACTTTTAGCTATCTATATTTAAATCATCATTTTCTTACAGAAATCACATTTCTGTTTATTTGTTTTTATTAATACTGTATTTCTTAGTATTTGATTAACATGAGCTGTCTTGGTTTTAGTATGATTCTAATGATTTCTAGACTGTGCTGACATGCCTTGCTACTATGAAAAAGTCATTAGCAGATGATGATGCAATTAGCTGTTTGGTGCTTGGAACAGAGAGTAAATCAATTTACATATTAGATCCAGAAGCATTTTCTATTTTGGCTACAGTAAGTCTGATTATTTTTCATTGCAGTTAATTAATTGCTTATGAATATTTTTAACATTCTCATAAAAATATTTTTTTATTTTTAGTAATAAATAAATAGTCTAATGGGGATATTTTAAGAAAAGGAATTTCAGATGGAGATAATAATTTTTGAAATTTCACATTTTAAAAAAGTAATTAAAATGGTCATAAACTTTTTCTAATTTAACTTTTTGTAGTAGCTTGTAATGCAGCATAATTTTTTACAGATCCATCATCTTTTTTTTACAATTTATCTCAGATAAATTTACCAAGTGTTCCAGTATTTTTAAGTGTCAATGGCCTCTTTGATGTAGATTACCGAATTGTTGTTTCATGTAGGAATGGTTGTGTTTATACTGTTAAAAGGTAATCCTATTTCTAGCTCTTTCAAATTATTAATTAAGAAATGAAGTTTAAGAACAATAAAATAATGATCTTTTGTCATATTAGTTTTAAATATTTTAAAAATAAAAACCTGTTTTTCACTATCTTCATTGTCAACTGTATGTTGAATAGAGGAAACACAGATGTGAGCAGGAACCTGATTGAACTGAACTCACAACCAGTGGGGATGGAGAGGATTGGGAAAAACATTTATGTAGGTTGTATGGATGAGACTTTACACTGCTTCACGTCAAAGGTATGTTGACTATTTCATTGTATAAGAACAGATATTTTTAATTTTATCATCACTAAACTTTTATTTAAGCTTTAAGTACCAGTCTTGGAGCTCATATGATCTCTTGATCCTTAATTGATGTCTTAAACAATTTAAATTTGTAAAAAATAATGGTTGGAGATAAAAATTCATGGATATTCGTGCAATCATTGAATAAAATACCTTAAAAAAAATAACAGAATGCTCTAGTCCTTTAAAATGAGTTCATTTTTAAATTATTGGGTAATTGAAGCTTCCCTCTAGACCCTTGGGCTAAAAATTCTATTTACTCTTTAATTTTAAAAAATACTTTTAGGGTAAAAAACTATGGACAGTTCGTTTGCCAGCCAGCATAACTACAATTGAAGCAATGGACTTCAAAGCTAGAAGTTTTACTGCTGTTTTAGTTGCACTTAGCAATCAAGAAGTTCATATTTATAAGGAGAAATACCTCGTTGATATTTTGAAAATGGATGATGTAGTTACAGGAATGCGTTTTGGAAGATTTGGAAGGGAAGATGGAACATTAATAATGTCGGCTAAACGTGAGTATAACTATTGCTTGCTTAGGTTTTAGTTAAGTATTTGTAGATCAAAAAACATCTTTAATTAAAATACTGTTTGGATGTAAATCTAGTTAAGGGGATAGGCTCCCGAAAAAAACAGGGAAAAAAACTTTTTAATTAAAAAGCCTTTTACATTTATTTATGTATGTATAAGTTAGGGTACTTAAGGAAAAATATTTAGATGTACCAGGGACTCTTCTGAAAATATGGTTGCCATGGAAACGGCGGCCATCTTGGAAAAAACTACCGATGTGGAGTTCTAAAATTTCCTAAAGTAACATATAAATCGCCCATATAATCATTGATCTTTATTGTACTAACACCAATAGAGCCAGCTGGCTAATTTTTATAACCGAAAAATAACTAGACATATTTTTTTCAAATTTTCAAAAAATATTTTGGTGAAATTCCATTGAATTTAGCATTATTTTCATTGGATTTTCGTCACACCAAATTTTGAAAATTAAAAAAAATATATTTCTAGAGTGATTTCTGTTACAAAAACTAGCCAGCTGACTCTATTAGCGTTAGTACAAGAAGGATCAATGGTTATATAGCCGATATTTATGTTAGTTTATGAAATTTTAGAACTCCAGAAAAGGATGTTTTTTTCAAGATGGCCGCCGTTGCCATGGCAACCATATTTTCAAAAGAGTCCCTGATGCATGGAAATATTTCCCTACAAGTACCCTAACTTAGATATACACAAATGAATCAATAAAAGCTTTTAATTAAGAAGTTTGTTTTTTCTGGAGCCTACCCCCTTAAATTTACTGTCGAAAGCTATGCAAAGTTTCAGTTTCTAAATTAGTTGCAATATCTCTTTTTATTATTATATTACTTTTTACTTCTAAATTAATATTTCTTAATTTAGGTGGAGGCTTGTATGTCAAAATATTAAAAAGAACAGCAAAATTTGAAGAAAAAGATTTGACGGCTGGTCCACCTATTGCACAGAACATCAAGTTAAATGTTCCCAAGAAAACCAAGCTGTTTGTGGATCAAACCCAGAGAGAAAGAGAGAATGGCATTGGTAATATTAAGTTTGCTATTACTTTTTGTGAATACTAATCAAAGTAATAAATATTTGTGTAAAACTAACTTAATTTGTTTGTTATACTGATGAGAATACCTGTAACTTAATTAGCTGTTATTTATTCAAATACAGCCATGCACAGAACATTTCAGCGAGATCTTTCTTTGCTGCGCTTAAAAGTAATGAGAGAGTATGTCAAAGTGCTAGACAGCAGCATGAATCCCATTTCTTCTGACCCCATGGAGCCGCTCAAGCTCACAGCTAATGTTAGTTTTGGACATCATCTGATTTATATATGTATTCTTTGTTTAGTTATTGTTTTATGCAGTTTTCATAAAATTGAAACAAAATGTAGCACTAAAAATGTATGATTAACAATACAGTTGTAATCCTAGTGATCTCAGTTTAATATTGAAAAAAATTTATTTCAGGTTCAGGGTATTGGCCCAACCTTTAAGTTCACTGTTAAGTTGCAGAACACGTCGCTGTCGCAAGCTTCATCCAATCTTCTCATTTCATTTGATTATGATGACTCCTTGTACAATTTTCATAAAAAATTAATTCAGGTTTGTAGAAATCTAAATAATAACATTACATTTTATTCTCTGTCAGAAATGTTGGTCAGAGTGAATTTTTTTCTTTTACCAATACAGGTCCCCATGTTGGTACCAGGATTAACCTATGATTTTGAAACATTTGTGGAATGTCTTAATGACAAAGGAATCACAGACAGTGTAAAGGTGAGTTTATAAAGGTTAAAAACTTTGTGACCCCCTCACTTTGTACTGTTGTGGTGACATAGCTATTATTGTTTGCCTAGAAAGGTAGGTTGAGGTAAAAATTAATTTAGCCGACCAGCTAGGTGTAAAATGATTTTATTAAATTCTATTCTCCAGGTTTATGTACTTAAAAATGGAAAGTCTGTTCCTCTCATAACTGGGGTTGTCAGCATGCCACCAAGTGAAAGTGTTATTGTTGTGTAGCTGATAATCAGGTGTGTGATGTGACCATAACAAAATTTGACTTCAATCCTCTACCAGCAGCTCATCAAACCTTTTAACATTCAACCATCATGGCTACAGTACCTGAATAAGTCAATTATGTTACACATTTTATTTTAATAAATTGATATTTATGATGAGAACTTGATAGAAATCACCATGTTTTTCTGTCATCAATATTGCTGGTATAATGCCATTTAAATAAAGGTTTATGTGTTGTGCAGGTGAATAGTTGAAGATGGTTAAGCACAACAGCTAAATTTTGTAAACAAAGTTGCTTGGAAATTTCAGTGTTTTAAAAACCACTTTTTATTTTATTTTGTATGTTCAATGTTAGATCTTAGTTTGATTTGTTTGAATTTATATTCATAAAATTCTCTTTTTATATTTTGTCAATACTTTTTTGTTAAAATATTGATTGGTGTTTAGAGAGTACATGAAATATTTAGATTGATGTTTTGAATTAATCTAAACCTACTGTGATAAAAACTGAATAAAGTTGTTAGTGTAAAATTTGTTTAAAATTTTCATATGGAATGTACAACTTGAATGTCTTTAAATTATTTTGTGCACCTGTGCTACAAATCAATGATTCTCAAAATAAATTTAAGTTTAAAAAGCTTTTGTGGCTTCAATTATGTCACTGGTGGCAGCAAATCACGTAAGACAGATGGGTTCTTTTGATAAAGTTACCTGACTCAACTTGAATCAAAAAATTAAACTCATTTTTAAGTTAGAGAGAATTAAGTTGATCAGCCAGAACTTGGCTCAAGATGTGAACGATTTATAACAAAATTACAAATAAAATTAGATGAACACTGGATGTCACTATTACTACTGGTTCTGTCTGGCTTTGGTATGATACATGACCTAACTAAATATACTATTTAAAAAAAAGGGGGGATTAATCTCTCCTAAACTTTCTCATATATTCTAATAACATATTCTAATTGATCAAAAGTTGACAGAAAAGAACAAAATTTTGTCAACCTAACTCAAGTTATAATGCTAACATACACATAGACTGACTGACACCACAGCAAAACTAAGATTTTTTTTTCAACTCAAGGAGTTGTAAAACGTCAAAATTAGTCAAAATCAAAATATTGATTTTTTTTTGCATGATTACATTACAATCCTTCCTCTATACCCCCTAAGTAAAAAGTATCCCGTTTAGTAGTTGGTAACAAGGTAACATTAGTCTTAGTCACAGTTTATTTTCTTACAAGTATTTACAAAAAATTTCATTATTCCTTATATATTTATAGATTGACATAGTTTTTAAAAAAATAGCATCACATAAAAATAGGTAGGACAAAATATCCATCCTGATAACCAATTTTAGTCTATTTTAATTATAATTATATCCATGATATATTTAATTAAAATGACTAAATGTTTCATTTAAAATCCAGTAATTTGTAACAGCACAGCAGTTACACTGCCACAGAAAATGAGCCTAAAAGTCGTAAAAGTTGAAAATAAAGCTTTGTTAATAAAACATAAAAAGCTGCCAAAGAGGTTTAGATACAAAATATCAAATCAGAAGATGTACACAGTGAAGTAGTTCTGTTCATTAGCAAGACATCAACTGCATAATGGAATGCACCAAAAACACCAATGATAAATATTAAAAACTGGTTCACTATCAAAATCAATAATTAGAAGCTGAATATTTGAAAAACTTCAGACTCAAATGAGGCTCTTTAGCTGATGGCAGTAACCCATGGACAGATGTAACAAGGTGGTCTGGTCTAGCAAAAACTTTGTTTCGAGGAACAGTGCCAGGCTAATTTAAAAGAGGCAGGCGAAATGAGAAATATGGCACTTGAGAATAGCAGAGCAGAGAAAAAAGACAAGTGGCACCTCAACAGTGAAAGTAGACTGCTGAAGAGAACAAAAAGAACATGATTTTTTTTCCCACATAAATGTGTTTAATGGAATCAATGTATTTACTAAAAACAGTTTGTTTTATTTATTATTTCTGGTGATTTTTCATAAACTTAATTATATTGTTGTTCATAGATTTGTTAATAAACATTATCTTTATTCTACATTTGATTCATAACATCCATTAAGGCAAACAAAATTGTGTTACATGGTTGTATTAAACTAATGAATAACAAGTATGTTTTAAAACATAAATCATATATTTGCATTCCAGCTGTCAAAATAAACAACAAACAATTGAAATCATTATCTACACATGTACACATTTAATTTAAATATTAAATTAATATACAGCACGAAGTTCTGAAGAGTTCATCAGCGAATCAACTTTTAAATTACATTATGATAAATAAGTCAACAAGAATTTTGAAAACATAGGGCAAGCTAGTTCACATTTTTTCATCTTTGATTAATCAAGTTTTCAACCTCTGCTAATGCTCGTGTTATGTATTGGTGGCCACCTTGTACATGATCAAGTGCTTGAGTAACTTCTTCAGTCCTGGGAAAGAATAAACATGCTACTTCAAAATGTTGGTTTCATATTTTATAATCATAACAAGGAAATAATCTCAAACATCATTTTACAAATAAGTACAATGAGAATCTCAACAAATATTTTAAAATAACATACTTTAAGTTTCCGATCAATACAGTAGCCTGCCACATTAATGTATTAGGGTATACTTTAGGGCAAATTACTGTCTCCAGCTTGACTCTTTGTCTGGTTCTTCTGCTTGATATTACATAAGTTAACCTGAAATGAAAAAAATTAAATCATAACAATATAATGCTAAATTATTTAATTAAAAATTGTATGAAAGAAACAAAATGGTTAATTTTGTGTCAAATGGAAATACATATTCGAATTCTAAAGAATTTAATTCTTTCCCCTTGAAAATGCAATTTAAAATATTGTAATTAAAATACTAAAAAAAAACCTGGTAATAAAATAATAAACCTGTTTTCACAGATGGAAAGATCATGCTTTATGTTAGCCAGCCGTAATTCACTGACTAGCTGGCGATACGTACAAACTGTTTTTGAAACATTATCAAGAAGCTGCAAAATTAAAAAGGAGAAGACACTTTAAAAACAGGAGAAAAAAAACAAGATTATAAACTACAAAATCAATATGAATTTAATCCTATTAAGTTTTTTGATAATGAAGAAACTACTTAAATTGTTTTATTAAAAATGTTACCTGAACCATTTGATTATAGTCTGAATAATTGCTGAGTAACTTTTCACAATCTATACTAGACATTGCCAGTGAATGTGCCAGCTTAGCACATGGCTTGCTTTTATCTGAAACATTTAACACATTTATTTTCTAGTTTTTACCCAAGTATTTTGCATTTATTTCCTCCATATTTGCTATCTTGTTTGATGAAAACTACCACACAAAAACTTATTTGTTTTATATCTGAATTTTCTAAGTTTAAATGTTATAATAATGTAATTATTGGAAACAAGATATAATTACCTGACAATGTTGATCCTAATGAGATTTTTATTATTTTTTCCTTTGAACTGTTAAATGTTATTTTTAAAATAATGGAATGAAAAAAGAAAGAAAATTTCATCTCATTTTCATTTTCTTCAAGAATAGCCCATTCAGTCAAACTGAAACAAAACAATTCAACACAATACAAAAGTGTTTCATTATTTGACAAGCACTGAAGACACTATTTTTATACAAATATTTTAACTATATTTTAAAAATGGATTTTAAAGATAAAATGAAACAAAAAAATCCATGCAATATAATATGAAAACTAAAGAATGTTTAAAGATAAATCATTAGCTATTATGCTCTACCTTAATGTCAAGGCTAGTCTTGCTTTGACGTTTTCAGTCTCACTTTTACACTCAGCTATTCTTTTTAAAGACTTTGTACTTTCGTTTTCTATGACTGTCAGTTTTTCTTCAGCTTGGTCACAATTGTTTTTTAAAGTATTTGTCTCACTAAAAATGTATATATAAATATATATAAATAAAGAACATACGACAACACCTTTTATTAAATAGATAACAGATGCATCAAGAAACTGATAAATATATAACAGAAGTTTCAGAAACTGATAAATATACAATCTTTTTCATAAAATTATTAAAACACAAATAAAAAAACTGTCGAATACTCACTTCTCCTTTTCCTTTAGATCTCCAATCAGCAGCCCTAAAATGTTAAGTCAGTTTTACAAAATTGTTACCTTGATAAGCCAGTTCAATCTTTTTTTTATTCCTTAAAAAGTTCCTTATGGGATAGTGTGGTTGGACAGTAGAGTGCATAACTGCTAACCTGAAAGTTTCAAGTTCGGATCGCAGCTTGAGTCTGTAGGACATCTCAAGTCCACTCACCATTGATCAGTACCTGACTTTAGTTAGGGAAATTGAAGGTGGCTGGGCATAGTACTGACAACAGTACCCCATTACATGGAGAGGTTACAGAAAGAACTCTACTTCATCAGCCCCACAGGCAAACAGGTCAGAAAGGATAACTTCACTTTATTAAAAACTTCCCCACAGTTACTTAAGTTCAACTATTTACCAAATCTTTTACTACTGTTTACTAAAATTATAATATTGCAAAAAAAGTAAATATGCTATTTTAAAATTATAATGAAACTTCTCACATTTATCAAGTTCATCTGTAAGGTTCACAACTCTCTCAGTTTCAGATATAACATCTGTAATCTCTGCTTTTAAGTCATCATGTGCCCTCTGTAACAACATATTGTTATTTACTTAGAATATAGAGCTGTTGAGTGCATTGGAAATGGCTTCAAACTGCTTTAATAGTCTAAGATAACATTCACTGAAGCTAGTGACAAAAAACATGATGTATACCGAAACTTGGAAAAGAAAAAAGTAACTAGTTTGAAAATGTAGATCGATTTTTATGTGTAGCAACTTGCATCATATAAAAAAAGATTCAATATTAACATTATATTACTGTATTTTGTAATTTACCTGAGCAACAGTACAAAATGACAAAAGACTGTCAGTTTTGTGCTCTTTCCATCTTGCTTTTGCAGAAGTTCTACAAGCTTCAAACATTTCCTGTGCTTTATTTTTATATAAGCTCTAAAGAAATAAATAAATATAGTAAACATTAACATCAATTCTGTTACTTAAACAGCTTTAAAGATAAATCATAACAAAAGTAAAATCACTATTTATAATTTATTAAAAATGGTTTATAATTTACTTACATTTTCTTCACTTTTAATGGCCTTCATTACATCAACCCAAGATTTAGGTGGATTGTTAGCAAACTGTAATACTTTTGTTTGAAAATCCTGATTTGTCCTGTTTGGATTACAGAATAGAATACATATTTCTCATTTCATTTTTATTTCAACTTTACTTTAATAAAATCTATTCTTTTGGGCAAATGAGATTTTAGCTGGGACAGACACTCAACTGAGAAACTCCAATCAGGAGTGGCACCACTTTGGTGATAGGATTACCATTTCTGGTTGTTTTGCAACCCAAGTTGTAATGCTTCATTGCTTAGGACTATACTGGCAGATGGTAGAGAGAGATGCATGACAGATAAAATTTTAATTTATAATTTATATATATATATATATATATATATATATATATATAAATAAAAGAAAGTATGTCTGTAGGTTTGTTTGTGCATTTGATTTTTATATATTACTACACCATCCATCCGATCACTGTGAAACTGGGAAGTAGTTGAGAATACTCCTGGGAAAGATTATGCAGAAAATAAAATAATCAGAGGGGATGGCATCCCTGCAGGCTGGGATTTGGCGCCCAGAGTTTCCCAGCAGCTATCAAAACATCTATGGCGCCTATATTAGTGCTTTCCACTTGGGACACAATGAGCAACTTTAATCATTCACTAAATTGAATCAGGCACATCTCCATACTCTATATATATATATATATATATATATATATATATATATATATATATATATATATATATATATAATATGCAAGTGAAATTCTCAAAGTTAGTGGCGTGTAAACTTACTTATTGATTTTTGACTCAACGTCTTTGACCAGTTTTTTTAATGATTCAATTTTTGTAATTACAGTCAGTTTAGCAAGCAACCTTTCATACTGTGTAGACAATGGCACATCCTAAAATAAACAGTTAACATTTTATTAATTTTAATGAATTCCATTTTTACTATTTTACTGCCAAGGCAAAATCAATATAGACTAGTAAACAAAAGAGATGTTTTTCTCCATTCTAAGATAATTATAATAATTAACAGGCAAGAACATACAAATTTGCATTGTAAATTTTCTACAATTGTTAATTTTATACCTGCACTGAGACCTCCTTGATTTTCTTGGTTTTAAGAACATCAATGCCAAGTTCATGATGAATCTCAGAGATTTTTGACGGTTTTTCCATAACGGATTTTATATCTTGTTCAACAGCATCCAGCTCAACATCAATATCTGATTTTCAAAAAAGGTTACAAAGAACACATAGAATGTTATCCAATGTTCAAATAGCTACATAATTATGTATCTATATTATATATACATATGATCTAAGAGCAAAGTCATAGCTATTTTAAGAGGTTTATCCTAATAGAAAGTGTATTTTGTAGACCAATGAGCAATAAAATAAAATCTGAAATGGCTCACCATCATCTGCAAAAATTGGCATCTTTTGATTGTTGATCCATTCTGTTGGCTCAAAATAACTATCTTCTAGTGAATCTAATTCATTTGATGACATGAAGGAAAGATCATTTTCTATTGCCACCCGAGAACTAGAAAGCTGGGGAATCACCATGCTAAGCTGATGATCTTTTTGAGAGATGCTTGAGCTTTCTCCTATTTTTGAGACATCTTTGCTAAATGTACTTAAGTTAAACATAGTGGTTGGTGGCAAATATTCATCATCCACTGAAGCTTCCGTGTTTTTGTTAAAACTACAATTGTCTTTCTTAGTAAGCTTTCTTGGCTCACTTGATGTATTTAAAGAACTATGAATGAAACTAGTTTTACTTCTTCCATCTAAAGAAAAAGAACGCCTTGAGAGTGTCAATGAAAGTCTCATATCTTTAATCAATGACTTTTTGAACTCTTCATGTTGTTTATCCGAAGTCCTAGTGTATTCACTGGAAGTTAATATTGAATTGTTTTTCTCCTTGTAAGCACATGGATCTTTCAATGGAAGACTGTCGTTAATGCTTAGGTTTTTACCATCTGTATCTTCAGCATTTACACAGGTAGTTTTCCACCGCTTAGTGTCTTGATTATCATCTAGACCGTGAGGAGAACTTCTTTTTAATGATTTCAACTGATGTAAAGAGCTAGAAATTTCAGGTGTATCACTAGATTCAAAATGATCTGCTCCAGGCAGTTTTCTTGAGTTTGTATAAACAATAGAGGAATCAATGTCTGTTTTCATTGTCTGATTGTTTATTTCATTGCAAGTTGTTTGATGGTTTTCATCTTGGTCTACAGGAGTTTGAGAGGACACATTTCCAATATCTCTGTTAACTATGTTAATATGTTCTACTTCTGTCTTTCTAAACATATTGCAGCTTTCCTCATACCCATTTGTGTTAAATTGTGTTATTTCCATGTCACAGCTTTTAAAGGTTGTCCTCTCTTCACATCTTTGAACACCAGTAGAATCAGACTGTGTTTCTGGTCCAATGTGAATAGTCTTTGTGTATGTTGTAGCTAGTTCCATTTCTTCATTGTTTGTATGATTAGCAGCAGAGTGATATTCAGGCACACTTTCTGTCGGATGCTGAATAAACTCTGTTTTATTACAGCTATCTAATTCCATATCTGGTTTAGTGTTATGTTTAACTGCACTGTTATTTTGAAATACTAAAATTTCATCTGCATTTTGACCCTCAAATTTAGATTTATTAACATTTTGAATATACAAATAATTTTCTTTTCCACACATTTCAACGTTTTCTTTGTCTGTACTAATGGAAGTATTTCCCACAGTCAAATTTTCATTTGTTGAGCTCAATGGCAATGCTGGAAGCATTTTGAAATATTTTGCCTCTGGTTTTTTATCAATGCTGCCTATTTCAACATTTCCAATTGTGTGAAATGTTGTCATTTCCATTTCACAGCTATTAAAATGTGTTGTCTTTTCTTCAGAATACCTCTGAGCACCAGTAGCACCAGACTGTGTTTCTGGTCCAATGTGAATAGTTTTTGTGTAAGTGGTGGCTAACTCCATTTCTTCACTATCATCAAAATGAGCTGTAGATCCCCCATGTAAATTTCGAGTATGAAATTCCCTTTCTGTATTTATAGAATGTTTCTCACATTTGTCTAAAGGATATTGTCCAAAGCTTTTGGAAAGTGTAGTTGGCTGTATTCCCTTACTGGTTGCTAAATGAACAACAGCATTTGTTGACATTTCTGCAGGCACACTGGCTTTTATTTGATGCTGAAATAACTTTTTAGTAGAGCCATCAAAGCTAAGCTCTGGTTTAGTGTAATGTTTAAATGCAGTGTTATTTTGTAATGTTACTAGTGTATCTGCATGTTGTTTCTCAAATTTAGCTTTTATATCTGGAATAAAAGGATAGTTTTCTTTTTCACACATTTGGATGTCCTCTTTGCCTGTACTGATGGCAGTATTTCCCACTGGCAAATTTTCATTTGTTGAGCTCAACTTACTCAATTCCGAGATCTTGCTAAAGGATGGCAATGCTGGAAGCATTTTGAAATATTTTGACTCAGGTTTTTCATCCCTGTTGCCTATTTCAATGTGTCCTATTGTGTGAAATTTTGTTATTTCCATTTCACAGCTATTAAAATGTGTTGTCTTTTCTTCAGAAAACCTCTGAACACCAGTAAAATTAGACTGTGTTTCTGGTCCAATGTGAATAGTTTTCGTGTAAGTGGTGGCTAACTCCATTTCTTCACTATCATCAAAATGAGCTGTAGATTCCCCATGTAAATTATGAGTATAGAATTCCCTTTCTGTGTTTATAGACTGTTTCTCATTGTTGTCTAAAGGATAATGTCCAAAGTTTTTGTGATGTGTAATTGGCTGTATTCCCTTGCTGGTTGTTAAATGAACAGCATTTGTTGACATTTCTGCAGGGTGGTATTCAGGCATACTGGATTTTGTCTGATGTTGAATTAAATCTTTGTTATTACACTCATCAAAGTCAATATCTGGTTTGGAAAAATGTTGAAATGCAGTATTTTTAGGCGCTAAATATCCATCCACATATGGTATTTCCAAACTTGCTTTGGGAACATTATGTATAAATGGATAGTTTTCTTTTTCACACAATTGTATATTTTCTTTGTCTGCAATAAAATCAATGTTTTCCAACTGCAACTTATCAATTTTGGAGTTAATCTGGCCAAAAGTAGACATTTTGCTAAAAGATGGCAGTGCTCCAGGGACTCTAATATTATCACCAAGAGACACATTAACAGATGCTAAAGACATTTCTTCAATAGGTGTCATAATTTTACAACTTGTGATATCATTTAATGCTGCTCTCTGAGAGCCAATAGTAAGGTCACATGTAATATTCATAGTATCCAGATCATAAATAGTCTCCTCTGTAGACACCACTGTAGCGTGCTCAGGCTTTTTTGCCAGTTTAAAAAGGTCATCAAACAGCCTGACCTTTGGTTTGAAAATTGATGTGTCTCCCAACTTCTCATCTGCACTCTCTTCGGAAAAAGAAGACCTTCTACTGAATCCTGGTTTATATTTCTCTCTATCCAGATCATTTCCCAATCCAGTTTCACACTGTAAGAGAGACTGAGATAACTGGGAAATGTTTGTTGTTAAATCCATGCAAGCAGAATCATCCATATCGGTGAACATTATAGTTTTATTTTCGTCTCCAGCTCTTGATTTCCAGTCTTCTTTGTTTACTTCACTAAGAAAGCAAAGACATGAATTAACAAAATGAAGATCCCATAAAAAATGTAATAATTTAATGATGTAGACAATATCCTTGTTGTGACTTATTAACAGAAGTTACAAATTAATTTATTTAATAATCAGATAAGTTTTATTAAGAAACTACGCATTTAAAAAATCTTACCACTTTTGTAGAATAATTTCTTTTTCCTTTATCAATAAGTTAACATGATTTTCTGAGGCAATAGATTGTACAACAGCAACTGAAGTTGATGGTTGACCAATCTGTGCATTAGAACTGTGAAAAACTTCATCCAGATCCTTTACCAAAAATAGAATCAAATGTATGTGTATGTATAAATAAGTATACACATGTATTTGTGAATGAATATATATATATATATATATATATATATATATACTAGCCGTCCCGGCCAGGCCCTGCTCTGGCTTCTGTGAAAAACCTTTCTGTTAAAGACCATTACCTGTGTGTTTAGTAATCATCATAAACCCGGCATTGCACACCCAAACCAAAACCAAAACAACAAAACGCAAACATAACGCTAACACAATTACAAATACAAACGAAAACAAAAACCTAACAACTAACCCAACCACAACCACAAACACCAATACGAACACAAAGAAAAAAACAAACGAAAAAGCAAACGAAAACAAACCAAATCCAAATGCAAAACCAACCACAAACCCAAAGAAAAAAACACAAACGAAAAAACAAACGAAAACAAACCAAATACAAACGCAAAACCAACCACAAACACAAATACAAACACAAACGCAAAGAAAATAAAACACAAACGAAAACGAAAAAAGAAAGAACAAAAACGAACCAAATCAAAACGCAACCACTAACGCAAACCCAACCTAAACACAAAGAAAACACTAACGCGAACATGAACGCACAGTGCTCAGAGTCTAGCCCGGGGCGGAATCGCCTGTTTCAGCTTAATAAACGACTATAGTACCCCAACTTATTCATAGTCTTTTGCACTCACTTTAATGAACGTAGGCGCGAAACCGAACACGGGAGGCCCGGGACCCCAAATAGCACCCTGTCTGGGCGCCAGAGGACGCACCATGACGTCACCGCCTGATTGAACTTAGTAAACGACTATAGTACATAACTTATTCATAGTCTTTTGAACTCACGCGAACGTATATACCATAGCGTACACCGGAAGGCCCGGGGCGCCAAATAGCACCCTGTCGGGGTGCCGGAGGACGCCCGGATTTGATTCACTTAAAGACTATAGTAACCTTTCTTACCCATAGTCTATCGCACTGTTAAAAACAAAACTATGCAGCATAGCGCTCACATGATAGCCCAGGGTGCCAAATCGAACCGTGCAAGGGCGCCGGCGGACGCGCCTGTTTCAATTTAGTGAACAAAAATGATAATACTCCAAGCTTATCCGTAAATGGAAAGAAATAAACATATAGGATTTGTAGGACCTGGCTTATTAAATGTTATTGATTTTAAAAAAAATAATAATTATTGAACAGTATGTTCAGTGTATAGAATAAATAAAAGGCAGTGTTAAAAATACCTAACGACATTGCACTTAATCAATCCCCGCTAATTGTGTAATTATTTTTTTTTCTTAACACCAAAAACAAAGTAATAAAATGTAAATTCTTTCTTCTTAAGAATTTTTTTATTAAAGGGAAGTAACTTTGCAGTCAATACATTTCCGACACAATTTTAGAAATTTTATAAACGTCGATACACTTTTTAAAAATTTTATGTCGTGTTCATAATTGAAAATTATTCTTCTAAGTAAATAGAATGAAAATTGTTTTTAAAGACTTTCAATGGTAATTTTTCGACTCGTAAATTTAGACTTTGAGCACGATAAAAAATCTAACACTTAAATCCGTAGAAGTGTCAACGACAAACTTTTTTTTTTTTGCCACACGTTACAGAACTGAGCTTTATATATTAGATATATATATATATATATATATATATATATATATATATATATATATATATATATATATATATATATATATATATATATATATATATATATATATATATATATATATATATATATATATATATATTTTTAGAGAGAGAGAGAGACATATACACAAATATAGACATTCATATACACAAATATACACAGCTACATATTTGATTATTTATAGGCATACATTTACTTCTACAAAATTTTACAAGGAAAGAGGAGGCTAATAAAAATAGTTTAATTAAAACTAAGATACATGGCCTTTTATTAAACTGGTGTTTATTATCATGGATTATCTAATTCTCAACATACAATTTTAAAATTGCAACTATTTTTTTTTACAAATAACAGCAATTTGAAGCCAAAAAGAGAAACTACTACTACAAAAAGAAGCTACTTTACTAAGTCAAAAATAAATAATTAAAATTTAGTCTAATGACATTAACCTAGCCTAACCTAATGACATTAATAATTAGAAAACTTCTACTACTTCTAGTTATATATAACTAGTCTCTAGGCTACATTTAAGTAGTATTTAACGAGAGCTTACATTTTTAAAAAAAAAGGTAACCAGTTACCTGAGACCTCCACTCCAAATAAAAACCATAGCTTTGACATAACATTATTATTGATTTTGATAATTCCTGCCTTGCTATGTTCTAGGGTATATATAGGCTTTGTTTGTTAGAGTTGTAAAAGTCCTAGTTACTTCTTACTAATTTCTTAGTCTTAGTAATAGTAGAATCTAGATACAACTTTAACAAGATAGATCTCTATCTACTGGATCTAGAATTTAGTGTGTTAGGCATGATTTTATTGTATTTTTCTCCCTAAATGTTTTTTAAGGCATAATTTACATCTACAATTCAATAGCAAATACTACAAAGAACATCCAGAAGCTAGATTGTCCACATTATCTATTAGTAGATTAGAATTAGATAATACTTGTAAATATTATAAGTAAACTAGGAAACATGTGCCAAAGGGAGATAATTGATTTTCCCTGCTCTTTTTTTTCAATTCAATTTATTACTTTTCTCTGGCGGGATGGTAGGCATGTCTGAAATAATTATAAATTTCAAGAGGCTGGTTTTATTTTTTCTTACTATCTTACCAGATTAGATGGATGCAAAGAAGGATCATGTTGGCTTCCATTTGTGCTGCAGCTTTCATCACTTACACTCACTTGAAACTCTCTAAACAATCATTTAAATTATAATTGTTAGTATTGAGTGTCCATATTATTATTGCTACAAGGAATTGATCAATTATATAATGTATTCACCCAATATATATTTAATATGTAAGTCACAGAAAATAACTGCCCAATTTCTTTCAATACAATATATAACATACCTCAGGGTAAATGTTGGGGCAAAACTAACCCTTTTAGGTGTTCTTGGACCTTCATTTTGCCCTTCAAAATTCTGAAAAGTATTAAATGGAAACCTTAATCAATCTAAAAAATACTAACTGTAAAACAATTAGCCTTAAGAGAATTCACAGACTTATTTATTAGTTTCTTTTTACTGGTGATACTACTAATCAACTAAAGGTTTACACTACAAAATGGAAATCTGTTTTTTTTTTTAAATTGATAATCTGCTTACCTCTATAGTGCAAGTGTCCAGTCTTTTTAGGATCTGCAAAATAATACACAAGAATTTCTTAGTTTGAAGTCTCTATAAAATACTTCTTGTTAAATCTCATAATTGAATGCAGCAAGAAATTTTTAAAACTATTGCAACCAAAAATGTTTTTAAAAAAAATATGAGTGCAATTAAAAAATAAACAGATAAAAGTATAAATTATATTTTATTTCAACAAACACTTACAGAGGATCTGCGGCTTTCAGATTTCTTTGTTCTAAAATAAGACATTATTTAGTAGTGAGTTAAAAGAAGGTAAATTATTTACATTTTCTTAAACAGTATTTATAATAGTAAGCTTGTGTATTAACTACTTTAATGACTTTATACACATAATAAAAAAAACTATCAACAATCTAAATTTTGAAACAATTTTCTAATTAATAGCAAACTAAATTGGATTCATACCTGCTTCGAATGGTTTGTTTTTCTTCATTCATTTTCTTGAAGCATGTAGACTCTAGTTTCTGAACATTATTTTCAAAATTAATACAACAGTTTAAAATAATTACTTATAAATTACACTGAGGCATTATCTTTTAGAAAGCATAAAAAGTTCACACTAATAACATTAAATGTTATTACTTCTGAACCTAACCATTAGGCCTACATCATTATGATTAACTTTTGAGCTTCAACTAGAAATACTGCTACTGCTATTACATAGTCATAAATGACAGTTCATACATGTGTATGGAACTATTTTAAAAAAAGAGTAGGCCTTGATCTAAATCTATAATAATAGAATTAGAAGGGATTCTAATTAAACTATAGGCCTAGGTAAAAATATTTCAGGGCTCAGTCATTCAACACTGTTAGTAATAAAACAGATAGTGTTAGTTACCTCACAAGTTTAAGACAGTTACAAATACTATTGTATTTGTATATATACTTCGTCAGCAGTAAAAATGTAATTTTTTTTTTAAAATCATAACATCAAAAAGAAACAAGCCTGCACAATTATTAAAGCAATTTTGCATAAAGGAACCACCCCTGTTTTATAATTTATAATTAGAATTCACAAAAATTTTGCAAACATAGTTTATAAAATTTTCATTTTTGTTTCCCACTTGTTTCATTTTTTACAGAGCTTAGGCCTATATACTAGATCTATATAAATCTACTAGATCTAGGTATACAGCTATATAATATATATATTATAGGCCTAAGACCATACATTTTAAATAGGAAAAAAAAATTCTCTAGAAATCTAAATTTGGTACCAATGAAATTCTTAATCCCTCCTCTAACTAACTCATATGATTTTAAGATAAAATACTCATAAATTCATTTTGTATGCTACAAGTACAACCATGTCTATATATAGCATTCAGCTACACTCGCCTGAAGGTCTCAAGTTTATATCACTCAGGATATCCCTGAATCCACCCAGTCCCAGAATCTAAAATCTAAACTAGATCTAGATAATCTAGATCTAGGATCTAAATGTGATGCGTAGATCTAGATCTAGATCTTAGACTTTACCTAACTCAGAATTTGGAAACTTGGAAAGTAAAGGCAACTGGGAATGAATATTGATTGAATAATCAACTGCCACAACAAGTCACAACACACTCAACACCACACCCATTCATAAAATTATTTTATTATTATTTATTAGACATTAGATCTAGATCTAGATATCTAGATAAAAATCTAGATCTAGATAGATTGTTTAGCTAGATTCTAGATCTAGGAATCTTTGAGTGTAGGCTACGATTAATATTCATTGTGAAGAGAGTTGCGAAGGCAGGGCGAGCCGAAAGCGAGATGAATGTGTGTGAAAGAGGAGTGACTCGCTCTGAACTGAATAACTGTGTTTGACATACTCTCTGCAGGCATTTAGATTTAGATCTAGATTCTAAATCTATATCTAGATCTGCATTATTTAGTAGTTATTTAGGTAAAATCTTAGTTTAGCGTCGTAAATTCGGCCAAAACTAGTAATGTAGGAGAGAGTGCAATAATGAATATGTCATTAAATATGAGTATATTTTCGTATATTTTGATAAAATATTATAAATAATTGAATAATAGATCACCATTTATGGTTAAATCAATTTAAATATCCTGAAATTAATTTTTATCAACCCTGTTCGAGATAGTAAATTTACTATTAAAAACAGCAGCCATCTTAAGAAAATGTTATTTAGAGTAGCTTCCCTTTCATTTCTATTCGTATGAAAATGTATTTAAATTTGATTGTCTTGTTGTATAGTCCGTATAACAAAGCATTTTTTTTTTTAAATTCTGCTCTTTAAAAACTGAATGTCCTAAGAAACAACTTTATTAATTCTAGAAGCATTGTGAGATGCAACTTGTATCCATGTTTTAAATCACGTTTTTTTTTTACTAATGTTTATTTGATCTTACTATTACTATATAGTTTGAGTTTTTTCTTATTGTTTGAATGTTCACTATTTTCATTTCAGGTTTTTCTTTTCATCAGTTAGATCTAGTGATTCTATCGTAACTTATGACATTTTTTTTTACTTCTCTTTACCTTAATTAAACCCCAACCTCCGTCATATTTTTGTTGTCAATGTCACAACAAGTCATAAGGGGGCATCCATAAGTGACGTCACACTCGTAGGGGGGAGGGGGGGGGGTCCGTAATTTTGTGACGATGTGTGATGAGGGGGAGGGGGGGAGGGCAGATGTTGCGACGTCACATTTTTGCATTATAAAAAAAGAAAAAAGTTTTAATAAATTGTAATAGTTTAGACAAGATTTTGGAAAAATATCGATGTTTAAAAAAAATTCAACTGCAATTTTGAGGGGGGTTGTAGGTTGAGGTGTGACGTCATTTTAGGGGGGGGGGGGGTCTGGCTTTTTCTGACGACGTGTGACGGAGGGGAGGGGGGGGAAGGTAAAAATCGTCAAAAAAGCGTGACGTCATTTATGGATGACCCCTAATGTAAAAAATTACGCTTCGCTCTGCCTTATCTAAGATCTCTAGCCATAATTTTGACAACAATAAATGTTTGTCATAATTTATATATACAGAGAGACAAAATGTATTATCCACCAGCTTCCCTCGTAAAACATCATCTAAAATAATCAGCCACTCCACCCCTTAAGTGCGTGTTGTCATTATGGTCGATCGCAAGTCTCCACCTGCCAGACACATTTTGGTTATCCTTTGTTGTCAAATTGTCAATATCAAGTACCCAAGTGAGTGATATGGGGTTGTCCATAAATGATGTCACATATGATTTGCTACGGGAGTGAGTGAAGATTTGTGACGTCAACTCAGGCGGCTTTGCAATTTATGACGTGTCGGTCTCATGAAAGGAGGTGAACGGGGAAAAATACCTATGTGGTTGATGGAGAACCTCTATAATGCTTTGTTCAATCAAAATAACGATAAATAAGCATTAGTATACGTATACCTTGCTTAAAACGAATTATCATAAATGTTGCAAGCCTGCTAGTTTAAGACATTTGGCAAAACGGCCTTAACTTAACACATTATCCCCGTCAAAAAGGCTTGCCACCAAATGCCTGCCGACGAATAAGCCGCGTCTAATGCGGGGCGTTAGGAATACGGCCATTAGCATGGGCCGCGTTAGAGCACCAGTAGGCTATCGCGCTTTGTAAGATGACGTAAATACTTAAATTCAATTTCGCTAAACTGCGCAAAAATTTAGTAATGTTCCATCGTTTGAGGAAATTTATTTTCTTGGACTTAAATTGAAATATCATGTTGACTGTCTGGCTCATAATTTCCGAATATCACTTTTAATGTATCAAGATTCAGAACTATAATTTACTTTAATATAAGTGTCATCTTATCGTTTATTGTGCTTTTTATAAAGCGCGGAGCAGCTACAAAATCGGACGGCCATCCTGTTTTCACCAAGCTTCTTTTGGAGCTTAATATGGGTAGTCTAGTTCTATACGGTGTGAGCTTAATACATTTTTAAAGGGCCGAAAGTCTCAAGACAGCAAGCTTGCAGAAATAACTACGTACGTTTAAATGGACGAGTGATAGATGTGTTAGGGGCTGTTTAATGAACACCAACTTATGTAATCAAATTAAACGTCGCAAAAGCGTAAAAAAGGCAGTGCTTGTTGTTTTTTTTTTCTATAAAATTAGCCTAACGGTCGGCGGTACCGCTACATGACGTCACGTGCGAGCGTTAACTCGGTGACGATGTGCTAAGTGGGGGAATGAAAAAGGTAGGGTTCAAGAAATGCGACTCAGCAAGCTTTTTACATTTCTTGACCCTTCTTAATAGTTCTTTCGTCCCCACTGAGAAAATGGATCACCAATGAATGACGCGTCATACTTCTACAGCTGGTCTTTCTCCCACAACCATCCCGTTTTCACGAAAAAAAAAACCTGACCCGTCTCCAAAATCACATCGCTGAGTTCTACTCAACCTCTCCCCACCACAAATCACAATTTCTATCTGAAACAATATGTTCATGTTTGCTCTGTAATAATGCACGCTGTCATTACTATCTTAAGAGCGACGTCATTTATGAGCGATCTAAAATAATTGATTTGCTTACTGCAAATAAAGTGTTCAAAAGTTCGACCTCCCAACAATTGTTGTGGTCTTGGATGCACAATATTAAGTCTGATAAGGTCTATTAGTCATTCATGTCAACTATATTAAAAAAAGAAAAACTACTATACAGGGGGGTCATCCATAAATGATGTCACGCTTTTTTGACGATTTTTACCTCCCCCCCTCCCCTCCGTCACACAAAGCCAGACCCCCCCCTAAAATGACGTCACACCTCAGCCTACAACCCCCCCCCCTCAAAATTGCAGTTGAATTGTTTTTAAACAGCTATATTTTTCCAAAATCTTGTCTGAACTCTGTCAAAATAGAGTATTTTAATCAATTGTTATTACAATGTAATAAAACAGTTTTTTAAAACGCAAAATATCGTCTAAAATTCGTTTTGTAACATTGCTTTTTTAAAATGCAAAAATGTGACGTCGCACCATCTGAACCCCTCCCCCTCATCACACAACGTCACAAAATTACGGACCCCCCTCCCCCCTACGAGTGTGACGTCATTTATGGACGACCCCCGGCATATATTAAAACAATACAAAACAATCATATTACACCACAAAATCAACACAAAAGACATGCGAATAGACAATTTGTTGTTTTTAAAACATGGCCGCTGCTTGTATTTACTCATTGTTGTCTCGAACGGGGTAGTTTAAAGTTTATTCCAGGATATTTATGACTGGTTTGGTCTTGGATTGTGATTTGTTATTCAATTATCTGTTATATTATGTAACATATGACATAAATATTTATTAAATATGGCCAAATGAAAGAAATATTCATTAGTTACCTTCATCGCACATTACTAGCTACGCTGGAATTTACGACGCTAAACTAAGATTTTACCGTTATTTACACATTCATTCGAATTAAACCATGTTTTTCATTATGAAAATGGATTATAATAGTAGATTTTCCAGTTAAAACAACATACCTTACTTCATTTTGTAAACATTGCGAATAAATTCAAAAATTTCCGCCTGATTCAGTGCGCATGCGCAATTTGCCATCGACGGCTAGAGCATAAGATAGGGGCCAAGGCCTACTACTAACTAGATAGGCCTAGTAGATAGGAAATTATAGGCCTAGGCTAGGTCTATGCCTAAACACTCTCGTTTAGGCTAACACTAACTTCTAACCTAAAAAGTGACATATCCAGCAATAAAACATGTATTGTTAGGTCTATAATATTAATAAAAAGCTTTTGAATGCACACGCAAATAAACTAAATCTACTATTAGTTATCGTTCCTACGTGTAGACTAGATTCTAATAATAAAGCTTCGGCTGAAAAAAAGTTAATTTAGATCTAGACCTAAAACAGTCCAATCAGTGTCTCTTCCAGACTTTTTTTTCTCCGGGGGGGGGGGGGGGGCACTTGAAATTTTCGGGGGGGGGGGGGGGGGGGGGGGCGGTCACTGTTAAAAGTATATATTTTCTATATAAATTCCATGTCGTTCGGGGGTAGGGGTAGACTCTGGATGCCTATCACTACTATCCTAATATATAAATCCCCACGTTCGCACATCTCTCTCTCTCTCTCTCTCTGTCTGTCCGCAAAATATTTTCGCCGGACATCACGTCAGAATCGGCAGCGATATATGAAGAACTTTTTACGGACTTTTGTTGAAAATAATATGTTAGATGTTTTAAATGTATAACCACAATTTTAGTTAAAGAAGAAAAATAAAAATTAAAGGCGTATTCGAATGTAGAGAAACAGTATTATTTATGCAACCGGAAAAGCATTAATATATGTGAAAAAGAACGCATAAAACTGTGAACGTCACGCTTATACATTAACTAATGACGTCATCTGCCGTGTTTAGAATGAAAACAAATGAACTATTTCATTCAAATTTGATTTAGATCTACGTACACTATGAAATGTATACAATACAATTTTTCCGGCCTAAACTCATAAACTTTATTTTATTTATTTGGATTCTAGATCTAGATATTCTAGATTCATCTATTCAAATAATACATTTCAATACTAAAGTATTTCAGGCCTTAATTACTTTATTGAAATCTTTGTTTATCTATGCAATTTGCTAATCTCTATAATATATAAAGCAAAGTTGTCGGGTGCCCGATAGGGCACTTCCCGGCGCCGTAGGCGCTTCAAATTTGGCAGGATCTTGCTTTGGGGCGACAGAACACGGGGGCCGGTTGGCCGAAAAGTCTACGATGATGGGGTCAAAACTGACCTCGACTGACCGGCGCCTTATATGAGCTGTAAATCGAAAAAAAAATGTCCACGGAGGAACCTCTTCATAACTCCTGAGGTCGTAGACCGACCCTCGGGCGAATTAATTAAGCATTCAAATTCTCAATGTTTTCGAAAGCCTAAGCAAAGCTGGGCAGCATGCCTAGTCAGTAAATAAAGCCGTATGTCGTTTATACTCTTAACTTTCACGTGTAGGGCCTACATTTCAATATAGCAATTTTAAAATGAGATGTTTAAATTTAGTTTTAAACGATTTTAAACTAAGGGGAGGTAACAAGTTCTGCTTGTCTTTTAATTGCCGTCTGTAAACTGTCGTCACGGGCGGCTGCTTTCACGGGGGTGGGGGGGGGGGGGGGTGGAGGGAGTGGGAGGATAATCGACCCTCATGAGCTACTGATAATGCTTTAAAGCAAAATATTTTCAGTCGCAGCATTGATAATGTCGAATCAGTGACGTAACTAGAAAAAAAGGGCAAACCCCGCAAAAAAATTATGGGCCCCATATATTATGATATAAATAGTTAAAAAAAATACAAATTCTTTTTTTTTAATTAAAACAATTACAACAACGCGTCATTTGTGTGAGTGCAATTAGTTTGTTTTGAAAATGTTTATTTCAACATCCGAAAAGATACCTGAAAGAAACTCCGACTGTCACTGATAGCTGTTATTTACGACATTGTTCTAGAGACCAAACAAAAATTAGATCAAATATACTTTGCAAATTCTATTTTTTAAAAATTCCTTTCGGTTCCCTATGCGATCATCTACTAGAGATCTAATTATTTTTCAAAAGCTCAAGCCATGAAATTCCAGCCTGCTCCGTCTCTATTTCTCTATGTCTCCCACTCTTTCTATTTCCCAGTGGAACAGTGTTTCTTCCAGACTTTTTTCTCCGGGGTGCACTTGAAATTTTCGGGGGGGGGGGGGGGGACGGACAACAATTTCCGGAGGGCGGACACTGTCAAAAGTATATATTTTCTATATAAATTACATTTCGTTCGTGGGGGGTAGACATTCGCAGGGGGGGGGGGGGGCGATGCCCCCCACCCCCCCCCCCCCCCCCCCCCCCCGAAGAGATGCCTGGAAGAAACTCTGCAGTGGAATCCACACCATCGCCTGTATTAGTGGTGTTATTACTATCGTTCAGAGTGTGTCATGTTCACCACCCTTTTCTTTCTCTTCGTTTATTCTCCGTTTTGTTGCCCCTGTGTCCGAGCCTTACATTTCGTTCTTTTTTTTTTTTTGACAATACGTTTGAATTCCACATTGTCTTAGAAAACTAAAAGCGTTTTATCGTTGGTGACTTAAATATGAAAGTCTTGGTCGTTACCTCTTAGACCGATTTTTTACTGTTCCTTCAACTAGAGGCGTAGCTGGGGGGGGGGGTCTGTTCTACTGGTCCAATTCCGTAATTATTTTTTAAAAATGTTATACAGTTTTCTATTCACCATTGTCGTTAACAGACTGAAACAAAAACAGAAGCAATCTCTGATAATTAAATAATGGTGTAGGCAAGGGGGGTTAGGTGGTTATAACCCATTCCATATACCCCCCCCCCCGCCCACATACAATAGTTTAAAAATTTAAAGTTCTAAGAATATTTTCAAAGTTCTGAATAGATATGCGGCTAATAGCTAATTATTTTAAGTCACGCCTTTAGTTCTTGATAGATTCGAGGTTAATAGCTAATTCTTCAGATTCCATTCTCCTATAGCTTTTCCACTAATGTCTATGTTGTCAGAAACTCTTTGTCAGAAAGTTCTTTTCTGATACTACATTTCAGGCAAAGCTTTCACAACCTTCTACCATCAGGCATCAAGTCCACCTGTGCTATCCCAACGGCTGTATAATTATCTAGCGTCAAAGCTAAATTCACAGAATAAATTAAAGTTATGTTTAATCGCCGAGGTTGATATCCAATTAAGGGTTCCCAGAAAAATGCACATTCGGAAAACTGCGCAACGGAAAACAGCGCAAAAAGAAATTTGCCCAAATACAAACTAATTATACTAATACACTTTAGTTTTGTCCTATTTCGTGGAAATATGTTTTATTATGCTACAATGTTGTCAGTATTTATTTATTAAATGCTCGATTTTTAGAAAACAATATGCAGTACGCAGTTTTCCTATGCGCAGTTTTCCCAGTGGCGTAGCGAGGTCGGGTGTCCACCCGGTGCGGCACTAAATGGTGTCACCCCCCAGAGGCGTAGCGACCCTTCCCGGGGACAAACTTTCAAATTTTCGATTTGCACCCCCCCCCCTTTCAAACTTTCGATTTGCACCCCCCTCAAACTTTTGATTTGCCACCCCCCCCCTCAGACTTTCGATTTGCACCCCCTCCCCTCAAACTTTCGATTTGCACCCCCCCTTTAAGTTTTTCTCTATATATTTTGCTATTTTTTTGCCTTGGTGTCACCCCCCCTAAATGGTGTCACCCGGTGCGGTCCGCACCACCCCCCGCCTACGCCTCTGAGTTTTCCTATGCACATCTTGTCAGTCACCCAATTACGGGTACACAACAATCTTACATTTTTTACCCGCCCTACCATAGCTACGGCTCTGCCAGAGGCGTAGCTCGAGCAGGTTGGGGTTGGTCGGCGCCCCGGTCGCCCAGCTTATGAAAGCGCTAAGCGGGGTAAAAAAAATGGTAATTCAGAGCTGCATTACTGAAATATAAACCGTCGGAGAAAATATAAGGCTTTACAGTCTGATTTGTTTTCTTCATAAATTGTGTGATCCAAAATAAAAACGAGGAAAGGGGCGCTTTTTAACTATATTTCTGATCAGGGTGGAGGTGGGGATGCAAAGTCGACAGTTCGCTTCGGGCGCCGGAACAAGATAATTATGTTGTATCTAGCTGTGATGACCTTAAAGAATATGTTTATCTAGCTGCGATGACCTTGAATTGTACACCCGATAATATGTTGTTTCTACCTGTAAACTGTACACAAAATAAAATAATTTGTTTCTGTCTATGATGAGCTTAAACTATAGGCATACACAAGATACGTTGTTTCTAGCTGTGAAGAGTTGCTGAAAAAAATTAGATCTAGAGCAGTGCCCGTCGTAATGCATGTTTGTCTTAAAATTTGAAAATGAGGTGATTGCTTTTACAATAAAGTTCATTTAAGTTCTAAAATGTACCAACTGTAATATGGTAAACGACTTCTTGTGAATAACGTCTTCTGACGAATATGTTCAGTTTATGTTTAACTATAGGGCTTTGGAAGCTTTATAAGATAACAAAAGCATCAGAAATTGGTTGATTTATTAAACTGATATTGCTACACCGTACAGCATGTTCGGAAAAGGACTCACATACAAAATAAAATAAATCGTCCACTAGCAAAGTTAAGCTATCGTACGTGCAAGTGATAATATGTAAATAGATGGGCGTGGAGAGGCGGTGTGCAATCACTTAATTCCTTGACAGCCATTTGCTATTAGTGAACTAGACTCTGCTCCCTGCTCGCTGCTAGAAACCATTCATCCGCAGCCTGATCGATAGATCAATTGAGATGTTTGGGCTGGTTGATATATGAGCAGACTAACCAGGCATTTAGTCAGGGTGGACGGTTAACAATGAGTGATTGTGATGGGTTCTCATGTAGTTGGACTCATATTCGTTTTGATTCGACCCCAGCATAGTAATGATTCGATCACTCGACTTCTTTTAGAGCCGATACGTAGAATCGCTGCTAACTGGTATCGATTACAGTAGTAGTGTGGTAGTCAAGTTTAATATTGTAAATGTCTATTGGTAATAGGCAGAGGCGTAGCAACCCCTCCCGGCGCCCGGGTACAAACTTTCGATTTGGCGCGCCCCCCCCCTATATTTTTTATATTTATAATTCAAAATAGCAGCTAAAATGAGCTTATTTTGGCGCCCCTAGGGTTGGCGCCCGGGGACATATGTACCCTCCTGCCCCCCGGTCGCTACGCCTCTGGTAATAGGAGACCTTTAAATTTAATTACACCCCCAGACGTTTTAACAATACACGTAAAAAAACGTTTTTAAAACGAGATTTTAGTTAGTCATTTCAAAAAACAAAACACGAAGACAAAAATGAGATATCTGCCACTTCAGAGTGGCATACAAATGAGAACAAGTTTATTTTAAAGACATTTCTAAAAAAATGTTTGCAACTCGCATAGGGTTTGCATTTTTATTCTGAAAATTCAATAAATAATTTTGCAAATGAAATGTAGGCTACCCATTGCTGAACTACGCAGCCTTAAGATAAATGGGTACTTGTGTTACATATCCTAAAAACAAACGCCGTGAAATACCTTGACAGTATATGTTAATAAAACCTGTCAAACCAAACATCATGGAATTCTTCAAGTTCATTAATATTAATTTTAGAGGGGTTTCCAGATATATTTGTCTGCATTAATAGAAATGTTTACCCTATTCTTTAATATTTTTTTTCTAAAATAATTCTCTTTTTATATTTTGCCATTTTCATTTTTTACTTTCTCGTATATACGAAGTATAGAGAAAGTCTTGTAATCGTGCAAAAAAAAAATCGCTCGACGTTTTGCATCTCACTGATACGGAAAAACATAGTTTTGCAATCTTGTCCGTATGTCTGTGTGTCTGTGTGTGTGTGTGTGTGTCCGTGTGTAAACACGATAACTTGAGTACCGTTACAGCTAGGTTGATGAAATTTCAAATATAAGTATGTAATCAAAATCGTAGATCCGTATCAACTTTTGAGCGATTTCCGATAACCGGAAGTGGTACTTTTCCTACTTTGAATTTTTCAAAAGCCTATAACTTGAGTACTATTTCAGATAGATAAATGAAATTTCATACGTAAGTAAAAGATCTAATTCTCTACCTTCTATTAAATTTTGAGTCATTTCCGTTGACTGGAAGTAGTACTTTACGCTACTTCCGATTTCTCAAAAAACTAATGTAAATTTTAAAAGTAATAATAATATTGCGCACTATTATGCGCTTTTTTATTTCGCGTTCACTTGGTGTGCAATTAATTTGTCTACGAGATTTTATTCTATTTTTAAAACTTTAAGTATTTAAAATGGATTAAAAATCATGTCTATAGCCCGAGTTCCCATCCCCTGTTATTTTATATAAGAATATTCGAGAAAGTTTAGGGGAGATCACTCCCGGTTTATTTTTAAATACACTGCAAGCAAAAGCAATTTATATAATAGGCTGTCAGAGTAACATAGATTGTAGAATCTGGCAGAGTTTCAGAAAGAAATTGACAGAAGCCGATTGACTTTTTTTTCTGTTTCAAGGGTTAGGCATTCCACCTGACCGTTCTTTAATGCTGTAGTGTTTTCCTGTCTGTATGTGCATGTTAGCAGAGTTTCTTCCAAGCATCTCTTCGGGGGGGCGAAGCCCCCCCGAAAATTTTTTACCGCCCCCCCCCCCCCCCCCCGAACGAAATAAAATTTATATAATTTATATAGAAAATATATACTTTTAACAGTGTCCGCCCCCCCCCCCCCCCGAAGAAAGTTTACCGCCCCCCCCGAAGATTTCAAGTGCCCCCCCGGAGAAAAAAGTCTGGAAGAAACACTGCATGTTAGAATACACCGCTGAGCTTTCTATTCAGACTTTTTTAAAGTGCTTGAAGATCGCGACGGTGCTTGTGGTTCGTTGCGTTTGTTCGTCTTCGTCACAGACTGTCGTCTGAACGAGCCCATGCGCGCCAACGTACTTGGAGATCTTGTAAGTGTTTGCGTCTCGCCGCGGACTCGCTTGTTTACACTGGAGATTCGATCACTCTTCTCGCCAAGAGTTCTCTCTCGAGAAAACTCCCTCGCACACCGGAGAGGTCTTGTTTTGATCGTGTCTTTCTTTACATGTTGACTGCACACATCTTTGACCACGCCCTTCCACATCTCGTTGGGCATGAGTCTTGGCGTAAACACCTGGTTCAAATCTGTTTCCCGACCACATCTGTCCCTCTCTAAAAACTTAAACGTGTCAATGGGGGGTATGACCATCTTAAAACTGGCCGAGGCATTTTGGCGACTAGGGAGATCGGAAATTTGTTTCGAAACCGAGCCAACAGGTATAGAGTTCACTTCCGGGGCGTGGTTACCCTCTGACGTCACACCATTCTCGCTGTCAAACACTGTAGGTTGTGGTGGGGGTGTGACCTTTCGATAAAACATTTTCTTCAAGGGCAGATGGTGGATATAGCATCTTTGGCAAATAAGGTCGTCATTTTTGTCATTTTGATAATTCTTTTTCTTCCGCTGGAGAAAATAAAAGAATATTTAAATTGTAAGAGAAAAAAAAAGATGTCTTTCTAATTGTTCATCTAATATTAACACAACAGGTAGCCTATGGTTTTGTTTTATTGGCGACTGTATTTGCACTATACAGCAAACACTGGGAATGCAATAATTTTTCTTTTATGCTGAGTTCACTCATATAAGAAATGACATTGTAACTTATTTTACAATATCTAACATCGATCCATTTTAGCAAAGAAAACGGCAATGTAAACAAAGAAATCTAACTCAATGTATAGATGGACACGTTTTACAATGCTTTCAGACAAGCCGGAGCTGATAACAAAAGATGTCAAAAAGACAAAGAAGTCTCGATCAGACCGATTTAAAATCGATGGTAATAGTTGACACACGTTTTGTGTGCTGTACCTCCTTCTAACCACATGACCTACACGGGGAGTCCCATACAACATTATGTTCTAAAATATGGCCAAACAATATGCGCCAGACGTAGGCGCCGTTCTGTGCATTGTGATCTAATTAAACGGCCGTGCCGTTAATCCTGAAGGCTAAAATAGATTTCACGGTAAAAAGATACCCCACGAAGTGTATCGGCTTCCCCTCCCCGCACTATTACCTATTGTCTCGATATGTTAATGTATTTGAGCCTGCGCAAATAAATATCACCGCCCACATTTCCTGTCTAGAATAACATCTAGAACAACACACCGCCCATGTTTCTAGAACAACACACCGCCCATGTTTCTAGAACAACATGACACCGCCCATGTTTCTAGAACAACATGACGACACCGCCCATGTTTGTAGAACAACATGACACCGCACATGTTTCTAGAACAACATGACACCGCCCATGTTTCTAGAACAACATGACACCGCACATGTTTCTAGAACAACATGACACCGCCCATGTTTCTAGAACAACACACCGCCCATGTTTCTAGAACAACATGACACCGCACATGTTTCTAGAACAACACACCGCCCACGTTTCTAGAACAACATGACACCGCCCATGTTTCTAGAACAACACACCGCCCATGTTTCTAGAACAACATGACACCGCACATGTTTCTAGAACAACACACCGCCCACGTTTCTAGAACAACACACCGCCCACGTTTCTAGAACAATACACCGCCCATGTTTCTAGAACAACACACCGCCCATGTTTCTAGAACAACACACCGCCCATGTTTCTAGAACAACACACCGCACATGTTTCTAGAACAACACACCGCCCATGTTTCTAGAACAACATGACACCGCACATGTTTCTAGAACATGACACCGCCCATGTTTCTAGAACAACATGACACCGCCCATGTTTCTAGAACAACATGACGACACCGCCCATGTTTCTAGAACAACATGACACCGCCCATGTTTCTAGAACAACACACCGCCCATGTTTCTAGAACAACATGACACCGCCCATGTTTCTAGAACAACACACCACCCACGTTTCTAGAACAACACACCGCCCACGTTTCTAGAACAATACACCGCCCATGTTTCTAGAACAACACACCGCCCATGTTTCTAGAACAACATGACACCGCCCATGTTTCTAGAACAACACACCGCCCATGTTTCTAGAACAACACACCGCCCATGTTTCTAGAACATGACACCGCCCATGTTTCTAGAACAACACACCACCCACGTTTCTAGAACAACACACCGCCCACGTTTCTAGAACAATACACCGCCCATGTTTCTAGAACAACACACCGCCCATGTTTCTAGAACAACATGACACCGCCCATGTTTCTAGAACAACACACCGCCCATGTTTCTAGAACAACACACCGCCCATGTTTCTAGAACAACATGACACCGCCCATGTTTCTAGAACAACACACCGCCCATGTTTCTAGAACAACACACCGCCCATGTTTCTAGAACAACACACCGCCCATGTTTCTAGAACAACACACCGCACATGTTTCTAGAACAACATGACACCGCCCATGTTTCTAGAACAACACACCGCCCACGTTTCTAGAACAACACACCGCCCATGTTTCTAGAACAACATGACACCGCCCATGTTTCTAGAACATGACACCGCCCATGTTTCTAGAACAACATGACACCGCACATGTTTCTAGAACAACATGACACCGCCCATGTTTCTAGAACAACACACCGCCCATGTTTCTAGAACAACATGACACCGCCCATGTTTCTAGAACAACATGACACCGCACATGTTTCTAGAACAACATGACACCGCACATGTTTCTAGAACAACATGACACCGCACATGTTTCTAGAACAACACACCGCCCATGTTTCTAGAACAACACACCGCCCATGTTTCTAGAACAACACACCGCACATGTTTCTAGAACAACACACCGCCCATGTTTCTAGAACAACACACCGCCCATGTTTCTAGAACAACACACCGCCCATGTTTCTAGAACAACACACCGCACATGTTTCTAGAACAACACACCGCCCACGTTTCTAGAACAACACACCGCCCATGTTTCTAGAACAACACACCGCCCATGTTTCTAGAACAACACACCGCACATGTTTCTAGAACAACACACCGCCCATGTTTCTAGAACAACACACCGCCCATGTTTCTAGAACAACACACCGCACATGTTTCTAGAACAACACACCGCCCATGTTTCTAGAACAACACACCGCACATGTTTCTAGAACAACACACCGCCCATGTTTCTAGAACAACATGACACCGCACATGTTTCTAGAACATGACACCGCCCATGTTTCTAGAACAACATGACACCGCACATGTTTCTAGAACAACATGACACCGCCCATGTTTCTAGAACAACACACCGCCCATGTTTCTAGAACAACACACCGCCCATGTTTCTAGAACAACACACCGCCCATGTTTCTAGAACAACACACCGCACATGTTTCTAGAACAACACACCGCCCATGTTTCTAG
This sequence comes from Physella acuta, assembly GCF_028476545.2. Classification (NCBI taxonomy): domain Eukaryota; kingdom Metazoa; phylum Mollusca; class Gastropoda; family Physidae; genus Physella; species Physella acuta. Next base: position 458,743 of record NW_026731892.1, on the reverse strand, counting down.
AACAACACACCGCCCATGTTTCTAGAACAACACACCGCACATGTTTCTAGAACAACACACCGCCCATGTTTCTAGAACAACACACCGCCCATGTTTCTAGAACAACACACCGCCCATGTTTCTAGAACAACACACCGCCCATGTTTCTAGAACAACACACCGCACATGTTTCTAGAACAACACACCGCCCATGTTTCTAGAACAACATGACACCGCACATGTTTCTAGAACATGACACCGCCCATGTTTCTAGAACAACATGACACCGCCCATGTTTCTAGAACAACACACCGCCCATGTTTCTAGAACAACACACCGCCCATGTTTCTAGAACAACACACCGCCCATGTTTCTAGAACAACACACCGCACATGTTTCTAGAACAACATGACACCGCCCATGTTTCTAGAACAACACACCGCCCACGTTTCTAGAACAACACACCGCACATGTTTCTAGAACAACACACCGCCCATGTTTCTTGAACAACACACCGCCCATGTTTCTAGAACAACACACCGCCCATGTTTCTAGAACAACACACCGCCCATGTTTCTAGAACAACACACCGCACATGTTTCTAGAACAACACACCGCCCATGTTTCTAGAACAACATGACACCGCACATGTTTCTAGAACATGACACCGCCCATGTTTCTAGAACAACATGACACCGCACATGTTTCTAGAACAACATGACACCGCCCATGTTTCTAGAACAACACACCGCCCATGTTTCTAGAACAACACACCGCCCATGTTTCTAGAACAACACACCGCCCACGTTTCTAGAACAACACACCGCCCATGTTTGTAGAACAATACACCGCACATGTTTCTAGAACAACACACCGCCCATGTTTCTAGAACAACATGACACCGCCCATGTTTCTAGAACAACACACCGCCCATGTTTCTAGAACAACACACCGCCCATGTTTCTAGAACAACATGACACCGCACATGTTTCTAGAACAACATGACACCGCCCATGTTTCTAGAACAACACACCGCCCATGTTTCTAGAACAACACACCGCCCATGTTTCTAGAACAACATGACACCGCACATGTTTCTAGAACAACATGACACCGCCCATGTTTCTAGAACAACATGACACCGCCCATGTTTCTAGAACAACACACCGCCCATGTTTCTAGAACAACATAAGGACACCGCCCATATACCTAGGTCAACACTACGACACACCGCTTGATAAAGTTACCTTGTTTCTCTTGGTGGCTCGAGGTAGCGGGTCTGTGTTTGATCGTGTTGTAAACAACTGCTCCTCCAGACCTCGCATTCTACCCATGGCCGGAAGCTTTCGCGTGATGCGAGTTAACTCCTGGGCAACTCGAGATTTCTCCTGTAGAATGATCCGCTCTGCTTCGTGCCTAGAACAGGAGCATACATGTAGGGCACTGAGAAACATATGCCATGATTACTATCCTTAGGATATTTAACTAACTATTTTTCTCTCAACATTCTGTCGATTTTCCGTAAAGTCGAATTATGTTTAGAAAACGTACAGTTGAGCCAATGATTTCTATGTTAGGTATGTGTTGGCCTATTACTATTAAGCTAACCACAATCGTATATTGCTATTCAAAAAGTTTTTTTTTTCTTCATGCACATTGGTTAGTCTGTGTATTGAGCACTCGAATTGATTTAATATTAGTATTCAGAAATACCATACACCTTTATATACAGTAAACCAATATACGCCTATTAAGACGAGCTGAAAAGAGTTCGATTCTTTTTAAGCTAGTCTTCTGTCTTCAGCTCAAGTGAATATGACATCCTTAGAGGCCACCTATGTTTAAGTGGTGATAGTATAAGACATGTTGGATGGTCATTGTGTTGGCCGTACAATACAAAAGTTAATGAATCCTTTAGTACGGTAAGTCATGCATAGCACATAATATCCTGGACGTTCTACATACAAGGTGGTAGCAATGTGTCGAGTTGTGTTTTCAGCGGTACTTATGTAAGTCTGATGAATACTTAAGCAGTGTCTCTTCCAGACTTTTTTCTCCCTGGGGGTGGGGGTGGGGCACCTAAAATTGTCGGAAGGGGGGGGGGGACGAAAACTGGTAAAAGTATATGTTTCAATATAAATTTCATTTCGCTGGGGGGGGGGGGGGGTGGTAAACTTCCGAAGAGATGCATGGAAGAAACACTGTAAGTGTACAGGACACGTAAGTCTACTGGATACTTGAGTACCCTGCTGGTTACTTAAATAAGTCTGATGGTTACTTAAGTAAGTGTAAGTCCACTGGATACTTCATTAACCTGCTGGTTACTTAAGTAAGCCCCACCTGTACTTGTTGATGACCCTCTCCTCCAGCATGAGCCTCATGTGCAGCTGGTTGTTGGCCACTCGTGTCCTCTCGATGGTCTCGGCGTCCAGACGGTTGTAGATGTCCGGCTGGAGGGCGTTGTTGATGGGCGGGGGGTTCACGTTGTTCATGTTCATGCTCGGCTCCTGTCAGGCCACAGGAAATAAGTCACGTGATAGGAGAGCCAGACTATACATACAGGGGTTAGACTTAGACGCATGGAATATGTAACATGTGATATGAGAGCCAGACTTTACATACAGGGGTTAGACGCATGGAATATGTAACATGTGATATGAGAGCCAGACTATACATACAGGGGTTAGACGCATGGAATATGTAACATGTGATATGAGAGCCAGACTATACATACAGGGGTTAGACTTAGACGCATGGAATATGTAACATGTGATATGAGAACCAGACTATACATACAGGGGTTAGACGCATGGAATATGTAACATGTGATATGAGAGCCAGACTTTACATACAGGGGTTAGACTTAGAGGCATGAAATATGTAACATGTGATATGAGAACCAGACTTTACATACAGGGGTTAGACGCATGGAATATGTAACATGTGATATGAGAGCCAGACTTTACATACAGGGGTTAGACTTAGACGCATGGAATATGTAACATGTGATATGAGAACCAGACTATACATACAGGGGTTAGACGCATGGAATATGTAACGTGATATGAGAGCCAGACTAATACATACAGGGGTTAGACTTATACGCATGGAATATGTAACATGTGATATGAGAGCCAGACTATACATACAGGGGTTAGACGCATGGAATATGTAACATGTGATATGAGAGCCAGACTATACATACAGGGGTTAGACGCATGGAATATGTAACATGTGATATGAGAACCAGACTAATACATACAGGGGTTAGACGCATGGAATATGTAACATGTGATATGAGAGCCAGACTATACATACAGGGGTTAGACAGACGCATGGAATATGTAACATGTGATATGAGAGCCAGACTATACATACAGGGATTAGACTTAGACGCATGTGATAACACGTGTAACATGTGATATGGAATAATGATATATCTGTGTGTGAAAGAACTGAACATGACATGAGATTGGGGACTGGGATTGACATGAGGAATGGCAACTGCCGCCGCGCTGGAAGTTGCAGTCACTGGACTATGTCGAAAAAAAAAATCACGTTCACGAGTTGGATATTACGCGGTGTTGGTGGGTCGAGGTCGAGTCTTCTGAAAGCTAAGTCATTGCTCTAAATAGTTGGAGACATCTTGTTGCCTGATTCATCCCATGATGTCGCCAGACTCAAAAGAGCAATGGTCTGAGGCTGTTTTGTTATTAGATTTTTTGTTTCGTTATAAGTATTTGGACAGAAAATCCCCCCCCCCTCCACTCTACACGCGCTAGTTTTATTAGCTCAAGGCTGGGCCATTCACCCCCCCCCCTCACTCTACACGCGCTAGTTTTATTAGCTCAAGGCTGGGCCAGTCACCCCCCCCCCCCCTCACTCTACACGCACTAGTTTTATGAGCTCAAGACTGAGCCATTCACCACAGCGCTTTGCCTTTCTAATGGCAACGTTTCCTACATCAAAAACCTTTTGAAAGTCCGTCAATGTCTTTAGCCGGAGAGTGTGCAAGGACGTATCGTTGGCGGACGTAATCGATGAACGGGTTACAGGGCTCTGACAGGTTTGTAACGCTAATCTTAGGCTCCCGTCTCTTCATTGATACTTCGTTTTGCTGACGGCTTTAAAATGTGCTACGGCGACCAGAAGAGGGGTTGTTCAGGGGTGCACTTTGTGCTAACTTTTCTGTTGACAAATAAACGTTGAATGAGGGGATCCCTTCATATGCTAACTTTTCTGTTGACAAATACACTTTGAATGAGGGGATCCCTTCATATGCTAACTTTTCTGTTGACAAATACACTTTGAATGAGGGGATCCGTTCATGTGCTAACTTTTCTGTTGACAAATAAACTTTGAATTAAAGGCTCCCTTCATGTGCTAACTTTTCTGTTGACAAATACACTTTGAATTAAAGGTTCCCTTCATGTGCTAACTTTTCTGTTGATAAATACACTTTGAATGAGGGGCTCCCTTCATGTGCTAACTTTTCTGTTGACAAATACACTTTGAATGAGGGGATCCGTTCATGTGCTAACTTTTCTGTTGACAAATAAACTTTGAATTAAAGGCTCCCTTCATGTGCTAACTTTTTTGTTGACAAATACACTTTGAATTAAAGGTTCCCTTCATGTGCTAACTTTTCTGTTGATAAATACACTTTGAATGAGGGGCTCCCTTCATGTGCTAACTTTTCTGTTGACAAATACACTTTGAATGAGGGGCTCCGTTCATGTGCTAACTTTTCTGTTGACAAATAAACTTTGAATGAGGGGCTCCCTTCATGTGCTAACTTTTCTGTTGACAAATACACTTTGAATGAGGGGCTCCGTTCATGTGCTAACTGTTCTGTTGACAAATACACTTTGAATAAGGGGCTCCGTTCATGTGCTAACTTTTCTGTTGACAAATACACTTTGAATGAGGGGCTCCCTTCATGTGCTAACTTTTCTGTTGACAAATACACTTTGAATGAGGGGCTCCGTTCATGTGCTAACTGTTCTGTTGACAAATACACTTTGAATAAGGGGCTCCGTTCATGTGCTAACTTTTCTGTTGACAAATACACTTTGAATGAGGGGCTCCATTCATGTGCTAACTGTTCTGTTGACAAATACACTTTGAATAAGGGGCTCCGTTCGTGTGCTAACTTTTCTGTTGACAAATACACTTTGAATGAGGGGCTCCGTTCATGTGCTAACTGTTCTGTTGATAAATACACTTTGAATGAGGGGCTCCGTTCATGTGCTAACTGTTCTGTTGACAAATACACTTTGAATGAGGGGCTCCGTTCATGTGCTAACTGTTCTGTTGACAAATACACTTTGCATAAGTGGTTCCTTTCGTGTGCTAACTTTTCTGTTGACAAATAAACTTTGCATAAGTGGTTCCTTTCGTGTGCTAACTTTTCTGTTGACAAATAAACTTTGCATAAGTGGTTCCTTTCGTGTGCTAACTTTTCTGTTGACAAATAAACTTTGCATAAGTGGTTCCTTTCGTGTGCTAACTTTTCTGTTGACAAATAAACTTTGCATAAGTGGTTCCTTTCGTGTGCTAACTTTTCTGTTGACAAATAAACTTTGAATAAGTGGTTCCTTTCGTGTGCTAATTTTTCTGTTGACAAATAAACTTTTAATGAATGTTCTGATTACGTCGTGTTGAAACCAGTAACGATAACAGGACTAGCTGTACGTCGTCAGATACTCGTACAAACCCAGGTCTTTGATGGTTAAAGTGGCTGCAATCGAGGAGGGGATAGGTAAGTATTGGAGGTAACGGGTATTTGTAATAAATGTATGTACAAGTAATAGTCATCATGAAATAAGGCGTACTGTCCGTCTGAGTGCATGGGTAATACAGGGGTCTGTATAAGTAATATACATCAGCAATACCTGTCTTGGAGTCTAGGGGGATCTACATCTGGCATATGTGTATTCAATTGCTGGAGCCACACCTCTCCATCGGACCCGGGTTTGAGCGGCTGTTGTTTGGTGTGTTGCAACAGGTCTTTATTTGATACAGTAGCGGGGGGGGGGGGGGAACATATGTCCCCGGGCGCCGACCTCAGGGGGCGCAAAAATGGGTTGGAAAAATAAATTGAAAGGTTGAGGGGGGGGGGGTGGCGTAAATCGAAAACTTTGTCCCCGGGCGCCGGGAAGGGTCGCTACGTCTCTGATTTGATATTTTGTCTGGTCATCTTAATTCTTATCTTGTGTGTGTGTGTGTGTGTGTAATCCCCCCCCCCCCCCCCCCCACCTTTCCTCCTTCCTCCAAAATCCTGACATCGCCTTCCCCCCCCCCCCCCCACCTCACACAGTTTAATCAACATCACTGTTGTCTGCATCTGTTGTTCTGTTTATTTCTTTGTTTATTCCACAATACAATGAAAGCCAATTTCCATGATTTCTAAGTGTAACACAATCGTTGTTTGTTAGTGCCGTCTGCTGTACTGGTCACCATTTCCACGAGATACGACAGGCGTGTTTTGTTGTTGACAACTTGGTCTACACACTTGTCTACAGCAAAAAAACCCTACTAATCCGGCCCGAAAATTTACATAAAAACCTGTGTGTTGAGATTTATACCTCGTAAATCTTTTTCGCCAGGGTTTTTGTCTTCGTGTGAAGTAAGTTATTACTTGCAACACTTACAGTTATGATATCCAAAGTGCTCCTATATGTAAACATTTCTCTACTTACATGTCATAAAGTGTTACATGTAGGGTTACTGTAGTAACATGCCATAAAGTGTTCCGTGTCATAAATTATGTATGTTTTCTGCCCATGCCGCTGAGTAGTAAGTAATGTGGGGGTGGGTCAGGAGACGTCAAGAATGAGAGGATAAACATTGACTCATGGCGTCTATTTACAAACTGTTTGAATATTCCCCACTGTATTGTTAGCACTACCCCGGCAGAACACGAGACTTGGTACTCGACACGCTAACAATAGGAGGTGATTGGTTTATGTTGACAGAATAACGAGCCTTAGGCATGTTGCGCTGTGTTCACACAACAACACGAGTTGGGAAGTCGTCCGCTTGATGTATGACGTACAGTTAGACAGTTGTCTGTTTGATGTGTGACGTACAGTTAGAAAGTTGTCCGCTTGATGTATGACGTACAGTAAAGTTGTCCGCTTGATGTATGACGTACAGTTAGAAAGTTGTCCGCTTGATGTGTGACGTACAGTTAGAAAGTTGTCCCCTTGATGTATGACGTACAGTAAAGTTGTCCGCTTGATGTGTGACGTACAGTTACACAGTTATCCGCTTGATGTATGACGTACAGTTAGAAAGTTGTCCGCTTGATGTATGACGTACAGTTAGAAAATTGTCCGTTTGATGTATGACGTACAGTTAGAAAGTTGTCCGCTTGATGTATAAGGTACAGTTAGAAAATTGTCCGCTTGATGTATGACGTTCAGTTAGAAAGTTGTCCGCTTGATGTATGACGTACAGTTAGAAAGTTGTCCGCTTGATGTATGACGTACAGTTAGAAAGTTGTCCGCTTAATAAGGTACAGTTAGAAAGTTGTCCGCTTAATGTATGACGTACATTTAGACAGTTGTTTGACGTACGGCATGCTGCACAGTGTTCACACGACAATATGAGTTAGAAAGTTGTCTGTATGATGTATGACGTACAGGTAGACAGTTATTGTCCGTTTGGTGTATGACTTATTGTTGGAAAGTTGTCCTTTTGTTGCGTGACGTCCGGCATGCTGCGTTGTTTTCACACGACAAGAACAGTGGTACCTCGAGATACGAGTTTAATTCACCCCGTAACATTGCTCGTATGTCAAATTGCTCGTATCTCAAAGCAATTTTCTCCATTGAAATTAATTGAACTGCGATTAATTCCTTCCAGTCCCCAAAATGTCTCCTAGTTGTTTTTGTTAAGTGTTTTTTTTTAATTAAGGTAAGTATTTATACCTGGTAACTATTGTTTATTACATAAAAAGGATGATAAGAACTAAACTGGTTTTAAAAAGTTTTATTTACCTATACATCTGCCGAGGTGAGCTTACAGAAGATATGGTGGTGGGATAAGCCCAGCGTAATGTGGAGGAGATAGGCGGAAGAAGATTAACTTCGTTGATCTACTCACCGCAAATGCCGAGCTCTTTCTGTCTATAATTCACTTACTCGTTATATTCTTAGCCCTACACTTGATTACCAATCGTACAATAACTTAATCACAGTTAGGTTAGGTTCTGGTGATACGCACTAAACATCGACCATGGATTAAAGAAAGAAATAAAGTTTTGTGTTGCATAAATCGATAAACAACCATACAAAAGCTGTATTGAATAGGGCGATACAATCAATAGATTAGTCTGTGAGACAAAAGATTGGCGCGTGATTTTAACTCTGGACGTCACTACGTGGTCAGTAGAAGAGCGGTCTGCTTTCATTAGTGGTTTAAAATATATATATATATATATATATATATATATATATATATATATATATATATATATATATATATATATATATATATATATATATATATATATATATATAAGAAGCAGTTGCGTCAGTCAGTTGTATCTATAGGCTACTTATTTATCCTGCCATTTTTAAAAAGGAGAATTCTCGCAATAACACAGATTAAAAAAATCAAAGGCTAAACCACACCTACCCTCTTCCTTTCCGCAGGTGCATTTTTTTTATTAATTAGAAAAACATGCATACATCTAATCTACACCACTCCCAAAAAAACGTATTTAGGAATTTTATTAATTAAAATATATTTTTCTTAACGTTGACCCCCCCCCCCCCCCCTTTAAATCCAAACCGTGCATTCATGGCTCGGGCTAAGGCCTTTGATGTTGTTGCAAAATTTCCCGTGTGAAGAAAATAAGGTCAAAGATCAAAGTAGTTTTTGAAAATCAATACATGAATTAAGTTGAAAAGATACATAAATCAATAGTTGATATTGAAAACCTATCAATTTTATGCGCTTGAATCTGCGTTGATTTTATGATCTATCATTAGACATACTTTAGGATGGAAACTATACCTTATAAGGAATTTTGTTAGACATTCTGTTAAGTACATGTCGATTTTAGTTCGTACTAGATCTATGTTTGTATTCGGTTCTGGCCAATCCCCACCCCTACGGCAATAATTGACATATAAATCTAGGCTAATGCGGGCCGCTTGATTACTTAGCAACCAAGAAATCTAGTCAAGAAAGAAGCGAGAAATGCCCAAAATGAAACCGTCCACCAAAAAAAAAAAAAAAAAACGCTGTTCACAAACCAGTGGAGATATTAAAACAGATTTTCAGAGCGTATTAAAATAATGGCCGGCTTTTTATTTTTCCCATAGGCACTTATTTGTTCTCTTTTTTAGACGAAAGCTTTAACTTGATTTAGTATACTAAATAATAAAGAGTAGGCTCGACTGCTTCAATATTGAACGCCGCATGTAGGCCATCATAAATTATCTCATGGATTTTAAATTTAGACTATGATTATAAATAACTTTATTCAAATTTGATTGGCTGGTCATTATATGTTAAGAAATAAGGCGTGGTGCTGGTCGCGATAGATACTTGCTAGCAATGAAGAGAGGAAGTAATAAATCAGTATGGACGCCATTATGTTTCTCATATCAGCGAACATAGTTCAGGCAGGGTGTGTCCAAGGGGGTCGGGAAAAATTAAGTGGACCCACCCCCGACTTCAATTTTCACCCTGCAAAGTTTTTCTAAGCACGCCTAATGGCCGCGGTCTGAAGGCACGGTCCGCATTACAAATTACAACAAAAACAATGCGATAAATCACAATTACAATTGTTAATTAGACATTCACATAAAACCGTATGAATTAATTAACTGAAGTTGTAAACCAAACTAACAGGAAATAACTGTAATAGTGGTTATAGTATAAACAAGTTCGGCTACATGGTCTAGAACTGTTACATTTTTCACTTCACTTACATTCATTGGTTGCTATTGAAAGCTTTAAAGCGTGTTGAAGACAGTGATCTTCCCAAGCGTGTCTTGATGTCTGTTTGTGTATAGAATGATCTCTAACAGTGATCTAGATTCTAGACAAGATTCTCAACGTCTGACGGTCTAGACTAGCTGTGTGTTCAGAATAAATTGAATCAATGGGCGCTGTGTGGCACTCAGTGCGTTAGGGTTATAAACATTTACGCCAAATTTTGGAGTACACCAATTCAGTTTATAAATTGTCAAAACATTATCAGAAGCTTCTAAATCTCGTTAAACTTGCCATTTTATTAAAATTTTTGACTAAAATGTTTCTGCTGCATCAGTCCGTTTCAGCATAAATGACTGAGGTTTTAAGTTGAAGACGACAACAGTAGGGTAGACAATACCTCCTTTAAATAAACTTTCGGCCAAGTACTGCGGTGAATGGAGAAATACTTTGTGTTTATAAATGTAACGTATGTAACCCTGCAAGTTAGAAGCTCATGAGACTGAACTTGAGGAAACGCAACTGACCACGTAGAAAGGAAAACGGTCAAAATGAGAAAGTACGCGACCGGCGCTGTGTAAATTAAGCGACAAATGATTATTGTTAATCAAAGCACTAATGCCTATAGAAGCGCCTTCCTAGCGGCCAACCGGGATTTTTTCGGGTCACATGGATTTAGAGTTCCAGTGTTGAAATTTATTTAAGAACGAGATCCAACTGCTTCAATTAGTTATGACAGGATGTCATTTTTAAAACAATAAATAAAAAAATAAAAAACTATTGGAGGGCACACTCGGATAACTGGAATATTATAATGGATGGTTATCAATAGCAAAACGGCCGTATATAATGGACTCACTTGGATAACAAGCATAACGTTATTGTGGAGGGTTATCAATAGCAAAACGGCCGTATATAATGGACTCACTTGGATAACAAGCATAACGTTATTGTGGAGGGTTATCAATAGCAAAACGAGCACCTTGAGAGAGCGCCACGCCGAACATAGGTGGATGGAATGGCGGTCAGTAGAATAACGAGCACATCTAGTGGACACTATAGACCAACTGACCTGTAGTAGCTAGACTGGCTAGCAATGGCCACCTCTGTATCCAAATGCTGTCTCCTAAGTCAAGTGGCCAGAGTCCCGTACATCCCAGCACAAGTTCCTGACGTCATTTGTTGTTCCACCGTGACCTTACCACAAGTCTAGATATCCACGCACTAACTGAGACGTCTATCCTATCAGAGGTTTATTCTGTTCTACGGTCTAAGGGCCGAGCCAGCGAATCAAGCAACCGTGACCGGTCGAGTTTGTTGATCGAGGAAGGCAGCGAGACCGGCAACGGTCCTCTTGTACGGCCGCCCTGCTGGCGTTTAGCGCTGACGTAACCAGCGAGGGAATAAATAGCAACAGTTGAACGAGCGACCGGCGCTGTTTTGTTACGCTCTCCATTCACAGAAATCCGTGTGCTGGCATTGGTAGGATTAATCTCACGGCAACTGCGTGGAGGGACCTCATTAAATTAGTCTGGACATTTTCATGCCATAGCTGAAGATTTTATGCTGTAATGTGATAGGTTTATGCTAACATGTAGCCACTGTGATAGGTTTATGCTAACATGTAACCACTGTGATAGGTTTATGCTAACGTGTAGCCACTGTGATAGGTTTATGCTAACATGTAGCCACTGTGATAGGTTTATGCTAACATGTAGCCACTGTGATAGGTTTATGATAAAATGTAACCACTGTGATAGGTTTATGCTAACATGTAGCCACTGTGATAGGTTTATGCTAACATGTAACCACTGTGATAGGTTTATGCTAACATGTAGCCAATGTGATAGGTTTATGCTAACATGTAACCACTGTGATAGGTTTATGCTAACATGTAGCCACTGTGATAGGTTTATGCTAACATGTAACCACTGTGATAGGTTTATGATAAAATGTAACCACTGTGATAGGTTTATGCTAACATGTAACCACTGTGATAGGTTTATGCTAACATGTAGCCACTGTGATATGTTTATGCTATGCTAACATGTAACCACTGTGATAGGTTTATGCTAACATGTAACCACTGTGATAGGTTTATGCTAACATGTAGCCACTGTGATAGGTTTATGCTAACATGTAGCCACTGTGATATGTTTATGCTATGCTAACATGTAACCACTGTGATAGGTTTATGCTAACATGTAACCACTGTGATAGGTTTATGCTAACATGTAGCCACTGTGATAGGTTTATGCTAACATGTAGCCACTGTGATATGTTTATGCTATGCTAACATGTAACCACTGTGATAGGTTTATGCTAACATGTAACCACTGTGATAGGTTTATGCTAACATGTAGCCACTGTGATAGGTTTAAGCTAAAACTATTTAAGGTCACGTGATATATGGTATGGGATGGCATACCTCGAAGGTTGGCCATAAGCGACGTCACTAAAATGGGGACGGCTGTTCGGATTGTCGCGACAATATGCTATACTCAAAAACACACACAAACACACATGTATGTATATATATATATATATATATATATATATATATATATATATATATATATATATATATATATATATATATATAAATATATATATATATATGTAACGAGACTATTTGCCTGTAGTGCCAAATGTTAACGAGTCTAACCACTCATTCTACACAACATCGACCACAGTATAGATACTCGAAGATGCAGGTTCGCTATTGATCCTTTTATTACATGAATCAAAGAAATGCTTCACAATAATATAATGAATCAAAAGGAATGCTTCACAATAATAGTCTGAATCAACTGACCCCCAACAGTCCTCACTAGTCTTCACATAACTGAATGCACATGTCTATCGTCCTTCTTAACACAATACGGCTAACCCGTTCAATAACCAACTTGATACTGCCTCACTGACTGACTGATCGAGAGAGAGCCCCAGATCTCAGCCGTCGCCTTCCTATATATCCCCTTCGTATTCGTAATCGTATTCGGTTCTATCATAATCGTAATCGTAATCGATTCTAATCGTTGCATCAGAATGTTAATTACGCCGCTTCTGTCGTACAGTCCGATTTAATAAGCCATCTGCATCCTGTCACATCAAAGTTGACAGACCGTATTGCGTTCTTATCGTATCGCTTCCCAAGATACTACGCCTTGGCTTTCTGATCGTTATCAGCCAACACCTGCGTTATTACAACAGTCGTGTCAAAGTTGACAGCGCTGTACTGCGTTCTTATGTCTCTGGTAACTTCCCCTAGTTACATATATATATATATATATAAATAACAAATTTACTGAGATACTCTTGCGTTGTCAGTTGTCACTGAATATCCGGTTGTTTGGAAAGTTAGAAAGAAACCGCTCCATTAGAATTGGGCCTCTACAAGTTTAGATTAAAACCCCACCCACAAATTTGTAGAAGCATATCTATTACGACGAAGTTGATAAAAAATATGTTCGACTCCTGCCCATGTCCAATTTACCACATTCATTTGCCTGACCGGCTCACCATTTACCTGACCAGCTCACTATTTACCTGACCGGCTCACCATTTACCTGACCAGGTCACCATTTACCTGACCAGCTCACCATTTACCTGATCGGCTCACCATTTACCTGACCAGCTCACCATTTACCTGACCAGCTAACCATTTACCTGACCAGGTCACAATTTACCTGATCGGCTCACCATTTACCTGACCGGCTCACCATTTACCTGACCGGCTCACCATTTACCTGACCGGATCACCATTTACCTGACCGGCTCACCATTTACCTGACCAGCTCACCATTTACCTGACCAGCTCACCATTTACCTGACCGGCTCACCATTTACCTGACCAGCTCACCATTTACCTGACCAGCTCACCATTTACCTGACCAGCTAACCATTTACCTGACCGACTCACCATTTACCTGACCTGCTCACCTTTTACCTAACCACGCGAGTACCATACCAGGTCCATCTCGCCTCGGTACGTTCATTTACCTTTTATCGAGGTTTTTTGTGTGCTGTTCTTGTTTACTCGCTTAACTCTACGACATAGTGCGTCTGATATCGCTTTCTTAATGCTTCTCTGTTGCCATGTCACCGTAAGATATCAACAATAAATTATCAAACTCTCTTATAAACATTCACGTAGGCAGCGTATTAAAACACTAAGTAAGTCGGTACATCAATCATTGTGTAAGTTTTAATACAGTCTGGCGTCCTGGTGGTAGGGAACCTGCTCCTGTAGCAGAGGACGAGCCGCCTTACATCCAGCAGAAGTATATGTTGTTGTTTTCGTCGTAGAAATGATTGACACAATCCGTACCCGAAGTTCCATCGGCATTCGGGTAGAGGCAATCCAGTCTGTAAAACAGAACAGTAGTTCAAATGTCATTTGGGTGGAGGAAATCTAATCTGTAAAACAGTAGTTCAAATGTCATTTGGGTAGAGGTAATCTAATCTGTTAAAATAGTACTTCAAATGTCATTTGGGTAGAGGTAATCTAATCTGTAAAACAGTAGTTCAAATGTCATTTGGGTAGAGGCAATCTAGTCTGTAAAACAGTACTTCAAATGTCATTTGGGTAGAGGTAATCTAGTCTGTAAAACAGTACTTCAAATGTCATTTGGGTAGAGGTAATCTAGTCTGTAAAACAGTAGTTCAAATGTATCAGGGTTTTTTTCGTAGAGCAACTTATTTTAAAATGTACTTCCCGACATCAATTATCGGAGGTGATCACCGTCATACCTTGCTCACGGAGGAAAAGCTTAACATAAATCCTGTCCCTTCCCCACCCCCACTAATCTGACTTCTATTATAGATGTATGCTACTTCATGCGAATTATATGATCAGCATATATAATTTACGTCTTAGTTAATTTGGTTGTTGTTGTTCTTTGTTTTGTTTTTTTTTAAATATAGGCCTTAATGTTGTTGTCATTGGCGTAGCGACCCATTCCGACGCCCTGGGCGAACCATCCATTTTGCGCCCCTCACGCTCATTATATATATATATATATATATATATATATATATATATATATATATATATATATATATATATATATATATATATATAGTTATTCAAGTTAGTGAATCCCCCCCCCCCCCCCCACACACTCATTTCGAAAGATAGGTGGCGCTTTTAACCAGTCACTATCCTTAAATGTTTCTAATGTGGTGCCTCACAATTGATGTACAATTGTATTTATAATTCAATACCGCTACTTAAAATGAACTTTTTTGAACCCTTTTTGGCGCCCCCTTAGGAGTCGGCGCCCGAGGCGGCCGCCCCACCCGCCCTCCCCTATCTACGCCACTGGTTGTTGTGGGTGGGTGGCAGAAAGTAGGTTCTCAAGAAGGATACGGTAGTGTTAGCCAATATGACGTTATCTAAAGGGGAATTTTGCGTCCAAAAAAATTCTATGAGAGTTGTCCGCGTATTTGTGTCAATTTGCAAATATTCCGATCTTTAAAAATAGGCGCGAAAGAATTAGTTGAACTAGTGCCAGAGGTTTATATAGTTTAGACAGTATAAATAACTTGAAATAGTATTTGATAAGCTTACATAACATTTAACAAAAATAAAGGAAAGGGTATAAACTCCATAATTAGGCCTAATATTTTAAAATATTTCTCATATATTTGGAACCCCTATCTAAAGTTGTTGGGGTTTTTTTTACTCAGGGGAGGTAACTCTAATGTTGCAGCAAGAATTATAATACGTGTACTATAAAACTAGCCTTACTGCCCTTACCTGGGTGAAAAATACAAATCTATTAAATTTTAAATGAAGAAGTGGTATAAGTAGTTTAAGGAGTTCACACAATTTTTTTTTTAAAATGAAGAATATTATGGCATCTTTCCCTCATGTCCTTACGTCCATTTAGGGCGAAATCCCTCCTCCTTAATACACACGAGTCTACAAAGTCGAGTGTTCATGTCTCCCCTCCCACCCCACGTGGACAACATAAATGGATGACAGGGGACTGAGGGGAGTAGGTACCTACTTGCACGTGACCTTAGCATTCCTGGGGCAGGTTTCATCACACGGCGCCACCGACGTGTACTGGAGGAGCATCTGTCGCGGGGCGCCCTGGCTTTGGACCAGCAAACAGAGCAGGACTGTAAACACGCAAGAACAAATCAGTCTATTTCGTGTAGCAAGTTCTTGTGTTTACCATCACTTGCTAACACG
This sequence comes from Physella acuta, assembly GCF_028476545.2. Classification (NCBI taxonomy): domain Eukaryota; kingdom Metazoa; phylum Mollusca; class Gastropoda; family Physidae; genus Physella; species Physella acuta. The sequence goes on along the minus strand of NW_026731892.1, from coordinate 442,611 downwards.
TGATATTTGTTGTAACAGCTTTTAACAGCGACTTTACTCCCCACTACGGGTCGTTGTTTTGTTGATCCATCTGACCTGAATGATGTCGTCGGGTGTTTTTTTTACATTAACATCATAGACGACTTTCACTGAATTGTTTCGCTAAATCGTTAACATCTGAAAAGATGTTTATGAAAAAAAAAACTAGATTTTTTAAATACATTTGTTCAATCCTTTTATTTTTGTAAAAACTAACCGCCATTGCTGCTAGGGCTGGCGTTATGAACATGGATAGGGTTACGATAGAAATTTGATAATGTTTAGTTGATTGGCCCTGTTTTTAACACAGCACCGAAAACGTTTTAACGATATATACATGGGCGGCATTGCTTTTAACACACACGTTCATGGAGATCTCCCTCGTCAATTAAAATAAAATCCTTTGGCACCTCCAAGCCTATAATTAACATATATTCACGTGTGTATGTGGGGAGGGAACTTAACACAGTCTCTGCCAATGTTTCTTTCTCAGACACTTTGTACAGGTGGGTGGGTGCATTTGAAAGAAAGACATTTTTTTTCTACCTACCACACAACAGTATTGGTTTATTATAAATAGAAAAATCAACGATTAAAAAAAACTATACCATGATACTTTTAATGATTATAATTAGAACATTGAAATTTAGTAGGTAGCTTTAATTAACTTCAGTTTGTTCTACATAGTTCAGCGCAGTGTCCGGGTTGCCATTGTCATATTTGGAATATCCCCCCCCCCTCCACGTATTATGTTTTTATGTGATATACGCCCAGACCCATTCATCCCCCCCCCCCCATCCCCACTGGTCCAGTATAATAATCCGATTAAGTAAAAGTGGTTTTATAACATTAAAGTTTCTAAATGGAGGAGAGGGGGAGGGGGGTCATAGTGGTTGTTAAACACAATCCACCTTTCCTTTCCCCATTTGTGCAAGTGTCCATACACACACATAATATGGTCTGCACAAAACGTTGTGAGTTGTCTTCTTCCAGCACTTTTTTTTTTCAACTGCCCGGTAATATTTCGAGTACAGTCTACATGTATTACACAGTACACACCATCAAGAAATGTGTAAATGTAATTGAGGAGGATAATGTAGCCTACGTTTAATTACCAGCCACCACTAGCCACACCTTACCTGTAGTTAGAATTAGTTTGAGGGCAGCCATTGTTTGTTATTTTACACTCCCGTTAAGTTTAAATGATTCGCCTAGTTTGCTGCAGCTTTACTTTTGGTCTATATAGTATAGCGGAGAAAAACAACATGTCCCGTCTAATAGAAAGTTTGTTTAAAGAAATGCTGCTTACAAAAGAACGATGCCGGTACTTAGAGACTATTCTATTTGAATACAAATAAAAATTAATTGTGTGACATACTATGACCAAAACACACTTGAGAACTCCATACTATTTTAGATCTACAGCACGCAATTAACATGTAAGATCTACGTTCTTTACGTAAGCGACAATAGATGGCTTGGAGTACAAAAATACGACATCAGTTCCTAAATATAGGCTTTAGAATAACATTTTAAATGCACACACACAAACAAAAGAAAATAAACTTTCTTTAGATACAAGTCCAAGAATAGTTCGCTAAAATGTTATGCATGTGCTTTAAAACATGTTTTGCACTAATGAAGTCGACATCCCACGTGACTAAAAATATTAGCATTGAAATCCGATTAGTAGCCTGCGGTCTTTACCCCAAACTGCAATTATCTGTTTCGTGTGTCAATATTGTGCTACACCCTCGTCTCAGTTTGACACACACCACAGACATTGTGCACTAAGTAAAGATGGCGTTTGTTAAAAGGGGGGGGGGGGGGGGCTATCATGATTCCATGATCAAAACTGTTTGACCGCAAGTCTTATTCTTCAAACTTTAACTACTTTAAGCATGTGCACAAACTGTTGAGCTTCAATATTAAAGAAAGTCTGACGTGCAATTAAATGGGAAGCTATTCAGGAAGGGGGGGGGGAGGGAATCCGGTCAAAATGCCTACAAGACAAAAGGCCGACAGGAAATAAGGCCAACATCCAAAAGGCCGACAAGAAAACAGGCCAACAAGACAAAAAGGCCGACAAGTTTCAAAAAACAACAAACTACATAGAATTTTAACAAGTTATGTCATAAGTTGTTGCTATTGTAAAAAAAGGCATCACTACTAATTAATTTCAGTTGAACCAAAGTTTGGTTACGAGATTGTAGTGTAGTATTTTTGTTACATTTTGCCCCATGCCTTGTGTCAATGGACGAGCTTGGAATATAATTCAAATTTTGTCGATATTTAACGTGTAGTCTCTTCAAGGCACGTGATCGGTCTACATTCGATTTCTTTCATTTCTTTGCGAAATATGGTGGTCACGCCACCTTTTTATAGTTTGTACACTCATGTCATCCCCAGTCGCATGGACCCCATTGTTCACCTAATAAAGATAGCTACTAGCATTGTCTCTTGGCCTTTTTGCATGCAGACGATGATGTTGGCGACTATTGACATAATTCTTCGATGGTTGTCTAGATAAAAGCTATGTAGTAACAAATATTTTGCAATATTATTAATTTTATGTTTGTCGGCCTTATGGTTTGTCGGCTTTATTGTCTGTCGGCCATCTGGGTGTCTGCCTTTTTGCTGTCAGCCTTTTTTATGTCAGCGTTTGGTCCATGTCGGCCTTTTGGATGTCGGCCTTTTGCCCTACACCCAGTGGAACATTTTGTGTTAAGTCCTCAAGTTGAAACCCAACCCAAAATAAAAGCAGTTTGGCGAGTCCATTACCATACACAAGTCAAATTACAAGTGAAGCAGATAAAGTGACACGCTGATTCCCGTGCCAGCGATTAAAGAAATCAATCTGATGGTTAAAACGAAATGAATGAACATTCAAGGTTAAAATCAACGATGAGATAATGTGGAACATATACAGATGTCAATTTTCGCACAGGACATTTAAACATAGTGTTGTATTTGTAGCAAACACGTTTTTAGTGCTTGCACAGAACTGATGATTATGGTAGCTGGTGTCAATATGCTGGTTATAATTTAATAGCACCCTTTCAGCTATCACTAGTAGAATGTTGCTAACTGCCTTATGTATTAAGAATAAATAGTCTTCTATAGTTGAAACTAACACGATTACTTCTAAACCAGCCCCGCGAGCCGACCTAGGGGGGGGGGGGGGGGGGGGGGGGAGGGGGGAGGGGTGTGCCGCGCGGTGTGCGGCGAACGGGGTAGAAAAATAAATTAAAAACTCTGAGCTTCATTACAATTATACACAGTCAAAGCTATGGAAAATAGATCACTATTCGGTTTTACGGGCTAATTAAACTGTTTTCTACATCATACGTCTGACATTAACTTATAAACCATTAAGGGACAGTGTCTAGTAAAAAGTGCCCCCGACCTTCAGAGGCGTAGCTAGGGTCGGGGGACCGCCCCAGGCGCCGACCTTAGGGGCGCCAAAAGGGGTAGAGAATAATTTAAAAGCTTATTTTAAGCTGCAGTTTTGAATTATAAAAATCCATAGTTAATAAATGTAACGGCTACAAGCCTTTACATACTGATTTAACTGTTTTCGTTTGACTTTAAAACATATACCCTTAAGAAACAGTGACCGGCAACAACTGCTTTCTAGTTTTTCTTAGATGAGGGGGGGGGGGAATTTTTCGCCAACGGAAATCGCAAGGAATGGTGAGTAGATAACAGATAACTCTTTTAACACTTAGAAAAGAAACCAATTGTATTAAAGCATATTGTGTAACAGCAAAATAAGAAAAAAGATGGTGGGTGGGGCGCTTTTCCCCAATTTAAATGGGAAGGATTTCAGAGGCGTAGCGAGGGGGCGGGGGTACATATGTCCTTGGGCGCCGACCCTACGGGGCGCCAAAGTGGGTTGGATAAAAAAATTAAAAGGTCATTTTAGCTGGAGTTTTGCATTATAAATATAAAAAATATATAAGAGGGGGGGGGGGCACCAAATTGAAAGTTTGTCCCCGGGAATGGTCGCTACGCCTCTGAAGGATTTACACCGGAACGGTGAGTAGATGAATCGTTTAGCACTTAGAATAGAAGCCAGTTGTTTTAACGCGTGATGTACGATTTCACTGGCCGGTTTTTGTTAAGAACAAAAGTTCATTGTACGATTCTCTCAACTTCAACGTGAGATATCAGATACTTTTTCTTCATGGTATTAGATCTTGCCTTGATCTCTGTATTAAAGAGAACTAAATATCACGGATTCTTGTATCACTATATTATCAGTAAAATAGCATATGGTCGGGGCGGGTGGGTGCAAGGCGATACTCTTTGTCGAAATTTTAAGAGCTAATAAAATTTTTATATTATACCGAATAGATAATTTTTTATTGATTCTTTTCATAACATGTCATAATACTGCAATTTTCAAATATTAAAGGCCACTAAACGAGGTAGAAATTGTACAGCACGACTACTGCGTTGCAGTGGCGTAGCGAGGTCGGGTGTCGCCCGGTGCGGCACTTAATGGTGTCACCCCCCCAGAGGCGTAGCGACCCTTCCCGGGGACAAACTTTCAAGTTTTCGATTTGCACCCCCCACCTCAAACTTTCGATTTGCAACCCCCCACCCCCTCAAGTTTTTCTCTATATATTTTGCTATTTTTTGCCTTGGTGTCACCCCCCTAAATGGTGTCACCCGGTGCGGTCCGCACCCCCGCTACGCTGCTGCTGCGTTGTTACTATGTTCAACCTGATTTAAAACTAATAAACGTTTTTGAAATAATTATTGTTCTAAAAACAAGACCAAAAGTAGACCAAATAAGCTTTCTGGAGGTGCCGAACCATATCAGTTTCATATGTGCATTCACTACCCTTAATAGTTGTATCGTCCAAAATCGTGAATCATACGAGTCGGGTGTGTGTCTTGACCTCCGCCGAATCTTTGAGACTAACTTACCAAATTTTAGAACCACTGCTCTAAACTCTTTCTTTGATTTTCTTCTTCTTTTATTCGTTTCGGCTTTCCAAGGAGCATAGGCGTGGTCACCTCACTTGATTTTTACGAAGATCGAACCCTGATAATCCAGCCTCCACATCTAATTTCAAACGATTTCCTTCATGACTGTTTGGGTCTCCTCTTTGACTTTACACTAGCACGTTATTTACTGTCTTTCTGATATTGTGACCTAACTTGACTAAACACCACCTTTTTGCGTTGCTCTTATTTTGTTCTTCCCTGTCCCTAACCTAGCCCGGGCCATACAATAAAAGAGACTTCACATTAACTGATTTAGCTATAGATCCTGCTTGAGTCTATGTAAAAATGCATTTGATTGAATTCCACATTGGTTTAGAATGTTAAATTAAAACGTTTTATCGCTGCTGATTCTAATTTGAATGTCATGCAGTATTCCAATGTGTGCAATAAATGTTTCTGATAATTTGCTATTGTGTGTCATTTGTATGAGCTTATAATCCAACTATGAAACAGATCAATGGAACAGAGATTGTTCCAAAAGAGTGGCCTAAACTAATTAGCGCCTACTAGTACTACTTTAAATTCAAACTTCCCTCTATCTAAACTCCGATGAGGCTTATTTTTAAAAGGATAGTGTATGGGGCCAGCCTTTCCTTATTGGGGAGGGGTGTGACTTTTTTTGCCAATGCCAATGAATAACTAAACACTTAAGAAAGAGGGGAGGCAATATTGATAGTTCACCCCGGGCGCCAAATGGTCGAGACACCTCTGCTTCTAAATAGTATATATGTTAAGGCAAATTATGAAAACCAGGCATTCTATTTCATGTACACAATCCCTGGGATTTCCAAGCAAAGTATGGAATATCTGCGTGTTATACCTTTTCCTAGGCATTATATAAAATGCCTAAGGATTATAAAGAATGACAAGAACTGCCCTGGAAAAGTTTGAACAAAGAATGAAAGAAAAAATGCAAAACAAAAACATCATTACATAAAATATCAAGGCATTAAAAAGAATGATTGCAAAAGTCTTCAGTAACAAACAGTCATACGGAGGGATTGTGAAAGATTGAAAAAACTGCTACAGCATTACTCGTATGTATCCATTTATGTTGGAGACAAATGAATCTGTCTAAAGAAAATAGTGCCTAATCAACTTCTAAGAAAGTACTAGTCACAATTCAAATGCCTGGATCACAAATGAGGATTTTAAGTACAAAAAGCATACATTGTCCCAAGTAATGTATTATCAGGGAGATGAATGAAAAACCACACAAGTATCTGCCTGCTTGTATGCAAGTATCAACATGTTTTTATTACATTTTTAAGAGTATTAAATATATTTAAAAACGCACAATTTTTATGAAAGGCAACAAGAACAAAACTTTAACTTTTTTCAGGCTCCTCATCACATTCCATCATAGGATCCATGTGAATTTCTATGTCTGACTGCCTCAATGTATCAGTAGAATGGCTACTTACTGAACCTGATGAGGAACTCAAATATGAAATATTTGAGGAATGTTCAGAGAAACTAGAAATTCCAGTAGAATCTAAAACTTCTTCCTTAATCACAATGTCAGGTTTAGTTTTTTCAGGCTCTTCATCACATTCCATCATAGGATCCATGTGAATTTCTCTGTCTGACTGCCTCAATGTATCAGTAGAATGGCTACTTACTGAACTCGATGAGGAATGTTCAGGGAAACTAGAAATTCCAGTAGAATTTAAAACTTCTTTCTTAATCACAATGTCAGGTTTAGCATTCTCCTTAGAAATATCTAATAAGGAAACAACATCAACACTGATTGAGTTTTTATCATCTGGACTGTCTGCATAATGTGCAACAGCTATTTCCTCAGCACCAATAAAACTAGTATGAACAATATTTCCTTCAGAGTCCAAATATGTATGTGCCAACTCCCTGGATCCTGTGTAGTTAGAAATACAGTCTGTAGTTACATATTCAGTGATGGCAATGTCATCATTATTACCAGCATAATGTTCAGGATGTGTTATGTCTTGAGAATTAAAGTCATCAGAGTTGATAATCTCTTCATGATTAGAAAAGTTAGTGTGAGATATGGCAGAGTAATCCACTTGGGAAGAAACATAACCGGTGTGAGTGACTTCTTCATGATCTAACATATCTGATGTGTAAACAATATCACTATGGTTATCATTGGGTTGATATATTGGTGCCTCAGAAAGAATTATGAGCTCCTCCGCTTTGTCATCAAGACCTAAAAAAGAAAACATTTCTTACACTATTTGCAACTATAGATTACCTTCGCTAGATCTGGATTACATTCATATGTTTTTTTAAGTAGTTAAGTTTTGATCATAAATATACCACAATTATTAAAAATAGAATAACATTATAAGAGCCAAATAATTTTATGAATTAGTTTCAATACATTGTTTGCCAAATTTGACTGATAAATACACAGACATTTTCAATAATAATTTACCATCAGAATGCAACAGCGTATGAGAAAATGAGAGGTTATCTGAACTATCCATTTGCTGTACTGGTACAACTGACTGGGATGTTACAGCTACTAGACGATCATAGATAAAACACAAAAGTTTGTGAAATCCTAGAGAGTTAAATTAATTTACTCAGCTCAGTTGCTAAATATGTATATTACAGAAAAGAAATGATAAAGGGAACTAATTCATTTTATTTAACAGAACAAAATGGCATTTCATTTAAACATCTAAGGTCCAATGTGGGCAAGTTTCTCTTCAGACTCAAATTTATGTTATGTAGTAACAAAAGCATAATTAATCTACAAGAAGATTAATTTTTTAAAATAAATAAGGTAACTATAGGTATTCAAACTGAAGAAACAAATCTTGATTACTAAAACTACAAGTGCAATGTTTTTGCAATGTTAATTATTTTACCTTGATAACCGCTGTTTAGCACAAGGACTTGAGGTGAACAGGTCACTTCTAGAGCATGAGTTTCTTCTTGTAAATTCTGAATATTTTTATCATCTAAGTCTTTCTTGATCATTACTTGGTCTTCCTCTTTTTCTTCATTTCTTTTAGCATTCTGTCTATAGCTATTTTTAATTTCATCACTCAATTGATGGCGCAATAAATGTTGCCTCCTACTGCTACTCTGGGTAAATTTTTTACCACATATATCACATTCAAATGGTTTATCTCCTGTAAACATCAAAAATAAAAAAATCTGTCAGATCAAAATATTTAAAAATACCGATGAAATCTTGATCAATGGTAAGTGATTTGTCTAGTATTGAAGAGCAATAACTAAATTATAGCATTTTGGGATTGGTTATTAATACTACTACTATTAATACTACTATGCTTTTTTAAAAAATCAATAATTCAAATACTTTAGCAACCATATGTGAAATAAAGCATAATTAAACACCTTTCCACAAAATATGACCAAATAAAAGTTTGTATTTGCACATTTTTCTGTTGGCACTATTTTCCGTTGCCCATTTTTCTGTAAACTCATGGCAACGAGTAACGGTATTGGACACACACTCACCTGAATGTGTTAACTCATGCTTCCTTAAGCTGGAGAGTTCTGTAAATCTTTTATTGCAGTTTGCAACATCACAAACATATGGCTGTTCACCTATTCAATTTTAGAATTTTAAAGCCGTGAACACTTCTTATATGATTGCATTAACCTTGTAAGTAAAAATAATAATTACTTTGAAAATCAAATTTTTGTTTAAAAACACAATCACCTCAATAACATAAGCCTACCAGTATGAATACGCAGATGATTCTTAAAATTTCCAACAGTCGTGAATGTTTTATTACAGCCCTGATGATTGCATTTAAAAGGTTTTTCTCCAGTGTGTGTCCTGAGATGAACTTTGAGTTGCTGAGCAGTAAAAAAATTTTTGCCACAGGATTCATCTGGACACTTAAATTGTCTATTATTGCTGAAAGAATATTAATTAAGTTTAAAATAACCCTACTATTCTATCGATATTAAAAGTGTGCATATGCATGTGTACAAATCAAATATGAAATTAGGTCAACACAGTCAGTACACATTAACACTTAGTCAACTAACATAATACTATGGGACTGATTTATTATTTGTAGAATGGATGTATTTATTAGCTCTGGAATGGTTTTAATGTATGCTAAATAGTAAATTAAACATTAAATGAAAACAAAAAACCTACAGGAATGTGATTTTGTGTATACAATATTGAACCAGATATTGTGCTAGTACGTTCAATGTCTCTTTACAAAGAACATTCCTTGTTTTTAGTCTTCATCTGATCACTATTTTGGAAAAATTTAAGGAACTGAACTAAAAAAATGTGTGTGCTAAAACATTTGATTTAGCAAAAACATTTTCTCCTATAATGTTTCTTACGTGTGAGTGAGCTTGTGGTACTTCAGATGATTGGGCCCAGAAAACTTTCTACTGCAACCTTCAAACGAGCACACTAAAATCTTTGGCTCAATTCCCTTCTGAAGCGTTCCAGCATCAGCAGTGTTCTCAGATTTACCTGACAATTTATTTCCTGGTGCTGGCTTTGTGTTCTTTTTAACTTAGATATACAAAATACAAATGGTAAATATATTTCTCACTAAAAGAAGATTAAATACATATTTTTCTACAAAAATCTTTTAAAAGATACCTTTAGGTTCAGCCACTCCCTGTAAAACTTTCTGCTTTCTAAACTGAGAATTTAATTTAGGCTGCTGACAAGAAAGAGAATCTTCTTCTTCCAACTGTTTGGCTATGATCTGTTGTGTTGTTGCAACTAAATTTGCTGTAGCTAAGGCATGCACTTGCTCAAAACTTGTGGCCTAAAAGTTTTTGTTAATTCAAAAGAATGTATAGAATAATCCAATGAAGACATCAAAAGACATTTACACTGATAAACGATTACAAATTACTATAGTATAAACATTCTTGTACATATTAAAAAAAAATCACTAAACTGGGGCTTGCAGATGTACATGCCTATATTCTTTTATATTCACACAAATATTTTTTAAAGCTGGAATAGTACATTCATTTAAATTATTAAATAAATAAAAATAAGGGTCAGTAAAATCTATTGGTAAATTTGTGATGTTTATGATGAAAGCTTGTTTCAGGAATTATTTTTCTAATTAACCCGAAATCGATGCTGAAAACTAAAAATTTATTTCATATGAAATAAAAATTTAAAAAATGTCTAAAAAATTTTCCCCATTAGTTGCTCGCTAATCCAAAGCTGTTTTCTTTTTTTTACTTTTTACTTAGATAATATACTACCATTTTGGTGTCACCACTGTGACAATACCACAAGAGAATGCTTCTAAGGTAGTATTGTTTGATACTTACTTCTGTGTTATTTAAAGTTCTACTTTTGTCATGTAGTTTCCCCATTATAACATTAGCAAGCAATGAATCCTTTCCAGGCATATTTGTCAAAACAAGAAGAGGAGTATTTGATGATATATTTTGATCCTGGTGCTATATTTTAAAAAATCAAATTTAATTTAGCAGGAAGAAAAAAAAATAAACACATTAGGCCTAATCCATACTGTAGATGATACATGTATGTACAATATTATTCTTAAAAAAAAATCCATTCACAATCACCTTATTCTCATGATGTTGTCTCCCCAAAAATGAAGCAACAGCATTAAGTATGGTGTTACTTTCCTCAAATAATGCAGATGACATATCAGCTTTTGCTTCTATTTATCATATTCAGTGAAACAAAAACAAATTGATTCTTGGCTAGATAGGCCTAATCAAAAAAAAATTATAAATAAGGAATGAATGGCAGCTATTCAAATACTATTTAAAATAATAGATGTCATTTTGAAAAAAAATCAACGACATGAATCTTTGCAAATAAACTGAGTAAAACATTTTATATTGTAATCCGCCCTCCAATTGATGTGTGCAAATAGTCTGAATTATAAGACATAGGCCCTATTTATGTCTGTCCTTGAAGATTATTTGCCATGGTTTTCATTTTAAAATACACCTTTTAAAAATTAAATGACAGTACTACATATAGATTATTGCTTAACTAAATTCTACTACAAGCTTTTATATTAGTATTAGTATGTTATTACATTTACTGGGCATTGCAATTTTTACAATGTTATTGAAAAATGCAATATTTCTGATTGGTAACTTTCAATTTGTATGTGAATGGTAACAATTGTTATACTTAGGCCTATAGTATACTAATGGGTAATAAAATGTTTGCTTAGCAATGTGAATTAATTTATAATTATGAATAATAAAGGAATAGCAATTTTACCAATTATTATTCTCTATAGGCCTAGTTTCTTTAATTATAGGTTTATAGAACATTGGTAAAATAAATTTGAGATTTTTCAATGACCACCCTAGTCCCTACTACATATATATGGAGTCATAGTAGCCCTTATATTACATTTCTATGAAACTACCCCACCCTGACATTTTAGTACTATAAAACCTGCAATTTAAAAAAAAATAACCATCATTTAGGCCTAATACTTGTAAAGCCTTAAGAAATTTAACCCAGTTGTGTAAACTGCTCTATACCACTCAACCACTTTAACAAAATGATAAACCACTGCCCTTCCCACTATGTTATATAAAAACAAGATTCTTCCCTTCAGTTTCCTTCTAAGTTAGTAATTGTAATGTAATATCACTTATTGGCTATTCTAATTAATTTTTAAGTCCTAAATAAAAAATGTTATCGAACTATTATGTCATTTCTCTGTTTAATTACTTAAAACAAATTTAGGCCTAGGCCTATAGATTATTGTATAGTTAGTTAGACCTAATTAAATTCAAGTCTGATTCTGAAAGTTAAAGTGTCAAATTATTTTAAAAACTGTTATTTTTTAAAATAAATATAATAGGCTAATTGGTTAGGCAGGGTGACTGCAATATCATTAGTAATATTAGCCATTAGGGCAGGCTAAGTCTGGGGGTCAAGAGTTTTTCATTCTCTCTTCCTACTTTTAACATATCTTGATGATCTAGTACTTAACACTCACTATGTTTAAGAAAGAAGCTTTTTCCTAAGCAGCACTAGATCTATATCTAGTAAGTCATAAAATATATTCAGTTTGATTGGGGGGGGGAGGGTATTATACTGCAGTCAGTGTAATAGTAATACTGTAATAATAACAAAAATTAAGATAGGCCTATAGACTATAGAATCTAGTTAGATCTCTAAGTCTAAGCCCATAACAACTGATCTACATCTAGCCTGCATAATTTCCCCTTTGATTTCAATCATTGTGACTGGATTTAGATATCTAGATTCTTTATACTAGTAATACTAATCTAGATAAGACATTCCAGATCTAGCCTCCTGATTTGATTACTTGGCCCACTTTGGGATAGATGTAAACTACTACTACTATAGATCTATATTCTATAGGCCTAATAATATTAATATTATATCTATATCTAATTGAAAATTGAAGGATTGAATTAAATGTTAAATCTCTAGGCCCCTGTAGTCCTATAGACTCTAGATTTTCTAGATCTAGATCTTACTTTTAAAAGCAACTCTCTAGTCTCTCTAGATTTAGATTCTAGACCTACTGTCAAAGAAGGATTCTATTTTCTACATTCTAGCCTAACGTTTTATTTTCATATTTTAAATATTATTATTTAGAATCTAGATCTAGATATGATAGGCCTGTTCCTGGGCTCTTAGATTCTTATGTCTACTGACAATACCAAACTAAATTTATTATAATCTAGAAGTTTAGTCTGATTCTAACACTACTCCGTATCACTATCAGCTTCTGTGTTTGTATAATAATGTATAATGTATAACAAGACAAATCCGCATTGCGCCAGTCAAAGTTAGTTAGACGATTAAAAAAAACCGATGTTTTAGTAACAAACGACAGATTAGCTTAAAATCAAATTCGTTTTCCAACTAGATCTAGATTCTAGATCTGAATTCTAGATTAATAATCTACACTTTTAAATTATGTACTAAATGTGTAACAATGCAATCATGATAACCAGCCTATATTGTTTAATCTGCCCTATGGACTACTGCTGTGTTAGCATGAGCCTGAGCATTTCACTACTCGGATCTTAACAAAGCCAGTTTCATACAAATAGAATCGGAAGTGGTTTAAGGTGGAATCAAACTAGACTCGGAACAGTGGAAAGTTACCGACCTAAAAATAGTAGCACAGATTTGCGTAAGTCTAAAAATAGCCTTAACCCTTTTACACCCAAAATTATTGCCAGAGATGCAGACTGGTATTTCTAAAGCCGTTGAAAACCATATTTCCTTTTAATTTAAGTATTCAAATAATCTAATTTAGTTTACTCTTAAAAAACTAGTTTTGTTATGCTTTTCTTAAAACAGAATTCAATACCTATAAGTCAACTGAAAATGTGTTCAAGATATTGTAGTAGTTCTATAATCTAGATTGATCCATTATCCTTTTTATTATGGATTTTCGAAAAAAAAATGTGTACGGTTAAATAAGCTTAATTTTCAACTGACATCTAAATGGTTTCAAATACATATGCAAAAGGACTGATTTTTTCTAAGCAGTTTTAATATATTTCGGGATGTGTTCAATTAAAAAAAAAAAAGCTTTTAAACAGAACTAGAAAAAGTTACTGGCATATGAAATTTAGTTTTCGGTACCGTATTTTTATTATTAAGGTCATTGAGTATGATCACGTTGACATAGAAAAAACATTTGGTTTAACCATCAAACAAGAAACAGTCTCGATAAGTGGATAATGGACCTATTTTTTAAAAAAAAGACTAATTTGTGTAGACATTAAGGTTGGCCATTTTAAATATGCTTTTTAAGTACACAGAAATGTTACATTTTCTCTCGCTAATTCCTAAAATATTATGAGTAAAAATATTTCACTGTGTATATAGTCTATAGTATTTTTATTCTAGCAAAATTAACTTCATAGGATTCTCGTGAAGAATAATGGATCTTTCTGAATAAAATAACAACTTATACAAAGTAAAGGGTTAAGCTAATGTCTTGCTGCGAAGTAAGCAATCAGTTGATTGGTGGAAAGTGGGTTTTTTTCCTTTGGTGAAATGACAGTATTTTCAAGCATAAAATTATATAAAATGCAAAATAATAAGAAAAAGGCTTTTACAAAATAACATTATCACCAATAAATTATACCAAACATACTATGTTGTAAACAAGACAAGCAAACCAAACTTCTACATTTTGTAATGATTGATAAACAAGAACCAATGAACAACACGATTACATACGGCAACAAACATTCCGAAAATTTGCGGAAATCTGAAATAATACGTTTAAAGCAATTACTGTATATTTATACTATTTTGTAACTGTAATAAGCTATTGTTTAGAATTATTTATTAATCAGATAATTTAAATGCAATAATATAGTCAAAAACATATTATATATTATTTTCCGGAGATGAACGAACCATAGGCATATGGCGAACATGTACCAGTTCCAACCGGTTTAATACTTTGGGTGTTTTCTTCAGAATAAGGACGGCTCTGAAAGAAGGCTGAGGTACAGGTGAGCATGCTCTCCGAAATCGATGATGAATATTTACAAGATGTATTGTGACTTTAAACTGATAGATTGGGGTCCAAATGTGTTATTTTACTTATATTTTGTGGGCGCCGCCATGTTGTGCGATGTAAACAACGGAAGTATTGGTAACTTTCATAAAGCAACAGCCATCAAAGTAGGTCATGTGACCCGCGAGTTGTAAACACGAGGAAAAATTCAAATTAATTAAGCTTTAAGATTAGATTAGTATTTGAATAGAATTATTAACACCTGACAAATACATGAATCTCTTTTAGTCTTATAATTCAGCATATTAACTAGGATCAATTTTTCGCCAGGAGTTCAGTGTCTGCCTCAGCGATGCTGATATTAAGCAGCTATTCAGCCTATTGTTCTTAGTCTGTCTTCAGTACTCTTCAGGCGTCTTTAATAATCTTTACTCTTCTCTTTTAAAAAAAGCTTAATATAATATAATAAGAAATTTCTATCTGATCTCCAATCTGGACACTGAATGCAGTGAATACAGAGTTAGAATTCTATTCTAAAGTTACAGTGAATTTAGCTAAATGTCTAAATTTAATATCTATTCAGTTTGAGTAGGCCCTATGCCCTATTGACCTTTGTTTCTGGTTGGCATATTTATTACGAAGTGTCTACTCGGAAGATTTTTCTCCCCAACATTTCCACTTAGTCGGCAAAAGATAGCTCTGCGCATGCGCAGTGACCTAGGGTTAGGGCTAGAATGACGGTTAGGGGTAGGGTTAAGGATAGGATTAGGGTTGGTGTTAGGGCTCTGCAGTTGTAAACACACGCATGCGCAGTACCATAGAAAACATCGCCGCTAAGGCAAGTCGTAGTTTCTCTCCATTGCGCATGCGTATCTTATTCCGGCTAGAATCGGCCTATTTATTATTATTAATTATTAACTTGAACTAAACTTTGAGGCTGATCCAAAACTTTAAAATTGACTAACAGCTGAGATCTTTAATAATTTTGATTGATTAGATCTAAATCTAGTATTTACATAAGTTCTGCAAGAATTGCTATTGCATTATTCTTATTGCTCCAAGTCTTATCTTTGCAATAATAACAGATACCTATGTACTAGTATGTACTATGTCCTTTGCTTACTTTCTGGAAACCAAAAAGCAATTGAAAGAATTTGATCACCAGTAAACTGACATTTAATCTCAATACACTTGAGTAAAAATCCATTGCAATGTTCAAAGGCAGATATAGAAAGAAAAAACTAAACACTGATTTATTTTTTGTTATGCAAAATAATAGTTTGTCTACTTGAAACTATAATTGCCAAGTACTTTGTAGTCTGTATTATTAATACAAAAGGATAATTTGAATAGCAATTTAATTCTGAATAAAAAATCATAGACCACTATTTGTATGTAATGACCAACTTCAAAGTGAGCCAATCTATGGTAACATAATAGGCCAATGGATATTTTTTTTCTTTTCAGTTTCTACGTATGTTCTACAAATGCGATTGAAAATGGCTACCATAGCAGAACAAGCAGAAAAGTTGTTGGATTTCACCCAGAAGTTTGACATTCATTTGTTGGATACAATTGTTTCATGCATGTACACAGCTGATGGGGAACAGGTATACACATTTTATCAAATATATTTGTTTTTGCTCCCACTATTATTTGGCTTAATGACTTATTTTCTTTGGGAATAACCTTTTTAAAGATTTTAAGTTTGTTGGTTTGTTTTCAGCAACGTATGGCTCAGGAAGTACTGACAACATTGAAAGAACATCCAGATGCTTGGACCAGAGTTGATACAATATTGGAATTCTCTAACAATCAGCAAACGAAGTACTATGCTTTACAAATCTTAGAGAATGTTATAAAAACCAGGTGGAAAGTACTCCCTCGTGCTCAGTGTGAAGGTAAGTAATATGGAAGTAATGTTTGCAATTAAGAGATTGACTTCTGGTTATTCTTACAATCATCTGTTCACAACACTTTTCTTACACAGGTATCAAGAAATACATAGTAGGATTAATCATCAAAACTTCATCAGAAGCTCTTCTGCTAGAGAGGGAGAAGGTGTACATTGGGAAGCTGAACATGATTCTTGTTCAGGTATGTTTTAAATTGATTTTTATAATATTTTAAAACGTAAACTGTATCAGCTTGTTTTTTTATATACAAACATTTTTCTTTTAGATTTTGAAGTATGAATGGCCCAGAAACTGGCCTACTTTCATCAGTGATATTATTGGTGCTAGTAAAACTAATGAATCTCTCTGCCAGAATAACATGGCTATTCTCAAACTTTTGAGGTAAGTTTTAATTGTAGATATTACTTTGTTTTTGAAATTTAAATTATGTAAATATGAATTCAGTTGTTGATTTTTTTAAAAATTACTTTATCCCTATATTTTTTAACAGTGAAGAGGTTTTTGACTTTTCAAGTGGTCAAATGACTCAGGCTAAGGCAAAACATTTAAAAGATACCATGTGCAGTGAATTTTCACAAATATTTCAACTTTGTCAATTTGTAATGGTAATATTTTCTCATTAACTTTCTAGTTATATTTCATAATATTTGGAAACCTATCACTTTAATTCTAATACCTTATTGTTATCGTATGGTCAAAAGAAGTTAGATAAAAGAAAAATATTTTAATTTCTAGGACAACAGTCAAAATGCACCTCTTGTTGGTGCTACACTTGAAACTCTACTAAGATTTCTTAATTGGATTCCTCTTGGATACATATTTGAGACAAAACTAATTACTACATTAATATACAAGGTAGGTCATGGTATATTTAAAGGCTTGTTGAGTGAGAATCTGACATAGATAGGTTTTTTTATTTTACTTGTAATCTCTCTAATGATATAATTTTCATTCCAGTTCCTTAACGTTCCTATGTTTAGAAACATTACTATGAAGTGTCTCACAGAGATTGGTAAGAAAATTTTGTAAATTTTTTGGGTGTTAAATATACCGATAGCTAGATTTATTTTAAATGTGTTTTTAACATTATACATTTCTATTATGCTCATTAGCTGGTGTTCAAGCTTCTCAAAGCTATGATGAACAGTTCCTTCAACTTTTTACTCTGGGTATGAATCAACTAAAGCAGGTATGTTGCTGTTTTTTTTTTTGTTTTTTTTTTGTTTTTTTTTTTTTTCTAAAAATAATGTAACATTTTATAAATTTAATTTTTTACTTTTTTCAGATGCTACCAGTTGAAACAAATATAAAAGAAGCATACCAAGGTGGCACAGATGATGAACAAAATTTTATTCAAAATCTTAGCCTTTTCTTGTGCACTTTTTTAAAAGAGCATGCTCAGCTTATTGAGAAAAAGTCAGAATTACATGTTCTTCTGATGGAGGTTTGTTGTTTTTTTATCTCTTTTTCTTTGAAAGATTGTTGTCAACAGCCTCAAAGAAAGAAATTATTTTATAATAATTTATTTTTATTTGTCAGGCCTTACACTATCTCATCCTTATCTCTCATGTGGAGGAAGTTGAGATTTTCAAGATATGTCTGGAGTATTGGAGTTCATTGGCTTCAGAGCTTTATAGAGAAAATCCTTTTTCTGACACAACAACCCCTCTTATTTTTTCTCAAATGCGATCACAAAATCAAGAGATGCCAGTTCGCAGACAACTGTATAATCCAGTTTTGTCAAAGGTTGGTTTTACTTTTTATTGAACTGGTGGCCCTCATTTACTTTATGATCCATTTTCAACAGGTGTGTAATTAATATTTTCACTTTACAGGTTCGGATGGTCATGATTTCTCGTATGGCTAAACCTGAAGAAGTGCTTGTAGTAGAAAATGAACAAGGGGAAGTTGTGAGAGAGTTTATGAAGGACACAGATTCTATAAATCTATACAAAAATATGCGTGAAACTTTGGGTAAGTGTTGTTGTTGTTTTTTATGTATAATAAATGCTAAATGTTTTTAAATGTTCAGTATTACTGTAAATTTATAAGTACTTTTGTAAGTGTACTGTTTTTTTTTTTTTTTAAAGTTTACTTGACTCATTTGGATTACACGGATACTGAAAATATAATGACTGAAAAATTACATAATCAAGTTAATGGTACTGAGTGGTCCTGGAAAAATTTGAATACTGTAAGTAATATTTTATTTTGATATGAGATGGGTTTTTGTTTCTTCAAATTTTACTGTGTGCACTAACAACACTTCACATTTTTCTAATTAGATTTGCTGGGCCATTGGTTCTATTAGTGGAGCTATGCACGAAGATGACGAAAAAAGATTTTTAGTTACAGTAATCAAGGTAAATATACTTCAATTTGTTAGTCTTTAGTTGCATTTTATTGTATGAAATGTATCATTTTGCAATACCTTTTTATCATTTAGGATTTATTGGGACTGTGTGAACAGAAAAGAGGAAAGGACAATAAAGCAATAATTGCTTCAAATATTATGTATGTAGTAGGGCAGTATCCTCGCTTCTTGCGGGCACATTGGAGGTTCTTGAAGACAGTAGTGAATAAATTGTTTGAGTTTATGCATGGTAAGCTTTTTTTTACAGCTACACTTTCTTTATAGAACAAAAAATTGACTTTTTTTTAGTGTGCATTATTATAATTTTAAACATAAATTCTGTGTAGAAACACACGATGGTGTTCAGGATATGGCTTGTGACACATTCATAAAAATAGCACAGAAGTGCAGACGCCATTTTGTACAAGTGCAGGTTGGAGAGGTGATGCCATTTATTGAAGAAATTTTGAATGGAATAAACACCATTATCTGTGATTTACAGCCTCAGCAGGTATTTTGTTTTACTTTATAACATTTTTTATTTCTAGAATACAATTTGGTAACATCTCCTGCTTGTTTGACGTTACTAATAAATATAATAATTTTTGTTAGGTGCACACATTTTATGAAGCAGTAGGGCTGATGATAGGAGCACAAGTTGACCAGGTTGCTCAAGAACATCTGATTGAGCGTTACATGTTATTGCCAAATCAGGTACGTTTACTTACATTTTTATGACTGTTTAGACCTATTCTGTATTTCACTGTACTAATCACTTGCTCATTGAATACTAGCATAAAATTGTCTTATAAATTTTTGTGTGAATATCTCTTTATAAAAGTAGCATGAAGATATGGGCCATTAATGAACAATCTGTTCTTTTTCTCTAGGTTTGGGATGGTATTATTAACCAAGCCACACATAATGTTCAAGTGCTTAAAGACCCAGAGGCAGTCAAACAGTTGGCTAATATCCTTAAGACCAATGTAAGAGCCTGTAAAGCTCTTGGACATCCATACGTTGTTCAGCTTGGACGCATTTACCTGGACATGTTAAATGTTTACAAGGTTGGAATTTGTCAGTTTATAAGGTTAAAATAAGTGGTTTTTGTTTAAGATTCTTATATGCTAAGCATAATTTTGTTGTCTTGTTTGATTAGGTAATGAGTGAAAATATTAGCAGTGCCATTGCTACTAATGGTGAAAGTGTTACCAAGCAACCTTTAATCAGATCAATGCGGACTGTGAAGAAGGAAACACTTAAGCTTATTTCAGGATGGGTTAATCGCTCGACTGATCCACAAATGGTGAGTTATATTTAATTGCATCAAGGTATATATACATGTTTATGAAATATATTTGTAAGTTCTTTTTTTTTTTACTAACAATTGAAATTGATCTGACACTTCAGGTAGCAGAGAACTTTATTTTGCCTTTACTTGAGGCTGTTCTGCTAGATTATCAAAGAAATGTTCCAGCTGCTAGGGAGCCTGAAGTACTGAGTACCATGGCTACTATAGTCAATAGTTTAAAGGTAATAGTATCCTGCATAACTTTTAATAACCACTTCAAAACATACAAAAATACATGCAAAATTAATTTAGTGGTGCTCAACCATAAAATTAGTTGCTTTTGTTTGCAAGAAGTAATTTAAAACTGGTTGTTAATTTTTATTTTCTAGTCTCATATTACCAAGGACATCCCACAGATTTTTGATGCTGTGTTTGAATGCACTTTGACTATGATAAACAAGGTAAAGTAAAAGCTAACCTAAAGTCATTCTTATCAAACAGATGTTTTTTTAACACCTCATAATGCATTTTCATATTACTTCTTTAGGATTTTGAAGAGTTTCCTGAACACAGAACAAACTTTTTCTTACTTTTGCAAGCTGTCACACAACATAGTTTTCAAGGTATGTACATTTTAACCATTAATGTCCCGTAACGCCCGCTGCCGCCCGACACCGTTAATGTCCCGTAACGCCCGCTGCCGCCCGCTTACAATACGCATAGAAAAATTAAATTTGTTTCATTAAAATTTGGCCTACAAATCCTAATTTTTAACTAAACAGGAAGTCTGATAGTTTCAGCATCCTTTTCCGGTCTTCTAATTTCAATGGCGCTTTTGAAAGATAAAAAAGAATAGTTTCTTTCTATCTCGAAATTTTAGACTCATCTGTCCGATTTTTAGTAGATTTAATATTAAAAATAACATAAAATAATGCCTCTAAACGTATCTAGGCATGTATTTTATGAATTATATATCTTAAACATAACCAAATTGATATTTAACTGTTAAATTCGATGCATAGTTGTTTAGACAGAAATAAATAAAGTTGACTACCGAAAATGACCTGTTTTGAATTATCTCCGACATTTTTTATTTTTATACTGTACTTGTACCGAATATAATATATTCTATTTAATACTGTTGGAAAGCCAGGTTTATTCCCAACATTAAGCAGTAATTTTTATCTTAATTTTCAATTTCATTTAAACAAAAACAAATATTTTGTGAAACTATTCACTTGATCATACAGAGTTATGCTCCTTACATTGGGCCGTCATGGGTGGAGTTTTGGTAGAATGAATGGGACATTAATGGTTAAATATACTTGAGTATGCTAATTTGAGGTACTTAAGTGGTGTTGGGATTTAGACAAAATACAGTCATGATTTTTTAGTATTATAAGAAATAATACCATGATTTCTCACAAGCAGTTATTATACTTTGCAGTAAATAAAATTTTCTTTTACTCAACAGCATTGCTGCATATACCTCCTGCACAGTTTAAACTTGTGCTAGATTCAATCATATGGGCATTTAAGCATACTATGCGCAATGTTGCTGATACTGGATTAGATATTTTGTATGTCTTGCTGCAAAATATTACACGGGAAGAAAATACAGCACAGAGTTTTTATCAGACTTATTTTACAGACATACTTCAACATCTATTCTCTGTAATAACTGATAGTTCTCACACAGCAGGTAATTAAATAATTTGTTATTGTATTTGTTTTTATTGCAAAACAGTTCTGCTTTCTGCTATAGTGCTAAACTAATGTCATTGTTTTATTTTCACAGGGCTTACAATGCAGGCTACCATTTTAGCATACATGTTCAATCTTCTAGAGCATGGAAAAATTACTGTTCAGCTTAGTCCAAATATGCCATCTATACAGAATATTGTTTATGTACAAGAGTTTCTTCTCTCTTTGCTGAAGACTGCATTCCCGCACCTAAACGAGTAAGTGATTACTTAAATTTCTAGATTGAGACGTTCTGACTGAATTTTTGTTAAATACAAGTTAGACATTAATTGGTAATTATCTATTTTCTAGGCAACAGATTAAGATATTTATTCAAGGCCTTTTTAGTTTTGACCAAGAATGCAATGCGCTCAAAGAACACTTAAGAGATTTCTTGGTTCAAATTAGGGTAAGTTATATTTTTTTGTCCTCAAAAGGATACTTCACTCTATTATTGTATTGTAATCTAGATTTGCTCAATTTTAATTCTGAAACTGCTTTTTTTAATAGGAATTTGCTGGTGAAGATATGGAAGATTTGTTCCTTGAGGAAAGAGAAAGTGCTATCAGACATGCACAGGATGAGAAACGTAAACAGCAGTTGGCTGTACCTGGCATTGTTGGGCCACATGAAGTACCTGAGGAAATGCAAGATTGATTTATTCCTGCTATTCAAAAAGCTTGCATCAGATTTTTAGACTGGATAGAGACCACAGTTTTAATACAACTTGAAAGCACCACTTTATTAGTTGTGACAGCCTACTGCCCATAGCCCCAGTGTATCTTTTAAATTGTCTAACATTTCTGCCTATTTAAAATAACTATACACAAATTAGTTTGTTTGTTTGTGTATAAATGTAAATACATGTTCCAAAATGTGTAAATTATAACTGGTTTGAGTGTTAGCTGAATTTATTTATATTTTTACCCTCATCATGTGATCCACAATACGTTTTCCTGGTGAGTTTAATAGGATTTCCAGTTGTTTACTTAGTGGGTGCCGAAAATAACCTTATGTTGGATTACATTTATTGCACTTATTACGTGTTTTAATAAGATATGCTGATCTAATATACTTAGTAATTGAAGGTACTATTATTTATCAAGGAATTTCATTTTTAATATGACTGATTATATTTAGTGTTTAGGTTTTGGAAACAAGTTCAACTAAACCAGATAGCTCAATGTTTGATTAAATTCTTAGTTTTCATTTTGCAGTACATGGTTGTTGAATGACTTGCGTTTTAATAAATCATGTATAGGTGCTTCTTCTTTTGCACTCTGTAGCTTTTGAACCACAACTTGTGTACTGTTAGTGGTTTAATTTTCCAGGCCAGAGGTATACTTTATTAAAGGCACTGTTTTAAGTTGCTAATTTTAATCTACTAATTGACATTCTGCAATTTCTCTGTACATATTGTTTTGTCAATACTTGTTAGCTTAACGTGGTGTTGTTTAACAAGTGTTTTTTTTTCCTGAAATGTGACAATCATGGTTTTAAAACTACTCTCTTTCTAGATTAGATTTTTGCAACTTCTTTTCCCCTTACAAATTGGCCGTATTTGTAAATTAATAGCTTTTTCCTTCTGATTGCCTCTAATTTGATAAAACCACAGTACGTTCAAGTGTTTACTTCATAATTGTTAGCTTGTTAATTTTTGCATTTGGTAATACTTTAATACTTTTGATATAGTAAAATTATTACTACTACTACTCTGATTTTAATACACTTTAGTTTGATTTAAAGCAACTTCTATTGTCACTTCATTTACATTGTCATTGGGTACTAAGTACTGTGTACTTGCTCTAATCTTTTGTATGCTTCCTGCTCACCTTATTTTATGCAGGATACAAATATCTGTACAGTGATTCCTATGTCCTAAACATAATGCAGTTAACTCTTTTTTTTTCATTTGTTGACATGTGTAATTAGAAATTTTAATAAAATAAACAGTTGTTAAAAATGTTTTTGTATTCCTTTATTTCAATTGCAATGCTGTCTTTTCTGTAGTTCATATAAGTAAATTCGTTAGGATAAGACCTGTTTAAAATCTGGTCTTGGGTGATTATAACTTGGTTTTCTGAGCTGCACTTTGGCAATCTGAAACTTATTTACACCTGTAGGAACACACTCAAAAAAGTTTTTTTCTAATCTCAAAATTAGGGTTTTGCTACAATTTTTTATTTTAATAAGTTAGGAAAAATTACATTTTAACAATATTTTTAATTATAATATTTATAAACTACATTAATTAATAAAACAAACTATATTGTGAGGATGAAAATGTGTAACTGTTCAACCCCTTACATGCCAGGAGATTTTCAGTTTATTAATGCAAGCCCCTTGCTGGTTTTCCAATATACATTATTATCTATACAGGTAACATTAAAATGATTATATCTATCAATATACAGTTCTTCAAAAGAAGTTCCTTGAAATCATATTTAAAAATTATAAAGTCAATAAGAACAAATTACTTACATTGAACTTTTTTTTTGTTAAAATTTAGCTTACATTCTTACATTACATTTATTTAATAATTAAAAATCTAAATAATTAAAGGTTATTGATAAAATTGGCTTAATTGAAATAAAGTGCAGTTAGAATGCAAATAACCAATCTAAAATGCAGTTTATAAAATAAAATACCCTTAGCTTTAAAAGGCAGTATTAGTCTAGCATTATACAGTTAAGTGGAAAAGTGCTTTGATAGGATATCAAATTGAATCATCTGCATTTGATTTGATGTAGGTGTGATTTGGTGATCTGCCAGAATCTCCTGCATCATCAAACTCATCAGAATTAAAATTTGATTTTACACTAGTGTGGCCAAAACTTCTGGTACTGATCATTTCCTTGTCAAGTCCTGCCTTCTTTAGTGTGGCTGTGAATTTTTTGTCAGCCTGTCTTTTGGCATTTTCCTATGAGGTTTTAAAATATGGATTAGAACATAAGTTTAATTTACTTTAATTTTTCAATGAAAATTACCACGTGTTAAATAAAATATCTTAGTATAAATCAGAATTAATGGTAAAGCTGGATGATGGTAGAAGCAAAGTTCCCTTTTTTGAATGTGACGGTCATGGGGCAAGTGATGTGTTCACTTGTTTCAGTGTGGTCAGCACTATGCTCAATTGCCTTTACGTTCCCTAATGGGTGGACTCAGGGATGTTCTACAGACTTGAACCCAGATTCAAACTTTAGACTTTCAGGCTAGCAGTCAATTGCTTTACCACTAGGCCACACTGTCCCACACTGTATGATGCTACTTACAGCCAAATACTTATCCACTAGCAATGGTGACTGTTCCACTCTATTTTTCATCTCTTCAATTTCATTCTGGTATGCCTCTTGTCTAGTCCTGTCCTCTATCCTGAATTGATCATGTATTAATCTATCAGACATCCTTCTTATTTTAAAAGACATGATAGGAGATTATTTGGTTCAACCTCTGTGTTAGAGGATATGCTTAATGTTTTAATTTAATTTTATAATATAAATTATATTTATCTTTTCTTTTTGGAAAATCTGCTACAAGATTTCAGCAACTAGCTCATGAAAAAAAAGGTCAAATAATACATAGCCTTATTTGGTCTTATAATGGATAACTTGGTCATCTAGTACATCATTCAAATTAAATAACTACCTGTGTTTTCTTAGCCTTTCAGCAATAGAGTCTCTTGGTTTTGGTAGATCATCTGACATCTTCTCAGACAAAAATCGTCGCAGCTTTGCTTCTCTTGCCTTCCTACGCCTTTCAGATTCTTCTTCTTCTCTAATTCTATGATTTATTCGTTCCTGTTTTTTTCTTGAAAAAAAAATATAAAAATTTGCATGAAAATAACATGAATTAAACTATTATTTGATATGAATTATCAATATTAAAATACTTACTTCACTAACACTGTTCTCAAGTCAGCTGCTTTACTTGAATGTGTTGGGATGGAGTCCAGTGAACTTGACAAGGCTCCTGTTAATGAAATATAATTTAACCTTGAAACTACAAAAATATTTAGGTAAGAAATAAGTGTTAGGAAAGAAGAAAAAAAAACCCAGAAAATTATAGTTAAACAAAAAAAAATCCTTATGTTGGAATTATTGTATGTACAAGTAAATAAAGTTCCTCTATAGACCTAGCGATAAATTGGGCAGATGAAGTTGAGTTCATGGGTTTCTTGACCTCAGCATATAAAGGGATACTGTGGTCAGCACTATACCTAGCCGCTTTTACTTTCCCCAATGTAAGTCAGGTACCCATAAGTGCTGGGTTGACAGGGACATCTTACATTCACAAGTCCAACCTGATATCCAAACTCAAGACCTTCAGGCTCGCAGTCAAATGCTCTACCATTTGACCATTCCGACCCCATGTACAAGTAAGTTTTTGTCAAAAGATTAAGAAATATAGGAAAATTACATTTCTTAAATCGACAATGAAATTATAAGTTAAAACTCTTTAACAATTCTTTAATCAAATACAATACCTAGGTATTTCATTGAGCTTCGTGGTGTTGTCCTAGAGCTTAAATAAGGCCAGCGATTCTCTTTAAGCTTATTTTCATCAGCTTGAATATCTTGCTGTATTCTTTCTCTATTTGATTGGATCAATTCAGTCTTTAAGTCAAATGGTTTAATAACTGTGCCCTCTCTGACTGATTTACGCTTTGATAACTCATTTTGAAATTCATTGTATAAAAGATCATAGTTAGGAACACTATGGGAACGACGTAAGCGCTGTTTCTTTTTTGCTAATTTAGCCTGTCTTGCTTTTTCAACTCTTGCCTGTTCCTTTAACTTTTCTCTGGCAGCCATGTTAGGTGGTAATGATGCTTCATTTAAGAGTTCTTTTGATCTCATTTTTACTCTGATTTTTCTGAGCTCTTCTTCTGCCATTAGCTTCTCATCAATTTCTGGACTAAATATATGTTGTGGAACTGGCTTTGCTTTGAAAACAGGCTTAGGTTTATCAGTTTTCAACAACGGCGCTGAATGAGATTGTCTTTTCTTCTCTTGCTCTCTGATTTCAAAATTAAAGGGCTTCACTTGAGATTGAAGAAGTTCCTGACAATATTGTTTTACATATTTTCGTCGGGATTCATTTTTTTCCATTATTTCTTCATACTTAGGGAGGTAAACATGAGATGGTACTGGCTGGGCTTTAAATTTCTTTTCACATTCTGCCTCTTCTTCTTTCTGCTTTTCTAGACGTCTTCTCTCCAACTCCATTTGAGCAGATGTTTTTTTCTTTTCTTTAACAGAATCTCGAACTGTCATCCTAAAAGGTTGAGGTATTGTGATTCGATGTCTCCATTCTTTTTTTGCAACATTTTTCTCTCTGTCCTTATCCTGCATGGAAGAGATTGAATGCCTTCTATTGCTGTATTCAGAAATGTTAAAATCTTCCCATAGTTTATCAACCTTTGCTAGAGCCTCATCATATTTATTAGATTTAGTAATAATAAAATTACTATCTTTTTCTTCTTTTGAATTTTCAAAAAACATTTGCAATTCATCACTACTAAGAGTACTAAATTTCCTATCTAATGGTGCAGAGTTAGGTCTATCTTTTTTGTATTGTGATGTTAGAGTCAATGACTTGCTAAGTACAGGTTCATCTGAGAAATTACTTCTAGTTTTTGGTATTGGGGGCTTTGATAGAATGATGCCTTTGTTGTCTTTACCCATTATTGGCTTGTTAGTGCCATTGACAGAAAAGTCATTCTCATATTCATCTGAATAATAATCACCTCTAATATCTTCAAGAATAAGTTTTTCTTGATAAATCCTTTTATATGCTTCTAAAGTTTGTTTATTTTCTTCTTTAAGTTGTTTTAGTTTTTCATAGAACGAGTCTCCTTTAAGAAAGTCTAAATGATCACTTGTGTCGACAGAAGAAAATCTTGATTCATCTCCAATATCACCACTGCCACTTCCTTGAAAACCTAACTTTTCGGGATCATTAATGCATCCAGTTGGCGATAAGCTGAAGTTATGAATTTCATTATTTGATTCATCGAATCTGAGTTTACCATTTCGTTTATCATGCATTGTTGTTTTCAAACCCGTTTTTGTATTAATTGGTGTTTTAACACAGTTATTAGCCCAAACTGAAAGCCCGTGGCTTGTTGACGCCATGGTTGCCATATAAATACTCAACAAATTAGGAACGCAGCTAAAGTCTATGTTATATTGATCTTACAATAGATTATAAATAATTACAGGAGATTACATATAATAATTAATTATCATGCAATAGAAAAACAGAAGTAAATATAATGCCAGATCTAAATTAGGTTCTAAAAATATAGCCCAAAAAATTGCGTTGAAAATGTTCGTTTGCAGCCCTGGTATTAATGGGAAATTACTCCAAAGTTAAAATGGCGCTCAGGATAAACACAGCTCACCTTGTAATCAAGCATACTCAACGACTATTTGCTTTAAATTTAATGAGGCGTTTCTCAAGTACTACAAATCCCAATATTAAAAATGAAGATTATGCCGATGTTGTTATTTCTGGAGGTGGAATGGTTGGTGCTGCGATGGCATGTGCATTAGGTGGGGTTTTCCGTAATAATTAATTAATTAAATTAAAAGTTTAAAATTTAAAAGTTAAAAGTAAGGTAATCTATCGTTTTAGGTACGTAAAATCGGCCGCGGCTAGTAATGTACGAAAAAGTTACCTCATTGTCAAGGCTTTAATTAATATAAGTATATATTAGGTTGAATTATGGATTTTTTAAAATAAAATATTCTGTTATTTCAAATACACCATTAAGTTCCTTACCCCTTAAGAGAACATTTGACACCACATTTAAATATCTAGCTTATTCGGTTGACGAGAAAAAAGAGAATTTGAAAATTTAGCTAGAATGGAAAATGAATGACAAAACGAGAATCTTGCTCCTGGACCGGCATAACATGACGCCGTGAACTTGTGTGCACGAGCTTTTAATTCCCGCCATGGTAATTGCGTCAGCTTAGGTCATTTACTCACCGGAAAATAACAAAAAGCAACTGGTTGATAATAAAACTTAGATCTAGTTATTTTATTATTTATTAAATTCTACTCTACATTTTATTCATACCATTTTAAGAAATAATGAACACCTACATAAATCAAACGACCATAATAAATATTTTTATTTCAAATTCTAATTTTAAATAATAAATATGCATAAAATAATATGATAGTAATAGTTAAGATAGTTTATAAATGCAAATACATTTTACACTCAATCACATTATATTGAGTCAACAGTGTGGCAGCTGAGGTTCATACATGGTATTAGTGTCTTTTTTTTTTTTTACATTACATTTTTTTCATCTTGAAAACATGACGTATGTGATTTTTTTAAAAATAAAATCTCCAAACATCGTCACTCGCGTGATTGCTTGCTTATGTTTACTATCCTGTGGATGAAAAATCCCACCACGGTCGCGGGGTCACCGTGACTTCAGCAGGCCTACAGTACACGTCATAGGATGAACACGCGTACACGAGATGGTCGGTGTCTTCACTTCTCTCTCTCCCCCCCCCCCCCCCTCATCTTCTTCAAGCAAATTGAAAAAGAGACCTACTTCCCTACTTCTGGTCATTTTTTTTAGTTCGGTAATTTTTTTTTTTAAGTTCGGATATCAGGCATGCTAGACAGCCAGCTGTATAAAAAAAATATTTTTTAAACTAGATCTACGTCTAGCTTAAAAAAATAAATAAATAAACGCTTAAAATGCCCGTAAACAGATTATTAAGCGCCAAAAAAAAAGGCCGCTGAACGAGCATTTTTTACAATACGCAGCAATGAAAAAGGCTAACGGCCAATCAATTAAGTCTAAAAATCGCCCGTAATTAGGCCTAGCTCTGAAAAAGGCCACTGAACGAGCAACACTGATTATATAAACGAATAGGCCACGCGGCGTTGACGAGGTCAACCACCGGTCACGAATGCAGCAACGGTCGGCCCACAGTGAAGAAAAAATCAATATACTAATAAAATTACTAATACAATAATAATGTCTATAATTTTACTTTTTCCACACATGCTACAATTGATTTATAATTAAAATACTAGACTTAACAGTTCATTCCGTAAAAAACAAAAACTAGTTGTTTCAGTCTGGCAACTAGCGTAACAATGACGTCATGATACTTAAAATAGCGGATAGAAATGTCAGCGTGGGTACCTCATCCTCGAGGAAGATTTTAGAAAAAGTAATCAAAAATACTGTAAATATACATGATAAATATATCAATTATATATTAATGTACAGTTAGTCGAGCCGTTTTCCCCGTTAGTCGGTCGTTTTTGGCGCAATTCAGTTTTTACGGAGAGTGCTCCACTAGAAATCCTCTCATTATTTACAAACACGAATCTTGCGATTTTTTCTGGCATTCTAAGGCATATTATCCATTTTATTAGCAATTTGCATTAAAATAATGATGATAATTTGTGATATAAACAGTTTTTTCATTTGTCGTGGATGGGACCCCTAAAATAAACGGAAAAACCGTCAGAAAACGATGCGTGACGTTTCAGGGTCAGAGGTCAATCCTGCCATCTAAGCAATGCGCCAGACTAGTATATATATTGTGATATATTTGTGTCAAATATTATAGTTAGGCTACATGAATAATAAACCTAAATCAATGACTAACAATATAGACCAGAAATTAACTTTAAACAGCAGTGTTTGCGAGCAAGATTTCCTATATAAACAGCAGCCATTTGTAAAATAGAGTTGCCTTCCCCTGAATCTCGCGCTATAAGTTTAAAAAAAAAAAACTTAAACAACATGGCTGCTATAGTAAATGAGCATGGTTGCATCTGTTGGAAACATCGCTAATCTTCATTTGTTACTGAAAAGTTTTAATTCAATTGTTTAAAACCAGGTACATAAATGAAACAAGGAAACATTTTTGTATTTTTCAAAACATAAATCCTCCTCAAAATGTGAAAAAATTATTAAAATTTAAGGAGTCACCTGTTTTTCACATTACTAGTCGCGGGCGATTTTACGTACCTAAAACGATAGATTACCAATTAAAATTATTATTAGATCTTTTTAGATTGAACGGTAGGGGTAAAGCGGTGAACGGAAAAAAGTCACAGGAAAAAAAAAACACAGAAAAAAAGTCAGTTTTTGCTAGGAAAAAAAGTCACAGAATAAAAATTTGATTATGTTATAATTCATAAAAGTATTGACAATTTCCATGCAAATATATAATTGTGACTTTTTTTCCTACAATCGGGTAAAGCAGGGAGTAATCCTTCGTTTTAGGTACGTAAAATCACCCGCAACTAGTAATGTGAAAAACAGGTGACTCCTTAGATTTTAATAATTATTTCACATTTTGAGGAGTATTTATGTTTTGAAAAATACAAAAATGTTTCCTTATTTCATTTATGTACCTGTTTTTAAACAACTGAATTAAAACTTTTCAGTAATAAATGAAGACTAGCGATGTTTCCAACAGATGCAACCATACTCATTTACTATAGCAGCCATCTTGTTTATTTTTTTTATTGTAAACTTATAGCGCAAGATTCAGGGGAAGCCACTCTAACTTACAGATGGCAGCTTTTTATACAGCAAATCCTACTCGCAAACACTGCTGTTTAAAGTTAATTTCTTGCCTATATTAATATATTTAGCCATTGATTTAGGTTTATTATTCATTTATCTATAATATTTGACACAAATATATCACAATATCTATTAAAGCCTTGACAATAAGGTAACTTTTTTGTACATTACTAGCAGCAGGCGATTTTACGTACCTGAAACGATAGATTACCAAGCAGGGCATTAAGAGCTGTGTGATATTAGGCCCCGATCAGCACCCCACTCCCACAAAACCTCCAATAACACTGCTAATCTACTTCTGAGGTAACAACCACTGCTTTTCTTTGATAACAGAAAAGCAGAGGATTAATTTTATGTAATCTATGACCCACTTTGTCCAATAGGGAGAAGATGAGACAGGATTTAATCCCACTGCTCTTTCCTTAAAATTTCTCATCTCCATAAAATCATTTTGTGAACTTTTTTTCCAAATAGACATAACTTGAGAAAGTTCACTTTGTAATAAACCAAATGAGTTTTTCAAGCCCATTCTTTGTTACTGTATTAGAGCATTGGTTATTGTACATTTTAACACTATTTTTATAGCTATGGCTAGAATAGTTTTATTTTGGTGAATTTTTTTTGCACAGTGATTATTGGTGCCAAAACAAAATGGCCGACATTTGTCCCGTTTTACCATGCTATAAAGTTTTATCATTATCAGAGTAAAACATACAGAATGCAGAGAATTAGATCTTTTACTTACATGACAAATTTCGTTTATCTATGTGAAACAGTACTCATGTTAGAGGCTTTTGAAAAACCACAAGTGGAATAAGTTCCACTTCTGGTTACCGGAAATTGCTGAAAAGTTGATACAGAACTACAAATTTGAAATAATTTTTATATATGAAATTTTATCCACCTAGCTGTAACACCAGAAGTCTGGAACATTCCAGAAATGACCTCTGAACCCAAAAATGGCTTGGGGTTGATACTGATTTTGGTAAAAAAGGAGAGGGGTTTCACTGGGTTGAATGATAACTTTGCTGATAGATCTGTATCTGAATCTCATTGATACTTTAATGCAAGACTACATAGAAGTAGAACTGGCTGCTTGTCCAATCGGTTGCCAAAAAAAACAATGCTATTTCACATGAATACAAATAGAAAAGTATAGATCCTTAAAAATCTTTCTCTTCTCTTTGGTGCAACTTTAAAGTTTATTATTTTTTATTTTAAAAAATCACTGGAGCTTATTTTAAAATAATGCATGTGAAAAGTTTCTATTGGCTCTTAAGTGAAAAAATTCATAAAATCTCTAATTGTAATTTGTGTAGTGTAAATCATAATGTATTAATATTGCAGATCAATTTATATTCATATTATTTCAATTCCATTAGCTGCAAAATCATCTTAATTGATTTTTGATGTAACATTATTTCAGGAAATAACAGTGCTTTAAAAGATAAAAGAATAATTTTGCTTGAAATGGGAAAAGACATGGGTAGTTATGTTCTTCCAGAAAAATATGGCAACAGAACTTGTGCTCTTAGTCCAGCAACAGTACGTTTACTTAGTAGTAAGTATACAATTACTTTAGAGTGAAATATACAATTACATTAATAGTATCAATAAGTATACATTTGCTCCAGCAGTAAGTATACATTGACTTTAGGTCAGTAAATATTGTTTTACGTTTACTTTTACTACTTATTTTTGTATAACCCCCATTAAAATATGATTTTACCAGCTTTTGGTGCCTGGCAAGAAATTGAAGCAATGCGACACCATCCAGTTCTTAGAATGCAGGTAACTTGATTTTAAAAAACTATTGTTTGGACATTTTGTTAAGTAAACATTTTTAGATGGCATTAATATGCAGCAGCTACTTTTAAAGTTACTTTATCAGTGAAATAAAACTTGGTAAGCACAAAGGATTGACAATGTTTAGCCTTCTTAAGATGTTCTTTTAAAATGCTGGTTGATGCTAGTTTCAAGTTAATATAAGGAAATTATGTCCAATTGAATTGTTTTTTCTTTAGGTGTGGGACTCATGTTCTGACTCATTGATAACATTTAATAATGAAGACATGACTGATAGTCTAGCCTACATAGTAGAGAATGATGTTATTCTAGCTGCCATTATGAAAGCATTAAAAGCCATGAAAGACAGGGTAGAAGTTCGTTATGAAACCAAAGCTGTATCCTTTAGCAACATAAGCTGTGAAAATTCTACGGAGTCCAGATTTCCATATGTTGAAATGACTCTTAATGATGGATCCACATTAAAAACAAAATTATTGGTAAGCCTAAAAAGTTAATAAAATGTTTTTTTGTATTCTTCAAATATTCTCATGCTTTTTAGGAAACTTCATTTACAAATATTTTTAGCAATGTGTTGTTCAAACGAAAATGCAACCTTCATTGTTCAGAATTATTTAAATGTTAATTTTTGATTGATTTCAAAAGTTAGATAATTTGAGCAATATTTTCAGGTTGGTGCTGATGGTATGAATTCTAGTATTCGAAAAGCTGCAAAATTTCATACAGTGAAAAGAGACTATGATCAAAGTGCTGTCGTAGCAACCTTGATGCTTGGAGATGTAAGAATTGTTGTTCAACACTTTCTGTTATCCAGCTTTGTGTTTATAATTAACTTGTATGAAAATATAAAGATGGAGCATTTTCTTTTTTAGAGAGAAATCTGTTAATGTTGTTGAGTGAGATTTATAAAATAAATAAATTAGCTGTTTTATAGTAGTATAACTTAGCTAATTTAATGCTTTCAATTATGATCTTATTTTAATTTCAGACAATTAGTAATGATACAGCTTGGCAAAGGTTTTTACCTACAGGTCCAATTGCCCTTCTTCCGGTAAAATTTACTTTAGATTAACCATATTTCATTTTACACTACTTGTAGAATACTTTAATTCTAGTAAGATTTCCTGTTGTCAGGGTGCTAAAGTTATACTGATTAAAGCTCAAAAATGATATAATATTGAATAGTTGTGAGAGAATCAAGTCTAAACAACATTAATATGCAAATGTTTTTTTCATATTATTATATAAGTTATTATGAAATATGCTGAATGATTTTTTTTTTTCAAAATGTTCAGATGAGCAACACTTTGTCATCTTTAGTGTGGACAACAACACATGAGAATGCCAAACATTTACTGCAGATACCAAGTGACAGTTTTGTGGATGCTATTAATGATGCTCTAGTAGGCAGACATTTTGTTACATTTGACTGTTTTAATAACTGGTTGAAGCCACTATTTTAATGTTTTAAATACCATAACAAATGTTTTTTTTAAAAAAGATCTTTGGCTTATGTACTGAGTGTAGCATATCTTTTTTTCTGTTTATTCTTTTATTTTACTTTTTAAATGTGCAGTGGCACGAGCGAGAAAAGAATGCTTTAACTGGACAAGTTCTTGGTGTTTTCAAAAATCTTTTGCAAAATGTTTTACCAGGTAATTGTTTTAAAAAATTTCATACATTTCCATTAACAGTAATTTAGCATAAGAATTGTGTAAAACCAAGGAAGTTGAATGCTGGACCAGCTAATGATTTGGCTGTAAATAATAGCTAAAATTTCTTTTTAAATCCATTTTACACTCCAACACTTAATTTCGTTACATATTAAACAATGTTTACTATAGATAATTGGATTGGTTTAGGCTTGTCGTCCATATAATGAACCACTTAATGCCAATTATTACAGGTACAGATTCTGCACGTCAGCTTCCTCCAACAGTTATTGATGTTCAGGAGGGGTCAAGGGCAGCATTTCCACTGTCTCTAATCCATTCTTCTCAGTATGTTAGACCAAGGGTGGCATTAATAGGGTATGAACTGATTTTAAATAGGAATTTTAACTCAACAATTTTTCTCCATTTTGTTGAATTGGGTATCCTCTCTGCAATTAGACAGAGTTCTAGACTATGAGTTTTAAAAATTTAGCTCTTGCACCTTGTATGAAGCATGATTTTGTTTTCTGCCTTGATGCCCAAAATTGTAAACAAATGTTTCAGAGATGCTGGTCACAGACTACACCCACTTGCAGGCCAAGGTGTTAATTTAGGCTTTGGTGATGTGGAAAACCTGAATGAAGTTTTGACTAAAGCTGCTCACAATGGTGCTGACTTGGGTAATTTTGTTACTAATATTTTATTCAGATATAAAACAAAAAATATTTTTGAACTCCAATGTATGGTAAACAAACACATAACTTTAACTCTCTTTACTTCAGTTTACTTATTTCATAACTAAGAAAATTTACTGTCTTTTTATAGCTGGGATTTTATTACTGTGTAAAATACTTCTAATTATTACTACAATACTGTAAATTACTTTGGTCAACATGTCAGTTCTAAAGTTTTGAACTCCCTGTAAAAAATTGAGTATTTATAGATTTCCATTTTTTTTCTTCCTTATTTTGTTTAGTAATAAATAACAGGTAAAAGTAGTAATGAGATTTTTAGTGTTGGTGTTGTCATATAATTTACCATCCTCAACTACAATTGTATTAGCCCATCTACATCAAAACTACTTATTCACTTCTTGTAGGTTCTCTCACACATCTGCTTCAGTTTGAGACAGAACGACAACGGCATATCGTGCCTGTCATGCTGACAATAGATGCCTTACAAAGACTTTACTCAACTGAGTTTACTCCCTTGGTACTGGCACGCAGCTTGGGTCTTCATGCTGTTCACTCAATCCCTATTGTTAAGGTGATTTTTCTTCTTTTTTTATACATGATATCAGTAAATAGAAAATCAAGAACACAGAGTTTTATTTTATATAATTATCACAGTTTATTATGTATATATATATATTAAGCTTTTTGTAAAGCAAACATTGAGCATAAGCAACTGTCCCTGATAAAATATTGTGTGTTATCATTGGAATAAAAGTTTAAAAAATCTTTCAAATGCTGAATGCATGCAAAATATCTGCTAAAAAGTGGTCTTTAAATTATCGGCATTAAAAGTACTTAAACATCATATTGTTGCATTTTTATACAAACTTCAATAAATCTGTTATTCATCATTGATCTTAAAATAGTTTTTTCTTCATTTAGTGTTTCTTATTCTGTATTTCCCTTACAGAAATTCATTATTGACCGTGCATCAGTTTGAGACAGACAAGAACATGCTGTGATTTTTTTTTTACTACTCTTTTCATAATTTATGTTTATAGATGTACTTGTATATGAGAATAAATAATATTTTATAAGTGTAAAGACTTAGTTGTTAATGCATTGACAAATGTAATGTGTTGTTATATATATTGCTGTAACAGTCTGATAAAAAATCTCTCCAGATGTGTCAACTGACTCAAAATGGGTGTAAACAAACAAAAACACTGGTCAAGTAATTTTGGCCATTAAATTATAACAAATAGAAACATACATTGGTTGTACAATAACTGATTGTCAACACCTAGAAAATTAAGGTAATTGAATAAGCATGTGAAATATAATAAAATCTTTTTGATAAGTAGTCAAAAGTTCTTGAAATAGGAAATGGTGAAATCATTTTTACAATTAGAAAATTCAGAAAAACTGGCACTAACATTTTAAACACAAAAAATATTTAAAGGAAAATTTACTTTCATGTAACTGATTGACATGCCTGAAATGAAAGGTCCTGAAATATGGATGTGTCTGGGAGTAGATTTACTATTGACTTTCTGTTGGATCACAAATTGAATTAAAATATTTCTTTACAAATGAACAACTGGCTTTGTAAGCTTATTTTTTTTTGTGACACTAAATAATTTATAACAAAGAAAAGGTATTAAATAACATATTATAATTAGGGCTATTATGTTATTAGAAGACACTATTCTTTTCCCTGTTTCTAATTACTTCTGTTGTTTAAGAAATGGCTCAAATAAAAAACATGCATGAGATTAATAAGAAGAAACTTTTATTTAAGAAACAAGAGGAAGAAAATAAAATTATTTTCTTTAAATATAATAATGCCCCACTATTTATTTAGATTACAAAAGAGAGGGTCACGATTTTGTTTATAAAAAAAACTATGAAAATAGGCATGGCTCAACATTAAAAAAAGCCTACAAATAATTATAAGTGCTACATATCAAGTAATATAATATGCTCATATAAATACACCAGAACTTATATACTGATTAAAGCAAATATTATTTACGAGCTGACCCGCGAAGTTGTATACACCGCCATCTAGTTGTTTTATTTTCTGCTTATTGCAATTCATAATTTGTGAATTCAACACTACCCCCTCCCACCCCCCCTTTCTTGTGTTGAACAGCATCAGACCTTTGTAGCCTATTCTACATGCTGGTCCACAGAATTAGTTTCTTGTTCAGCATTCAGCAGTTTTCTTAAAGACTGTAGTGCATTCTTTGCCTGCATTATAGTTTAGACGAATCAGGGAAAAATAATAATCTTATAATCTAAGTTTGTTATTTATTACCTGTACACCAATTCTTTTTGGAATTTCATCTGATCTCATCTATATTTTATAGTATAAGTTAAAAAGTGCTGTTTTTAGAATTACCTTATTGGCCAGATTCTCGTCTGACATATGAGAAACTTTTTCCCACAGCTCCATACACAGATCTAGGTCATCTGATTTTAAAGCCACATCACCAGCCACCAGCATCAGAGATTGATTCTCAGGCTCATTTGCTAACACTTCTTTCAGGTAAGGGTATGCCTCTGTGTGCCGCTTCATTAAGCGATAACAATCAAATATTTTTGTCTTCAGCTCCTGACAGCAGGAGAGATGTTTTAAATTGATTATTGTACAGTAAAAATTCAGATTACCTCTTAATTTTTAATAGAGTTGAATTTTATATTCTTTATTGTATTAAAATGTGTAAATGTTGTTCATATATATTTTTTTTTAAACTAATATTTAGAGTTTCTTTTTTTTATTCCCAATAATTTTAAATTAATCAGAGTTGTATTTATAAGCAGGAATCTTTTTTTTAGAATTTTGTGCTAGTTAAGAGAAAGATTATAAAATTAAAAATAGTCTACATTGTATTTAAATTATGGTCCATACATTTCACTTTTACTGAAATTTTTAACAAAAAATTGTCTTCTAAATAAAAACTTACAATTGAATTTGGGTACATTTCCAGGCCGTCTTGTAAAATTGAAATAGCAGCTTCCATATTGTCTTTGAGTTCACACCATTCAGCACCAACTTTGTAGGATGTCCAATTAAAATCAGGGTTATTTTTATCCATTGTCCTCACCAACTCTTTAAGTCTATTGTAGTCATTTGAAGGCAACACATAATTCTGCACAAAATATGCTGTCAGCTCATTATTTCCTGGCCAACTGATGACACAATTGTTAACAGCATTTTGTTTACATGTAAACATTAAAGTTCAATAAAATGATTATTGTATTCAAGAAACAATTGTTTTTTTTAAAAATTATAACAACTGTTGTTGAGTGTTAGGAGTTGTCAATAAATGACACCACACTCATGAGAGTAAAGAGGGGTTAGA
This sequence comes from Physella acuta, assembly GCF_028476545.2. Classification (NCBI taxonomy): domain Eukaryota; kingdom Metazoa; phylum Mollusca; class Gastropoda; family Physidae; genus Physella; species Physella acuta. Next base: position 403,717 of record NW_026731892.1, on the reverse strand, counting down.
AGTTAGTGACAAAGTATAACAAAGTTAAGTTAGAAACTAAATTTTAACAGTTATTTTAACAGTTATTTAACATTTTGAATAATTTTGGTGTAAATTGAAATAAAAATGGATCAATATTCTCACTGTTAATAACTTCAGTAAATATCATAGAAACAGATATGGAGGGCTGTAGGATGAGGTTGTATGTCATTTTACTCTCTCTGTGTGTGTGTGTGGGGGGGGGGTGACTTTTTGTGATAATAGGATGGGGAGGTAAAAATCATTTTTTGAAAATGTGATGTCCTTTATGGATTGCCCCTTATTTTAGAATGCTTTTATAAATGCTTACATGTTGTGCAAAGCATATTCAACAGTTTGTTCCTTTGGTCTCTCAGGAGGATTTTTTAATGCAGCTGCTGCTTTTTTATCACAATAGTCAAGAAGTATAAATGTATTGGGTAACCTCAGCTTGGGTGAGTTTATGTGACTAATGGCAACTTCTGCAGCTTCTTCAAACATTTCTATATGTGTCAGATATTTTATCATTTCCCTGTGTACTGTTGCAGCCCCTTGATCCACTTGATTTGTTCGCTGAAGCATTGCAACTGCAAAATCATTAATATTAATTATGTACTTTCTGTATTTTAAAAGTTTATTTTAAAGATATATTTTATATTTACACAACATAAAATAATGATTAGACCTACTATAGCTAGATTAAAATTGTCAAAACATATAGTATGTTCACTAGTCTATTTTTAAAAAAAAATATTTACTCTTAGTATTGCATGTTTATAAATTATACAGGTTTTAAAGAAACAATTATTTCAAGATAGTTTATCATTTAATGCTAGAAAGAAAAAAATATATACATTTTGGGCATTCCAAACAACAACCATGTAAATTGCCTTTGTCTGAACTTACAAACATTCAAAAAAATTGGAAGAGCCTCTTCCCACTTATTCATACTGATGAGATTTAAGACAAGATTTTCTTGTGCTTGCCACATTTCATTTTGTTCTAGTTTGACTTCATTGAACTGTCAATAGTGAATATATAATAAGTGAAGCTATATGGTTTTAATTGAATTCTAATGTATAATTACATTAAATATTTTTTTAATAGATAATTTTGACCAGTGACAACATTACCATATTATTAATATTATATATCACTTTTCAAAATCAAAAACAAATTAATTTTAAATTACATTAGATACCTCTAGAATTTTTATGGCTTTTCTAGTATAATCTTCTGCTTCAATAAAGTTTTTACGATAGAACTCAAGCGATCCAAGATTCATATAACAAGTTGCTATCACTTCGTGATTCCACCCAACAGCATTTGCTTTCACTTTTAGAGACCTACAAACAAACAAAAGATATGATTATTTCTTTAAATATTTTCATTACCTTTTTCTCCTATTTCACAATAATTCACCTTTATAATTAAAAATAAATTTAAGTCACCTCAAATACATTTTTTCTGCCTCTTCAACATTATTCATTTTTCTCCAGCATATTGCCATATTGGTTAGAAGATTTCCTACAACCAAAGGTAAGTAACCAAAGTAGAGTTCTTCAAATGTCTGACGAAATAATTATATTTATAGCATTAAATTCAAAAACATTTTGCATGTTATAAAATTTGCTATATATTTAATTATTTTATTTATAAGAATCTATACACTATATTATATACTATAGAATTAGAAGCTCTAAACTTGTTTATTAGTGTAAATTTCTATTAAACATTAAATTCTGTATATAAACAGTAGTGTAATGCATAATATACATGTATTACAAAAGTGTATCCTTATTTAACAATTATTCTTTTAGGAAAAACTAGTGGTCTAAATATTACCTGCATAGCTTCATTGAAATACTGTAAAGCCACTTCAGGCTCATCATTTTCTAACTTAATAACTCCAATGTTTTGAGTTGCCTCTGCTACACACTGCAAATTGCCAAGTTCTTTATGAAGTGAGACAGATTCTAGAAATAAAGGCTCTGCCTGTTTACAATAAAAGAAACATGTTATTTCTTAAATTTAGCATGTTAATTTAATTAAATAAAACTATTAGTGACAATTTTTTAAAGCCATTAACTTATAAAATGCTATTTCTTGAAATAAAGCAAAAATCCCCAAGTTTTAATATAATCTATGGTTACTTGAAGATTAAGTGCCAACCAAAAACAACCTCTTTGTAATGTTTTTGTCGTAAGTGAAGAACACCCAACCCATTACAGGAATATGCTAAAGTTTGTTTTATTCTTTTATCATCTGTCTCTTGGAGAAGCCTAGGAAGATAAATTTAGTTTAAATGAATGTTTACTTAAACAACATAATGCCAATTTTAATTTGTTAAATTAAAAAATATAATTTTGGTGATTGTATAATTATCATGCTGGGAATACACCACTTGAATATTTTTAAAACAGATTTTTAATTACAACATACAGATTGTATTTGCATTTTATTATAACTCAATTTCTCTACTATATTATTACTGAGTATATTAATATAAACGGGTAGAGCACTAGGATGCTAACATGAAAGTCTCAAGTTCGAATCCCAGTCAGTAGAGCATCCCTGAGTCCATCCAGCTATGATGGGTACCTAACTCATGTTAGGGAAAGTAAAGGCGGCTGGGCAAAGTGCAAAGAAACATATGAATTCTACTTCATCTGCCCAATGGATCACTAGGTCTAAAGAGGATTCTTTACTATATCATGATAGGAAACATTTATGGGCAAAGCAAATTGTAATAAATGATAAAAGCAACATTAGATAATATATAAAGACGGTCAAAAACTTTTTGAAACACCTGGTTTATAAATAAAAACTATAATTTTCAACAGTTTTAATACCTTCTACATTCAGTCATGACAGCTTCATGTAAAGACTGAGCTTTATCATACTCAGTATTGTCCACATAAGCACATGCCAAATAATACTGGCTGTCTCTTAAAAGTGTTAACCTTACATCTTCAGGTATTTTGGTTTTAATTCCTTCCTGCTAGACAGTATCAAAGTAACAAAAATTTATAAAAGAAAAAAAGAAGGATAAATTAACATAAAATGCTAGTTAATCTAAATATATCAGGCTGCTGGTGAAAACAACTTTTACATTTTTTTTTTTTAAAACTAATGGCCTATAACAAAATTTCTTGTTTAGTGATTGTTTAGTTCTAAAAACTTACCAAAATCTGTATTGTACGCTGCAAGATTTTAACTTGGGCTCTGTAGTGACTAGCTAAAGAGAACATATCTTTCATTGATTTCAGAACAGGGTACAGCTGTCAAAAGAAAACAAATGTCTATTGATTGTATGACTTTATTAATATGTGAATGATTACTCGAATCAATAGGACACCAAACATATTTTATTTTTAAAAAATGAAGCTCAGTTTTTCTAACAAGGTTGGATAGATGCATTTGTGCCAAATTTATTTCAAGATCTTTGAATGGTAAAAAGATAGCTCACTTGACACAAAAGTGGAATTAATAAAGGAAAGATCCCTTCATGACACTCACTTAACGCTTAGAAATTTAAATTGTCTATGTTTAATTATGCTACCATATAACCAATTTTGGTTTTAATGTCTCTGAGCCTAAGCAGGTTATGTACAATTTGGAACAACTGAAATACCCAACAACTTACAATGTAACCAGGGGGCTCTGGGTTAGTGACTTGGTGTTCCATCTGGTATGTATATATTTCAGTAATTGCTTGGTCAACAGAGTAAATCAGTGTTTCGCATATTTTGTATTGATCATATCCAGTTGATTCCCATAAGCTAATAAGTTCATAGGCATGTGTGCTTTAAAAAAAACCCAATAGATTTAATTATGTTAAAAAATAAAAATAAAACAATAAATATTTAAAACCCAACCAAACAGACCAATCAACATCAAACTCTTCACAACTGAATTTGATGATAAACTAAATGAAGGAAAGATGTCTGAAAAAAATGTGATAACCATTTAGAAAAACTTAACAACTGGAGTGTCTGGTTTAAGACAGAGAATTAAAATACTACTCTAATCAGGTGTATCAGTGAAATACAGATCTAGATACACAAAGGGGATGAAAAAAGAAGCCAATAAAAACAAGTGATACTTTAAAATATAAGTTTCAACCAGAATAATTGCAAAACATTAAAAATATTACAATGATCTTTAATTTTTTTTCCTTAATTTACCTTGCAAGTTCATGGAAAATATTAATATCAGACAAAGTTTGAACCAGACCATCAGTGTCTCTCACTTCAAGCTGTAAAAATGGCAGTTCAGTGGCTATTCTTTTAACTGAAGGACTGCTGATAATACCAGAGGTGATTCTATTTTCCTAACAATAAAGAAATGATAATTTGAAATTAGCTAAAGTTATAACAAATGTCATTAGAACAATAAAAAAACAACAGTTACTGTTATATAAAATAAAAATATTTAGTTAAATAAGAACAAAGAGAAAAAAATCCATAAAACATTTATTTACTAACTTGTCTCAATCTTTCAAAATATTTGATTAAATGATGAGCTGAAGCTGACCTAAACAAGGATTAAAAAGTTTTAAAAAGTTTTAAAATATTAATTGATTCCAAAATTTAAATTACTTGTTCCATCTAATTTAAACCTCATTATTAGCTTTTTAATGTCCAAGACATTATTAAGACAGTATTAAGTATCTTTACCTCTTATCCTCTGTGTCTAAGTACCGCTCTGTTACTGCCTGATGCAGCTCAGTGAAAGCAAACCTATACACATACAAGTATTCATGATATTATTTGGTTATTTTAAATTAAATGTTTAAAGTAAAGATGTCTTTATAAATCATTGGTAGGAGTCTATAATTTTATTCAGTTGGCTGGCAAACAGTTAGGATATTTGATAAAAATAATTATAATCAGTGTAAGTGAAAAACTTTTTAATTTATTAAATTGACAGAGACAAAAAACTCGTATGAAAAAACATGTGGGGGTTAAAGCTTAATGATCATCCCATCTTTATCTTAATCATACCTAGTAGAAATTTAATATTTAAACCATGATTATATTCTTTAGCGCTTTGGAATATTTTGATGATTTTACTGCTAATTATTCACTGCTGATATAAATATATATTTTAAAATATTAATGATTGTTTATTTAAAATGCTATGCCACATCTTGACAGTGTCAATAAATGATTGTCCTTAAAATAAACTTAATAAATTTAATAAATTATCCATTCGATTTTTTTCTCACCTAAGCAGGCCATTGTGAATAATTAAAAAATTTTCAATGGTAAAATAAAATGGTGACCACACATGAGAAGTGAGGTTAAACATTTCTAAAATTTCAGTTTCTGTCAATCCATTATGTGAGACTGCCAATGCACTCAGAACCTGAAGAGAGATTTATTCACATATTTATAGCTGAAAATTTTAATTTCTGGCATGGAATAGAAAATATTCATACCTTTAGATTTACAATATGTTTAAAAATGTTACGGGTAGCATAGTTGAATGGTAGAGCCTACAAAAGCTAACTTTTTTTATGGGGGGGGGGGGCACTTGAAACTTTCGGGGGGGGGGGGGCGGTAGACTTTCTTTGGGGGGGGGGGGGGCGGACACTGTTAAAGGTATATATTTTCTATATAAATTATATAAATTTCATTTTGTTTGGGGGGGGGGGTATTGTCCCCCCCCCCCCTCCCCCTGAAGAGATGCCTGGAAGAAACTGTACTTGAGTCAAGTTAGGAAATGTAAGGGGTGCTATTCTTAGTCCTGACCACAATATTTCTTCCATATCCCAATGTCTACTTAATTTGTTCTATATTGGATTTTAACCATTTTTTTACATGCATAACATAATATCTAATCAGCAGAATTGTAAAAAAAAAAAACATATTAATCTGCAGTTACAGTTAAAACTTGATGAATTTTTTTAAAAAGTTAAATATATTCCTTACATTCAAATGAAACAAATATATCATATAGCATCCTTCTAGTTTACAACATGTTCAGAATTAAATCAAAAGAATCTCAAGAAACAACTTTTCAAACAGTCTTTACTTAATAGGCTGAACTTCTGTGAATGGTAACTCAACTTTGTCAACAAAGAACAAACCTGTTGGACCACTGGAGTTGGTGGAGTCTTAACATTGTAGTCCTCTTCCATTCTCTGTAGAACTTTGCTTAAAACATCGGTTACACTAAAAAAAATATCATGTCTTGTTAATCTCTCAAAATAAATGTATTCAACTAATTAGTTTCATATTTAGAAATAAAAAAAACAATATATATATATATATATATATATATATATATATATATATATATATATATATATATATATATATATATATATATATATATATATATATATATATATATATATATATATATATATATATATATATATATATATATATATATATATATATATATATATATATATATATATATATATATATATATATGATGTTGGGAGTGTAGCATCAAATGAAGGTGATGAAGACATTCAGGGTAGGATCAGCAAAGCAAGAAATACCTTAAGCTAGCTACTAGAGTGGAAATCAATTATCAAGAAAAACCAAAATCAGAAGAATTGTCATAAATGTGAAGTGTGTTTTACTGTTTGGAGTACATCAACAATAAAGCTCAGAGGTTTTAAAAACAGGTCTCAGAGACACATTGCGAAAATACAATAGCCAGAAAAAAAATCTATGCTGAGATGCACAGACAGTAATAACAGCATTAGCATTAGAGAGTAACCCGGGGGTAAAGAGGAAGAGAGGAGGGTGGATAATCAAAAATGCCAGGGAGGTGATTGAAATAGATATGGCAAGAGGATTGAGTTTTAAAAGAAACCACCTATTGTGTTAGTTGGTGAAATGTCTTCTTTCAATGCTTCTCAAGAATGAATAATAACAGAATATTTTCTGGAATATCTCAGAAGTATTATTTGTATAAAATAATAATTGGAGAGCACGCTTAACATAGTAATGTATTTTTTAACATGTATGCATACATTTATAATTGAATAAAATTTGAAAACAAACATTACATACCCATTTGAAAAAATTAGAGAGTCAATTTTCTTATCCAGCAGTCTAAAATATCCATAAATGGAGATTTCCTGTAAATATTTTCAATGAAAAATTCATGCTGATCTTATAGGTTCAAAAGTTTTTCTTTTAATGTGTTGTGTGTGTAAGTGATTATATTTGTCTAAGCTTTACAATCACACTTAATTTTTAAGTAACAAATTTGGAATAATAGTTGCGTTAAATTATGAACTTGTCATTGGGCCTTACAGATAAAACAATTTTAAGAAACAATGGATTCTTTGTCTGTTCAGCCTCAACAACTCTTTGTAACTGCTGTGTAGAAAGTTCTTTTCCATTTATCATCAATGTTTCCTGAATTAGATAGTTGTTTATTGTATAAGTAATGCACGATCAGAGGCACTGACTAAATTACTCATGTTAATTAAACTCTAATAACTGTGATAAGTTCTCTTAAATTTCTCTGTACATGGTTTAATGAAAACACAAGCAATAATCAGAATAAAGAAAAAGTTCAACTAAATTTCAACAAGCTTTGTTAATACTGTTGTAGAAGTCTATTATTATTCAGATTCAAATTTTATTTCTTATCTTGAAATGATTTCTATTAAAAATTGTAACTAGTTTGAAAACGGATTTGATATATAAATAACAAAAGCATGCATATGAGCAGAAGATAAAAATGCAGATGTAGTAGACTAAGTTTCTAATGTACCTTAGAAATCTTTTCTTGCACCTCACGTTCTAGAGGTAGTATTTCAAGTTCGTAGAATTGCTGTTTCTCTACAAGAAGCTCAATAGTATTTTTATCTGATGACTTAGTAGAAACTACTAAGAAAATTCCTGATGGACACTTTTCAGGTAGCCAAAATAGATGCTGCAGGAAATTATAGAAATGTAGCACTATGTGTTGTGGGTGTAAAATCTCCTAATTAAAATATTTGAAAAGAAAACATCATGCTAAATAACTTACTTTTTCTGTTTTTGAGCTTGCTTTAACTTTATCTAGTCCATCAATTACAATTAGCACATTTTTCCCATCAGATGAAGCATATCCCATTTCTTTTTGAACACTTAGATAAATATCATAAGCATTGGTGCTACTTTTACTTGCAGAACCAGATTCATGCATTTTTTCTTCTTCTATTTTTCCATTTATAAACTGAAGCTCAAGCAGGATGTGATTTAGGATACTTTTTGGATCTACAATGAAAATTTACATGTTTTTTAAGTCTCTTCCAAATCACACAGTGTTTTTGTTATGAAAATATAATATATCCCATTAAAATTAAAGTGATGGTAAATTAAAATTTCGAAACAGTGAAAGGGGTATTATTTTTTTAAATTAAGTACAAGTAATTGAAATATAATATTATCAAAACCCTTTCTGCATTAAGTACTTTTTTATTTTTAATCAGTGGTCAGATTATTTACAAATAATAATAAAACAGGTAGTGTTATATTAAACACAGAGATGCTCAAAGATTAGAAGTAAACATATGCACTGAGACTCTTGGGACTAAAATAGCTATTTAGAAAATTGTATTTAATCAATATATATATATATATATATATATAATTTCTAAATTAAATTTGACCTGTTGTTTCCTGTGCACATCCAACAAAATGATAAATGATTTGCAGACTGAAGTCAGTTACTTTAAGCTCTTTAACAAGATTAGCCAAAAGTGCTGATTTACCACACCCTGCTGGGCCCTTGACAAGTACCTTTGGGTGTGCTGATATATTGAATAAAAAGGAGACTTAATTGTTATTGGTTTTAAGTTTTTGGAAATCTTTAACCACAATTTTAATTTTTTTTTACTGCAACTTTGCTAAAAAATAATAACAGAAGGTATATAATTATTCCATTTTAAATAATATAACAAATTACCTTTTAATTTTGAGGGCACAAGTTCATTTAAATAGGTTTTTCCTCCAATGTAAAGTGATGTACAAAATGCCATAAACGTATCATGGCTTAATCTAATGTGATCCAAGGGAGATAAGGCAACATTTTCACTTTCAGAAATTAGTTCTTTGCAATGCTCCCAAACACTCTCAAACATAAATTTTGCACCCTATAAGTACACAGTGAAATAATATAGTTTATAACATTTGTTTTCACATTATCTGATTATATTTTTAGAGATATATTTCTTTTGTTTCAAAAAGTAGACTGAACAAATAATTGGATAGCAAACTTTAGTTTAGCTTCAGTGAATCATAAATTGCGGTATAAAAATCACTTGGAACTTTCTAGTTCTACTTGAGCACTAAACATTTTACAGCTATTAAATGAACATGTCAAAAAACAAATTACCTCTACTGGATTAGCATAATCTAGGAGCACACCTAGACACTGCAAAGAGGATATTTACCATTAGATTCTAGATCAAATTATTTGACTTACATATATATATATATATATATATATATATATATATATATATATATATATATATATATATATATATATATATATATATATATATATATATATATATATATATATATATATATATATATATATATTTATAAATTAATGATTTAGTTAGTTGGCACAATTAACCATAGCACTGTTTTATTTTTTATTTGTATTTATACTCTTTTTAAAAAAGTACCAAACTAAATTATCTTACACACACCAAATTCAAAGTTTAATACATTCAAATGAGTAACAACAAAATGCCATTTAAAGCCTTTTAAACTCTAAAGAAAGACCTTTTTAAGCACCTTTTAGGAGTAGTCACTTTAAGTATAAGCTGTAAATTTAAAAAAAAAACTTATGCTATTTCCAAAACTTTCTAATATATACTAGATAAAATAAACTAATGAATAAAAAAAATTACTCTTTATTACATGTGATTCTGAATCTTTCACTCTTCTTATCAAATCTGACAGTAGTGCTGTAGAATGTTCACTCTCTGCTGTAAATTTGCTGCTGTTTTTATTATCTCCCATTTCTAAACATTCTTTTCTTTTGAAATCATCATATACCTAAAAAATAATTTAGTTAAGCTGTAAACTGAATTTTAGAGAAATTCTTCTGGAAAATGTTTAAATAGTTCAAATTTTTTTGGCCACTGGATTACCTTGCTTCTGAAGCAAAAGGCAGCTGGTAGTTCTCCTGGTTTATTGAGGTGTCCATGAAGAAACTCCAGTTCAGTTACACTTTTGTTTCTAACAGAATCTAACCAAGAGTAGCGGCCAACTGCATTATCAAAGTTCCTTTGCAAAAGCTCATCTGACTCACCATGCCAACCATAACGCTAGGATTGGAATAATTATATTTTTAATAAAATGACTCATTAACTATCATGTTTTAAAATGTTTTCAAAGTAAGAATTACAGTTGGTGATACATTTTTAATGCATTAATCCACCCTCACACATAATCTGATACCAGATATGCAATGAATATTAATAATCCATTATGTTTTAAATAACAAATTAATTTTATTTTAAAAAATATTTCAACAATAAATCCTAGAAATCCCCCTCAGAGTGAGTGTTTGATAAATCACAATACAGTATCATATCATTATCAAGGTTTTTTTTTTTCTTTCTGGTTTAACTGTTAGGATTCTTGAGTGAGTGAATGCTAGGATAAAGGGCCCTAGTAAGCATATCATACTTGCAATAAATAAATTTAATAGGCCTATAGCTCTGCCATTGATCAAAAAGTAGGACAATAAGAAAAAATTGTATCTTAATAAATACTGGTTAATATAAAATGGAAATTGGGTGAACTATTAAACCAAGCTAGATCTGTAATTAGAATGACTTAGTAATAGTTAGGACCAAGCCAATATTATGGAAATCCAATTTAATTAGGTGTACTTTATGATATTTTCACATTGTTTGCATGTTGTAGGTATTATTATTATTTGTTTTATGTAATTTATATCATTGTTAAGGGAGTTGCCTGTAGTTCATATGGTAGGATTGTTAGAGTTTTAGGAGATCGCCTTAAGTTTTTATATAGAGTTATTTGGGGTAGGTTAGCACAAAACCAGGGGAAATTTTCACAGGTAAGCACTAGAATTTGCGCCAAGAGCAGGGTGTCATCTGAGACGCTTGAGGGTGGGGTATATAAACCGGCGGCTTAGGGGGGATGGAGAACTGACGGCCGTAGCCATTAATTTATGCAGCAAACGTGTTGACGCTATAGTCTTCTTAGAGGCGCGCTACACAGGCAATTCCTGGTCAAGAAAGATACTGTACTGTTCGCATAGTCAAATAAAGATGACTTATTCTTCAATTTTAATCGTCTGTGACTGAGAGCAAGAAAAGTGTAGAAGATAAGAAAAACATTATATTTGGTGGAGCAAAAACATTACAGTAGGCTACCAAATATTCCTATCAGCAACACACATTGCTAAATTTAAAGTTATGAAAATCTGGGCTTTTAATCCGTATGTCTTCCCACACATTTCTGATGGTTATGTGACTCAAGTCAGAAAGAATAGGTGATTGGTGAGGTAAATGAGTGGCCCTTGTCCAAAATACTAACTAGCAGCTAGCATTAGCTGTACTTTTCCATTCCTAACCTAACTAGAAGAGAAGGGTGGGGGGGGGGGTGTAAATTCAGTAGTGTGTAGAGTGTAGAGTACTGTAGAGCAATACATTAAAGTGATTAAAGAATAAAACAAATGTGGGTTTTTAATCAAATTAAATGTCAATATATAGGGCCTAAGTAGAGTGTACTTTTCCTGAGTTAGTTTTAAATGGGGGTATGTCATAATATATAAAGGATCAAATGTTAAAATAATCTACCTCACATTACCTGATCATGAAAAATGCAAAATTATGAGAAATAAAATACTTTTTAAAAAAAATACACTTAGTTGCAGCAAGTTTGGGCACTACAGCGACTAAAACTTAGCAAATCTTAAGCAAAACCCTGTTTTTTGTTGTCTTATAGTATACTCATGATTATTAATTATATTTATAACAATTAATTTAATAGGCCTAATATATTTAATAATATTAATTATCTGAGTAAGACTTCAGAATGTGGTCTATTTTATACTGCAGTTAACTACAGCTACCTGGCCAAAAAATCCAATAAAAACATCTGATCTGTCAATCTCCCTCAGACAAATATTGATGACTTGGGCATTGTCAGCAGCTTCAGAAGTGATTCCCCAACGCATATCTACAGCAACAAACTGGATACCCCGAGCTTTACATAAATGATGGAACTGAGGGAAGTACTTCCTGGTAAGCTCTTCTCGTTCTTCCTCCATACCGCCAAATGGAGAAGAAAAAAATAACCTTAAAGTCCGTGGATCTTTTAGTTTTCTACTCATTTTGGTCTATCCTAACTCCACTATACTAAACTTTATAGATTAAATCCATAGGTACATTGTATTATCGCATGCTGCATACATGGCAGGATTTCAAAATCTAAGGATGCGGCCATTTGTTTTCATTGACAACCAATAAACTTGCATTATGTCCCTTGACACAAATTTTGAAACTAAATCAATCCTGGCCTGACCTTTTTTTTTTTGGGACGGACCATAACTCGGTAAACGTTATTTGCAGTTACCGTTACTATTTCTAAGTTATGTTACTAATAAAAATAAAAACGTTTTGTAAATCACTGGTACTTTTTACATCCGAAAATCATGTCTGAATGCAAAATTATGATTTATTTTTGCAACGGCTTAATTAAAAAAAAACAACTTAACACTACATAATACATATTCTAGCAATACCAAAAGATAATGATACAGTAAAATAAAATATTGAAGAACCCCCCAGTGGGTTAAGTTAAAATAAAAATAGTTTGTAGTATTAGTATAGTATTATGTATAGAATTAGTATAGATAGATAGACTTCTAGATTATTATTATATTAACTATAAACTTTATACTAGAAAGAAGGCCGGGTACATGTGGGTTTATTTTTAGGATCCTACTTTAACTCAATACAAATATTAAGTACTAACACTAGCTAATAAACATTTTTGCATGCTTTATCTAAATACCATTTTGCTAATGTCTATACATAGTACATACTATCTAGATTATAGTGTGCAATGCTTTTAAATTCCATTTTGATTTAAATTATAATTAATTATAGTTATAGATCTAGATCTTACAGATCTATATAACTTTAAAATTAAACCATGCAAATAAATACTGGGCAATGCTAATTTGATCAAAAGGTTTTTAAATGGTATTTCTGTTAGTGTTATAGCTGATGGTTGGTAGTGTTCTGATTTTTTAAAATAGCATGTTTCAAGATTCGCTTTACTTGAGTAAAAAAATGACATCTTGATCAGATTTACAATCAAAATTGCCAGCTGTTTCTCAATACATCTATTCGGACCCCAGCTTTGTTGGCATTTTTAATCATCTGTGGAAGTTAGTAAATCCTAATTTCAGAAAGAGATGATTTATGATAGACACAGCAACTCAAAAACACAGAGTTTAATCTATCATCCTGGTTTTTGTATACTTTTTGGAAAGATACAATCGAAAACCCTTTACTTTTGGAAAAATTGAAGCAGGTTTAATTATTTAAAGCATATTGTGAAACCAAAAACAATTCCACCAACAATTTTAAAGTAAAAAAAGTTAGTTAAGTAATTCCAAATGGCTAAAAAATTTCTTGAACATGACATGTCCTGCTGTTTGAGATTTGTCAATTTTAAGTTAATCAGTGTTTTAGTGAACCTTTTGTATCTCAACAATGAAGAGCTCAGATCCTTGAAATATTAGGTGAGTGTCTCAAATAAGAAGTTGTAATGAGTGCCCCCAGACTGTCAAATTTTCATTTGTAATAACAAAAGAATACAAAAATACATTAAAGTAGTTAATTTATTTTAATAGAAATCATGTATGCCCTATACAATTTTAAGGTCAATGATTTTGATTTTTGAGTGAGAAATAACTACATATTCTGCTTTGCTATGTTATCATGGGTTGCTCAAGCCATTTTCAGAAATGGAAGTTCAACTACAATATTTTTCAAATGATGAAAAATTATTTTTTCATTAATGCTCTATATACAGGATATTTTTTAATTGGAAGATAAATAAATGTGACAGTATAATTTTTTTTACTAGCAAACTAATAATATCATTAATGTATTCATTTATAAAACAAATAGTAATTCAGATTAGGCTGAAAATTTAATTTTTAGTTCTTTGAAAAATACAGACAACAACCACCTCTATGTTTTAAATGACAGAAAATCAACCAGAATTTGTTTTAAACCATGAACGGGTTATAGAACATATAAACTCCATGACTAAATAAGCTTAAAGGGTCCTCTCAACCTGTTTAAAACAAATTCACTTCTAAGTTTGTATTATTTTTAAAACTAAAATGCTGCTTAACATTGATGAAGATTTTGGTCACTTAGGTTTTACTGCATTTAACAGCAATCACAGTTACATAGCTTTGTTAATATGATGGACGGATATTTTGAGCCAAGAATAATGTGATATAAATGGCTAAAGTGGGAATACTATGAAAATGGAATGTTAATTTTTCTCAAGTTAGCATCAAATCATTCTACAACATAAATCAACATTGCCATTGATACTGAGCTAAAACTGAGACAATTTATTCTCATTATCATAACAAATTAAATTAACAGGCATCTAAAAGCAAACATATTTTCAAGTGTTAGAATATATTATACTAATCAATTTTAGGTAACAAATTTTACATTTAGCTTTATTTCTGTACACACATTTCTCCTGATTTGAAAAAAAAATGAAAACACCCGCAGTGAAAGGAATGGATTTGTACATCAGCAAATATTAGAAGTAGATTCATTTTTAATCTGTCCCTAACAAGAGGAATCACATCTTATACTTTGAGATACTTGGTAGCTGCAACGTTCATACAAATGGCAAACAGCTTTTTATCTTTCATCTGGTCAAGTAACAGTCATGTCACATTCCTCAAAGAACTTTATAGAACCACTCCATGTTTCACTCAATAAATTTATGACAAACAGGACAAAGATGCTGGGAAATATTCTGAAAGCAAAATAAAAAAGGATGTTTAGTTAGATTATTCTATATTGTGATATATTTGTTTACTATGCAAGATTACTAATACATTTACTTATGTTAATTTAATAACTAGTAAGTTTGTTTTGTATTGTTAATGGAGCTTTAAATATACTTGGAATGTAAATAATATATGGATAGCAATATAAGTTCTAATTTAATATAGATGAAAAATATAGCTGCAACCAAATGGTGCTACCTTGCCATGGTCTCTATAACCCATTACTGTCTGACACAGAACATTTTTGTCTTAAAAAATTAACCCAGTTATTAAAAATTAAAACAATAGCAATATAGTCTTTTTTAAAATCATTTTTGTCTACATAGGATAAATAATTTACATTACTGCACAGAAATTAAAGTACTACACTTAGTTTGGCAGAGTAGCCAAGTGGCAGTAAAGAGTTAACAAACATTAACCTGTAAAACTAGAAACAGACTCCAGGCCCTGATAATTCCATAATGGTTCAGTTATTTTTCAAGCTCTCATAATTAAAGGCCATAACCATTGCATATGTCCTATGGCAGGTGCAGCACACTAGTGTATGTATTAAAGTTTACAGGGATGTTTACTGAGTTCTCGGATTCAAACTCAGACTTGCGGGTTAGCAGTCTAGCGATGTATGTGTGTGTATATATATATATATATATCTATTTGGCTCATTCCAAAGTTGATGAGTAGACTGTAACTCACCTCTTGCTAACTCTGAGATCCATATCCACTTGCCATATAGTTAGAGTACATGTGGAGATTATTTTCTTCTACATCTGCTCTTCTGGAGAATCACATAATCATTTTGATATCATTTCATTATCTTATCTACAGTTACATAAATTAACCTCAACTTTTACAGAATTACTTCTTCTTCTTCTTTTTCTTCTTCGTTCTTAATTATTGGTGTTGAAGGGGATCGAGATTTATCTGCCAGTGGGTTTGAACTCGAGACTTTGTTCGAATTTATCGACCATGAGCTTTTTGCAGACTCGACCACGCCTCCAACAAAATTAAGCGTTACGTGTCAACTGGTTATGTGCCATTGAGGCCATTGACTCCGATTTCAGCCTGCTTTTCTTTTTGGATTTGCTTCCATAGCCTTTGTCCAACCAAGAACATACTAAAAGGCAGCAGTTGTTTAATTTTGGAGTTGTCTCTCCTAGAAGAGTGGCTGTCCCCAGCTAACGAGCCTCATCTGCCCGATTACTAAAGAGTTACAGTTACAACAAAGAATTTATGTACAAGACTATCAAGTGGGTCATTAAGATAATTATTCTTGAGATAACCACCTAAGGGTTACCGGTACAGAAAAGTATTTTTGAACCCCCACTATTGTTTAACAGGTGTCATCAACAGATTCTGGGTCAACAAGTGGGCAAGTCTTTAGTTCTTAAACATTATCCTAACGTAAAATTAATTTTGATTGGGTAACCCATGTCACTACAGAGGGCAAATACAGCTTGTGCCAGATCAGGAGAAAAAGCTAGTAGATGTTTATACTTTTAAACAAGATACTTGAGTAAATGTAGATAAAATAAAACAAATATAAAAAATCCTTAATAATAAGCATTAAAGTGCACTGAAAATGAGAAAATAATACTAATTTGCTATCTTTCCTAAAAAATATTGGTCACTCAAAAGACTGACAAAAAATATTTGAGCTAATACCCAAACAGTATCTCACAATCTCTAAAAGTCCACGGTCGAATCTCTAAAAGTCCATGGTCGATGCTCAGGCAAAAAAGTAACTGTCGACTGCCAGCTAATAGAGTAATCACAAGTTTTTAAGCCCGGTATATCCCCTTTAATTATTGAATTTAGTACTTTTCAAATTCAATCTTAATGACTAGCTTAATGTCTAATTAGATTTTTTATAAATTTGTGTTGTCATTGGAGACTATGTATCTGGAAAGTTTGAATGAAATTGCTGCATTAGAAGTGGGTTAAAATTAAATTACATTTGCCACATCCCAAAAGCAAACACACAAGCAGACATAGTGAACTAAATGAAAGCTTATAAAAACAACCTGTGAACTCTGTGAGCACTTGTTCTCTTGTGTGATAAATTATCTGGTGGCTTTGGTATATGTGGTTTGGAATGGTGATTCTGGCCAGGAAAGGCTATGGAATCTTCTGAGCAAATATCATGTATATGAGAGTAAGCTGAGTCTACTGGAGTCTGCTGGCTCTGTGCCTGTGTCACCAAGGCATTATAATTTGCCTTTGACTGTTCCATCATTACCTGATCGGTGTAATAAAAAAAGTAATTAAAAAAACCAATATAGACTGGTTGCATTAAATAAAGAGTAATTAATTTCAGCAAAAATATTCTGGTCCATGTTGTATATTAGAATAAATAGATTGCAGAAAAAGGATGTTCCAAATTTCAAGTTCAGTCTAAATTTCTATTCATGGTTTTTTATTTTCATTCAGAAATTAATTTCATTAATTTTTTCAACATTAAAAAAAGTTGTCTTTAATGTTCTAAATTGAAAATAAAATACTTGAAAGAGTAAAACTGACTTTGCTTTGTTCCATCATGCGTTGCTTTATAGCTTGTTGCTGTGCTAGGTGTAGCTGTCGACTTTGAAAAGGGGCCATGTGATAGCCATGAGGGAGTAATGAATCTATATCAGAGTAAGCATGGTCAGTTTGCTTGGGGTCCTCTATAAAACTGTTGAAAGTCGTGTTGGCATTGTGCAGATGAAAGTTTGACGGCTGTGACATGGGTCGGGATAAGTACGCTGCTCTTTGGCTGGTTTCTTGACTCAAGACTGGCTGCCTCTGTGCTCCCCGTACAAACTGATCCTCCATGGAAATAAAGTGAGGACCTGCAAAAAGTTATTTAATTGGTTTATTTTTTTCAAATGAATGATTTTGTAAAAATCATCTACCTATTTTCACTGGTAAAGACAAATTACTCAACAAATTGTTACATCACATAACATCACATTAAAAATGTAACATGGAGTTATTAAACTTACAAAAATGTATTTCTTAAAAGGTGACAACATAGCCTCACCTGATCCCTGAGAACTAGCTATGTGAACTGGCAATTGACCAGGAGTTGGTATGAAGAAGGGCTGATGACTTTCTTGGTACTTGACATCATTAGGCTGATGCTTTAAGGACATGCTTTCATAATCTGCTTTCAGGACAGTTGAGCCATTATGGGCAGAGTACTGTCTAGCTTGCTGCCGTTGGGCTAAACGTTGAAGTGCCTCTTGAATTGCCTTCTCATTAAATGTATCTACAAGTAATAGCACAGGTTAGAAGTAGGATAATAGTTCTAGGGCATAGAAAAGAAAATGTCCTTCCCTGCACATAAAATATTTAGACTATCAATCATTTTTAGAGATTTGGGTAATGTCTCTAGGCAATAAACCTACCAACTACAGGATCAGATGTACTGAATTTATTCTGGTTTGATATTGTCTGATGATTGGTTACCGCAGTTGATGGTCGCAATCCAATAGTACGACCTATAAATAAAGTTAACATCATTTCTCAGATTAGTTTACTCAAACAATATTAACATGCAACATATTATCTGAATTTGCCTAACTCATACTTATTACCAAAATAATTCTTTATATGAGTCTTCATTTAAAAAAAAAATATTTGATTGGTACTATAAGACTAACTTTTTCTTCAAAATTATTTAAGGATGTTTTGTACAATAAAATGATGAACAAGACAGGAAAATGTTAAGGAAAATTCATGTTAAATTAGCATTAGTAAATTTGTAGTGATTAAAAAGACTTGTACAAAACTATGTAAGGATTAATGCATGCTAGTTTCCTGTTTCTATTTCTGGAGAAAGCTGTTCAATGATACTTGAAAATGAAAGGTTAGTGCAACAGTTTTTATAATAGGTTTTTTTCTCAACATATCTCCCCATACAAGTGAATTAGTTGTATTATTTGATGAGACACAATCTTTCAATCTATAATCATGCAGGCAAGTCGCAACTAAAACTGACTCACAATGCTCGCAAGGCTAGCTAACAGCTGCGAAAAGTTTTACTGGATATCAGTTATATTCATTTGTGCTGAGTCTCTTCAGATGGTTCTGACTGGTCTCCCATTGACATAGTTTGTGATTTCTTCTAAAAAGACTACACCTATACTAACATTACTGAACCAGACATTTTTTTCATCAATTCATTCGTGGCTTTAAATTATTTGGATTGGACAAAATTGGAGTAGATGAATATTCACCTGCACGGTGAGCAAGCCCGGTGTTTGTGGCTGAATGCGGCCTTCCAAGTTTTTGAGAGTAAATTGAGACAGCAGACAAGTAAGAGTGTTGTGGTGCACTACGGAGTTGCACTGAGCTAGGGCGTGAGGCAGCTCCAATTAATTTTCCTGTATGGTGATCATAGACTGCTTGGCTTGAGACTAAACAATGTGCAAGAAACACATTTAAAATTTCAAGTTGGAGGTAAAGCAATTATCTTTCCATTCAATTCTAGCTTAGCCCAACACTTTTTCAACATTTAAAAAATGGGTAACAACTTTCAGTAGAGAATACAAATGATATGTCTAAGTATTATTATAACTACCTGATAAAGGAAGCCCAGGCCCCTTGAAAAGTTAATGAAATAACTAGAGTTGTCCTATTTTTTAGATTACTCATGGTATGTGAATGGATTGTGTGAATGCCTGTAACCCTGATATTGGTAGATTATTGTCAGGTACACATTATAGCTGAGTGGACTTAAGATAGCTCTAATGACCTTAGCCAAACACAAGCTTAGACCTCAATACAAAACTTGCACCAGTTTTAAGCTTTACAGCACAAACATTTTCTTATTGATCCTTGCTGTTTGTAGAAATATTATACATCAGTAGCTTATTAATGTCTTAGTTTTCAAAGCAGGAAAAGAATTTTAAAAATATCTAATCTATATTATTGCAATCTATCTAAACAAAATTCATTGAAGGAAAAAATATGACAACAATAGTTAGAAACAACTAAAATATCAGAGTATCTTTTTAGTTAGAAGGGGTAAGTTAAGAGAAAAAAAACAACAAATGATGCAAGTAACATAAAGTAAACAAATACCAAACAAAGTAAAACAGCAACACATTTCTTATTTTTTTAAACATACATTCCAATTCATTTTATAAGGGGAACATAATGATTCCCAGAAGCACATTTCAATTTTAAAATTCAATAAAAAACATTTTTTTAAAAATATGCCACATAGAGAAAGACTTTACACACAGAGAAAACAGCTCTGTGCTGAGAATGAAATTCAGTAGTGGTTGAATAAAATAGATTATCATCTAATAAACAGTTACTTGCAAAATACAACTAGAAAAAAATCAACCAAACACAGCTACTGCTAATTAGTATAAAAAAAAAAAAAAAACTGTTGCAATTTAGCAACCACAAAACAAAAAATTTACATGAATGATTAAAGTAGAAAACAAACTAGTTTAAGACCAGGACTTACGATAAAAGAGAACATTATTGCTGTTAATGTTTGGTGGTTGAGCTGGAATAACATGATAAAAGAGAACATTATTGCTGTTAATGTTTGGTGGTTGAGCTGGAATAACATGATAAAAGAGAACATTATTGCTGTTAATGTTTGGTGGTTGAGCTGGAATAACATGATAAAAGAGAACATTATTGCTGTTAATGTTTGGTGGTTGAGCTGGAATAACATCATAAAAGAGAACATTATTGCTGTTAATGTTTGGTGGTTGAGCTGGAATAACATGATAAAAGAGAACATTATTGCTGTTAATGTTTGGTGGTTGAGCTGGAATAACATCATAAAAGAGAACATTATTGCTGTTAATGTTTGGTGGTTGAGCTGGAATAACATGATAAAAGAGAACATTATTGCTGTTAATGTTTGGTGGTTGAGCTGGAATAACATGATAAAAGAGAACATTATTGCTGTTAATGTTTGGTGGTTGAGCTGGAATAACATGATAAAAGAGAACATTATTGCTGTTAATGTTTGGTCTGCAACATATTTTCCGAGGCTATGAGATCAGTATATAATATGTTGGATGAATTAAATGGTATCAAATTTTTTTTTAATTTAAAGATGGAAAATAAAAATAAAGGCATATTCGAATGTAGAAACGCAACTTTAATTATGCAACAGGAGAAGTGTTTATAGTTGTGAATGCTCTATAGAACTAATAATTAGTGCAAAAACTATCACTGGCAAAATAACATCATGTAACACAGAGAAAAATATCTTTACGATACAATGTCAATAAAAAGTAGTACACAACACTAATGGCGTCATTGGTTGTAGGATAAAAATTAGAATGAAAAATAGAAAGCCGAAAATGATACACAATACTAATGACGTCATCTGCGATAAGATTCGATTACCACATCTTCCAATTTTAGAATATGAAGAAATTAACTAAATTTGATTTAGATCTAATTATCAAAACGTGCGCTATGAAATGTATACAATATTTTCGGCCAAAGATAATAAAAATAAATTAGCTTAAGAAAAAAATAGTAGTACTATTGAATAGCCGTGTTTTTAACTGAAACATTTAAGACACTTAATCAGAGTAGGCATTTAATATGGTGTTGTGTTGACTAATAATGTATATATTTAGTTTTAATTTTTCTAATTGGTAATTGGTAGTTTATGTTATAATTAATGTGTTGGATTTTTAGCTATTTAGTTATTTTTTGCTTTTTCACTAATTTCGTTCAACGTGTAGTAAAGCACATTGCATTTTGACAAACAACTATTCTATAAAATATATTTCTTAAACAAGTATAACATTTAAAAAATATAGGCCTATAATTCATGTGCAATGGGTACTGATGGCTAGTAACATGATAAAAGAGAACGTTATTGCTGTTAATGTTTGGTGTTTGAGCTTGGAATTAATCAAAGTGTGAATGAAGTAAGACAAAGGATTTTTGTTGTAGGTGAGGTGGTTGAAATTTTAATACAGGACATTTCGTGTTTCCCAAAGGCCTCAGATCAAAAGTGGCTATTGGTTTAGATGGACAGCAAGTTGACCACAGTCAAGCAGCTAATACCACTCACCATGTCGGCCTTTAGTTACATCATCTCCAGTTCCATGACCAAGCGTGCCAGCTGGCAATGTACCCTCAGTAATATCAGGATTTTCTCGACGTTTAGACAAGATTTCCTTCTTTGAGTCTGATATATTCACACTAGGCTTAGTGTCACCTCCCAAAAAGATGGCAGCAGATCTATTGATCTTTGTGTAAGTTGTGAGCAGTTCTTCCAGCTCGCCCTCCCTGAGATATTAACATTTTTTTATTAAACCTCTTCAGATACATTTCTAAACAGTGTAGATTGAGTAAAGACAATATATGGAAATGGATCTTTGTGTATGTTGTGAGCAGTTCTTCCAGCTCGCCCTCCCTAAGATATTAACATTTTTTTTACTAAAACTCTTCAGATACATGTCTAAACCTTGTAGATTGCAATAAAGTAAAGACAATATATGGAAATGTTTAAAAAATCATGAAAAAAAAAAAACCACACAATGTACTGATGTATAGGCCTACATGATAAAAGTGAATGAGAAATGGAATGATTGACAGTAGCTACAGTTCTTACGTTGCTGTGTACACAAACTGATCAAACTTGGTTTCATCCATGCCATCAGAACTATCTGTTCTTCTTGCCTTTTTGTTCTCAATTCTATTCCTAACCTTGACAGCTTTCAGATTATCAGTTTCCTGAAATTTTAAAATTTACACTTCTATAAATCTGACATGAAAAACATTTTTACAATAAGCCAATAAAAAGAACTTTGATCCCCTCACCTTATTGTATATGTGTACAAAATCACCTAATTGTTTTGCTAGAATTCTTCTTCTGTCACTTAGAGGTAGCTTTCTGCTAGGAACTATAACTCTAAATGACTGAGGTATATTTACTGCTGCACGTTTCAAGAACCGCAAGACAAGATCCTGCAGATGAAGATGAATAAAGACTTTTTTGTAAGTTAGTTATATCTTTAATGTCAGCTTGTCCAGAAAAAAATTAGTTTCCTTTGAAAAGTCTTTTAATAATGAACACTATGCATTTATTATCTGTTTACCAGCACACATAAAAACTTGCCTTTTAAGACTTTTAATGAATATAGAGGATATGTATTAGCTACAACTCAAGAATACAATTCCCTGCTCCAATCATTCCATACACTGACATCCCTTACCATTTATTCATTGATCAAATGATTCCACACCTTGATATCCCGTACCATTTGTTCATTGATCAAATGATTCCACACATTGATATCCCGTACCATTTGTTCATTGATCAAATGATTCCACACATTGATATCCTTTACCATTTGTTTATTGATCAAATGATTCCACACACTGACATCCCTTACCATTGGTTCATTGATCAAATGATTCCACACATTGATATCCCGTACCATTTGTTCATTGATCAAATGATTCCACACATTGATATCCTTTACCATTTGTTTATTGATCAAATGATTCCACACACTGACATCCCTTACCATTGGTTCATTGATCAAATGATTCCACACATTGATATCCCTTACCATTTGTTCATTGATCAAATGATTCCACACATTGATATCCCATACCATTTGTTCATTGATCAAATGATTCCACACATTGATATCCTTTACCATTTGTTTATTGATCAAATGATTCCACACACTGACATCCCTTACCATTGGTTCATTGATCAAATGATTCCACACATTGATATCCCGTACCATTTGTTCATTGATCAAATGATTCCACACATTGATATCCTTTACCATTTGTTCATTGATCAAATGATTCCACACATTGATATCCCTTACCATTTGTTCATTGATCAAATGATTCCACACATTGATATCCTTTACCATTTGTTCATTGATCAAATGATTCCACACATTGATATCCCTTACCATTTGTTCATTGATCAAATGATTCCACACATTGATATCCTTTACCATTTGTTCATTGATCAAATGATTCCACACATTGACATCCCATACCCTGTGTTTATTGATCTACACATTGATATCCCTTACCCTGTGTTTATTGATCAAATGATTCCAAACACTTACCATTTGTTCATTCAGAGCATCAACATCTTCTTGCTTTAAAACTCCTCCACAATCAGACAATAATCTTTGCTGAACCCTAATCAAGTACATGGCAAAGGCTGTCCTGGCTTGTACCTTGCTGAAAGGTTCAAAACATTCATCATTTCAGCAGTAAATTTATTTAAGCTAGCTTTAAAGTTTACAGGTATTTTAACTGATGACTTGTTCTTTACAGTATGGCTAAAAATTTCATTTATAAGTGGTGTTTGCTTAAAGTATATATTTGTTAGTTACAAAGTATTTTATTAATTTTAATATTTTTATTAATTTTAATTCTTATTGTTTTCATTTAAAAAATCCACCATTTAAACTTAGTTTTGAAACATCAACTAGATAATGTTTAAAAAAAATGGCTTGACATTCACCTCAGTGTATGACCCTTTTCTAAAAGCCCTACAACATCGTACTTAGGAACAGGTGTAGGAGAAAATGAGGGAGAGCGATGACCAGGCTCTGGAGCTTGTTTAAGTTCTGCAGACTCCACATCACCTGATTTTTCTTCTTCTTTCTCATTGGGTACACTTTTTGCACTGGCATCTTTTACTTCATTTACAACTGTTTCAAAGCAACAAGCAATTTGATAATCTAAAGCATGTGTAAATTTTAAATACTGTGTCAAAGGATTTGTTTAAAAAATTAACTGTACTTTAAACAATATTCCAAATAACTTGTAGAAACAATGTATTAAGACAAGGGACTACTGCTTACTATTTTACAGCTTAATTATTTTTAATGCTATTTTTTTAAAATGTTTTTAAAAATTCAATGTTGAATTTATTTATTTATTTTTTTACTTTTTTTTTTATATTTTAAAATTCATTTTTAAATTTGAAAAACTATTATTATAGTATTATGTTCAATTTTCATTGCAAAAAATTCTTGACCTAAGATAACTAGTTTATCATTTACTTATGAATGACTAAGACCAAGATATTACCTTTTGTTTCTAGCTTCTGTTCTGTTTCCTTATTCTCTTTGCCTTTATCATTAACCGCTTCTTCTTCTGAAATTTGTTCAGCGTGATCCTCCTGTTCATGTACTCCTTGAACCAATTTATTTCGTTTTGGTTCTGAAAATGAAATTTTTGGTCAGAAAATATATCCAATTTGTCCTACAACTAAATATTAGTCTGGCAAAAAATATTATTTTTGAACAGTTTATGTGAGAGGTCCCTGTGTCCACCCAGCTCTGATGGGTATCTGACTAGTTACCTCACTTTACACAAAAAATATTAAAATATTAGGTTGATTTTAAATATAGTGGATAACATAGTTTTTTTTATGATTACAAGAACCATAATTTTAAAAAAAAACTTTTTTTTACTTGTTTTTGCAGGCTTCTTTTTCATTCGTCTTGACTTGGATTTAAGTTGACCTAATCTGCTTTCATATTGTTTGGCTCGAAGAAGAGCTTGAGTGTAAGATTCTAGAAATTTCTAGAAATATAAAGATAAAAAAACTACAATCCAGTTCTAGGAAAACTAACTTTGAATAACTGAGATGTAATGAAAAATTCTGCCCCTAATACCCATGATTCTAATCATATTGTAAGCAATCAGATGAAAATATAACAGACCTCTTGCTCAGCTTTACCAGGGGTCTGAACTTGCAGACTACTTCTGAAAATATTTTAGTTGAGGTTTGATATAACTCTACACAAAAAACTATCTCAATTAATAAAATAGACATAAAACCTTTTTATTATATTTTTTATAGTTTAATAGACCATTTTGTTTCTACAAAAATAAGTTAGTGCAATAATTTCTTTAATATGACAGTTATTACAGTACATCTTAGTAACAATGGATTTGGATGCTGATTCAAGTCATTACACTAAATAGCATTTAATATCAATTTCAATACTGTTGTAAGTAGATTACAAATGCTATTATTTTTAAATGATTACCTTATTTTATCTAAAATTATTTTCTAATAATTTCTTTATTATTTCACTGATGTTTATTTTATATAGGGTATTTAATACTAGATTATTAATGATTATTAAGCTAACCAAGCACCTAGAAATAAATGTTTTAACAGTTAAATGGCTTGTTAAGATGGCTTTTTAAGTGGTTTAAATAGAAAACTGGTTCGTTTAAAAATGTAAACAACGTTTTTGGAACAAAAGAGAAATGTTTGGTTACAAAATTATAAATAGATCATGTAAACTGTAAATAACATGATCAGGAAGCATTTTAATATCAAGATGAAATTATTATAAATGGTATGAGTTCAACTTTCTTTTGTGCTTATATCAATTTCAAACATATAAATTTGACTGCAATGGGAAGGCAACAGGTATGCAGTATAAACTTACTTGGATCTAGAAGGGGTGATGGAATTGCTACCTGATGCTTTGCTAAGTGCTTTGTGCCTGAAGAGGGAATTACGTATACAAATTACATTAGCCCTATCTGTTCCAAAAAGGTTTTATCTAATTATTAATATTGACAGTTTTAAAAGATCTTTTTTTATAAAAGAATGTTCCACTCTATAGGTTTGTTGGTTTGACTTTAATATTATCTTTATCAAATTCAAGTGAGATTAATTGCAACATAGCACCACCAGATTCAACCTGAGATTTTTAATTGTTTGACAAAAATGTAACTGTTATTTTGTGGATGTCTAACTCTTCAATCAATTTTAGAACTTAAAAAACAACAGGCCATGATTTGTTTGCTAAGAAAACATAAACTCTATAAAACAATGTTTACTGCCAGAAACTGCATCTGCATTGATTTTAAATATTTAATAGATTTTAATTTTTTTAAAATGGGTTTTTTTATTTGACAAAAACTGTACGTAACAAATGTATATGAGAACTGGACAAATGTGACTAAGTTAAAAACTGACCTCTCTCCATAAAGTCTTTGGTGTAGCATGAGATTGTGAGAGGTTGGAAACTGAAGAAAACTTCTGTAAACAAAAACTGGCATGAGAAAATATTTTCATTCTTTGTCCTAATTATCTACATCATTAGAAAATGAGTTGATTAATTAGGTTATTAAAATGACAACAAATCATTGGCCTAAGTGCAGCATACTGAAGCCACAATTGTCTCACCCATAGGTCTCCCAGCTGTCTGTAGTTGGAAAAATCCTTATCCAGCCTCCTTTTCTCACCTCTTCCTCTTTAACCCGTCGAACTATCTTAATCTCATCACTGCTAAGGCCAGCCATCCCAGACTGGGTCTGGCGCTCCTTAGAGCCAGAACTTGTGGCTGAGAGAGGACGTTGTGACTGTTCAAAGTAAATTAACAAGAAACTAACAACAAACTACTTGCTGGACTCTCTACTCAAACTCTGAAAGCATTTACATTTTTCTTGTACAATAAGATTTATTGGTTTAGGGTTGGTTTATTGTGTATTCATACTTTAACTAGTCTTGCATTAGCTAAAAATAATTTTTACAAGCACAAAAGAAGTAGCTTATGGGGGAAAATTTTAAAAATTTGGAGTAGATTCTTTGATTCAATAAACATGGAAAAGATGAGCATATAATAAATAGTTGTGTACTTAGAGCACAAGCAAATAGCTACTGCTATTTCTTTAGTGTCAATCTAAATCTTTTCCACATTTATGATTTAAGACTTTTAAAGTGTTCAATAGTTGAACATAGTATTTAACTTTATTACAAGTAACACAAATTAACACTGATTTTTAATTAAGAAAATAATTTATAGAATGAATATTTAATGATAAATACAATATATATATATATATCACAAATATAAAGTTGTTTTAAAAGAATACATGTTTATAAGAAAATGTAAAGAAGCTAAAGAAACTAGTTAGTGCTATTTGAAAATTAGTGAAGCAAATATCTGATTAAATTGAGAATATTTTTATATCAGGTTTCTGTGTAATAAACAACAAAAAACAAAGTACCCTCCCGAATCTTGGCGGTCTTTTGACAGGCAAGCAAACACGGTGGACCTAAAATAGTAACAAACATAAAGCAAAACACAAAACAATTGAAATTTAAACCTGGAACAAAAAGGCAAAGACAGGTGATACTTGCTACGCATTAAAACGAAACTGGGTGAAATTGCCTAAGAGCTTTAGTTTTGTTTTTTAAAAAGCAAGTTCAGAGAAATGGGCTTATATCCAAACAGTTGTTGTCACATATCACTTAAACCAAACAAACAAAGGCTCAAACTAAATAATGGATTTCACAAACTTTAATTATCAAGAAGTGATTTTAAAAAACAACCCTACCCCAATTTTTTAAAAGTACTAATACTTCAATTTTTTTTCAAAAACTTTCAAAATCTATAGATACATTTCAATTACACCCTAAAAGTAGTTCCTTTTATGTTTTAATCATCTTCTTGAACAGTATAAATCAGTGAAATATGTATTCTTAAATTTTCTTAGCATAGTACCCATCAAAAGGTATGGAAGGATTGAATTTTTTTATTTTAACAAGTTAGTGAGATGTGACAGATATACCTATAGGAATCAGTCAACAATACTGGAATTAAAAATACTCAATAATGTAAGAGAATAATAGAAACTCAATTTTAAATGTTTATGGCAAAGTAATTTTTAACCAATATGTCTGAAAAACCTGATATAAAAAGATGCTATTTAAAATTTCTATATTTAAAAAGCTTTGAAAATAGTTAATATAGCAAAAAAAAATAGAATGGACTGTGCATTAATATTTTCACAGAAACCCAAGCACTTCAAATTTACTTTTTTTATTTTAAAATAAACGCAATTTTTTTTAACCATGAAAGAAAAACCAAAGTAAAGAGAACACAACTGTGGTCAATCTACCCTTCTAAGAAGCCAGGAATCTGCTTCTTTCATATTTTGTCTTGCTGCTTCAATCTGATTTAACATCTCTGCTAAAGCTTCATCTATATCACCCTAGTAATACAGTAGTGTCAAAATGTACTTTAAGAAAATTAAATGAGCACTTTAAAAAATGTGTTGACTGTTAATTTGATTTAGCTCAATAATTGTGGCAGTGCTGGAATACAAGATAGAGCTGAAGAAATTGAATTTATAAATTACAAGTATAGTTTGATTGTTTATACAAAAATTATTTCCTCTTTGAAAAAAATGTGTTAAGACAATGTATTTTTGAATCCTTTACCCTTCAGTAACCACTAGGGAATAAAACGCTGAGTTGAATTTAATAGGTTTGAAACCATGGCAAAACATTTGTGTTATGAAACTTTTGCTATGTTAGCTTTTTCTCACATCTAAAATTAAAACAAATTTCTTAGATAATTATACAATTATTATAATTATTTATAATTATACATATATAATTATTATACATTTTAAAAAGTTGTTAGTATGTCGCTTGTAACCTCACACAGTAGGCCTATAACTAAAATGTAGTTTTAAAAATATGAATTCCCTGTTTTTTATTGCACTAAGAAAAAAGTTGTTTAGTAGTTAAAATAGTGCTAGAAATAATTGAAAAGAAAGACCCTGTAATATAAAAAAAATGTTGAAATTGATTTTCCCCCTCTAAATGTCCACCTCAGCACATTGCTCAAACAGTTTGCAAGTTCTCAGTACATATATATTGGGGCATACAACAATTAGTAAGTTAAGAAGCTGAGGATTCACACAGTTATGGGAATGGATTATATACTTACCACCTTAGCTGATGTAGGTCTAACAGGGGCAGACTGTAAATTTGGGTTTTATGTGCCAATTTAATGAATAGCAACAAGTTCAGTCCATCTTTTAAATGATTCATTTAAATCAGCTTAAAGAAGTAATAGGACTCCCCCTCCCCCACTATCCAGTTCAGAAAACTTATGTGAAGTAAATAAATATATGATTTATAAAGAGGAAATAATGCTAAAAATGAGATACAATTAAAAATACCATTTTATAAGTAAATGTATTGTTCATACACAAAGACAAAAAATTGAAATCAAGTTTGCAAATAAATGTAGTTAAATAATTTTGTATTTAAGATAGTAAAAAAAATGTGCTAAGAAGGCTAATCAAATTTTTTTACAGCCAAAATAACTAGCAATTATACCAGGCTCAAACTAGCGTGATGCTAGACACCTTTTCTAACAGTGAATCATGCAATTACATAATCTCTAGTGCACAGTTAGATTTTAACATAAAATTTAACTGCTTTAACAAATAGTGTTTTGTTAAATAAATTTTCAGAATTTAAAAAATGATTAAAGCTATTGATGATTAACTTATAGTAATTTTTTTAGATCTCCAAGAAATAAAAGAACAAAGAAATTTTAATTTAAGGGGAAAAATTTGTCTCTATAAAAAAAATAATTTAAAACCAAAAGCTATTTCATAAATATTTGATAACTTCTAAGTTTTGTTTGTGTCATAGTTTTATAAGAATTTCTGATAAAACTTTAATAACAATAAAAATATTTAATTTCAATTGTATTTTGAGCTTTATGTTACCTTACTTAAACAAAACTGAGAGGTTTTGAAAATCATAAGTAGCCTTTAACTTTTCATAGAATGTTTAGCTTTCTTACCTTTAGTCGACTTTTCAGTTTGGCTGCAATCTCTGTGCTTTGTTTACTTTGTTGCTGGCGAGTACGCATCATGGGGTCATGGCAAATAATACCTGCCCAAAATAAATTAGGACATCTCAAAGCTATATCACAGTATTTCAAGCTTTGCCATCCAGTATACTTGTACATACATTCATGTTAACTGCTACAAATACTTCCACTCATATACTATCACAAAATGTCTACACAACTAAAACCATCCTTAAGAATGTATATCTAGCAACTATGTTAAATAAAAACTTTCAACAAATCTGGCTGTAAACTATTTTCTTACCAGCAAGGCTAAAGAGGTCACATAACATGTTGGTTTTGATTTTGAGGTCAAGTGGACTGTCACTATAAAAACAGTTTTTAAAAATTCAAACTATTAAAACTCAAGAGGTCTTATTTACAACAATATATTGGGAACAAAATATTGATGAACATCAGAACAACTTGCAAGTGAAACAAAACCCAAAAGATGATGACAGATGTCAGACAATAACAGATTTCTCCCAAAATGCAAGAGATAGTGACAGATTTACATTGTAAAGCTAAAGAAAGAAAGAGATGGTGACAGATTTACATTGAAAAGCCATAGACAGAAAGAGATAGTGACAGATTTACATTGTAAAGCTAAAGAAAGAAAGAGATAGTGACAGATTTACATTGTAAAGCTAAAGAAAGAAAGAGATAGTGACAGATTTACATTGTAAAGCTAAAGAAAGAAAGAGATGGTGACAGATTTACACTGTAAAACCATAGACAGAAAGAGATGGTGACAGATTTACATAGTAAAGCCAAAGAAAGAAAGAGATGGTGACAGATTTACACTGTAAAGCCATAGACAGAAAGAGATGGTGACAGATTTACACTGTAAAACCATAGACAGAAAGAGATGGTGACAGATTTACATAGTAAAGCCAAAGAAAGAAAGAGATGGTGACAGATTTACACTGTAAAACCATAGACAGAAAGAGATGGTGACAGATTTACATAGTAAAGCCAAAGAAAGAAAGAGATGGTGACAGATTTACACTGTAAAACCATAGACTTACCAAGCAAGAGATGGTGACAGATTTACTTCCAAAACCCATGGTTTTAAGTTCTCATCCAGTAGTATGTCAAAACCATACAGCTCTGAAGATAAATGAATAAATATTACAGTAGTGTGTATTAGATGTCTTTTAATCATAATGAACTAAAATAATTTAACTAAATAAACATTTCTCTTCAAAATGTGTTAACTTTGTAAGTTACAACTAAACAATCTTTGTGCTTTACCAAAACAATTTCCTCTGAAAGACTGGAACATCTTGCACGCAGTGGCAACAGATGATTCCACGGAGAGTATGGTTTTGATAACCACATCCTCAATTCGCATCATGAGAGCTGAAGTAAACAGGCAAATATTTCACAGGCTAGGAGGACATTTTTTAAATAGTATTAAATGTTTTTCTAAGAACAGCTGAGCAATAAAATAAGAGGTAAAGTACCAGCCGTGTCCTTGCCCTCAGACCGCAAATATCGTAGCATAGCGCCCATAGACCACTTATTGCCATAGTCTTCAACATCTGGATCATCATTCCTTATATGACATAAAATTTTATATTAACACTTTAGGTAAATGGAGATAAGATCCATTATTAAATTTATATTAAACAGGAAGATAACATTTTAATTTTTTTAAAACATGAAAAAAGTAATTGAACTGAGAGACAAACATTTTAGTCTAATACAATCATGTAAACGATCTATTGTAGACAACCAAGAGTCCATAACAGTAAAAAAAAATCCTTACTTAACATAATCTTGACTTTTCTTGTTAACGCTGTAGTTGGTTAAATGCATGCACTGATTTCTCAGGTGTTTGACATTTTTTTCATACTTCACTGTGGCAAATCTGGTCAATCCTTCTTCATACAGGTAAATTACAAGTGGGTCATACGACGTCACGGTCACATAGAGTCTAACGTCAAACTTAAATCCTGTTAAGCAAATGGTTTTATTATTCCAAATCAACATTTTAAAATTGTTAAAAGCTTAGAGTAGAACTACTAATTAGAATCTTAAAATCACTCAGTTAGCAATCGCCTGATGAGCCTTTGGATATGTTTGAATAAAAAAATATAAAACAAAATTGCATACCATCAATGACTAAAGGCGAAGAGATATACTTGCTCACGATAACATTTTCATCTAAAGGAACTTGATCCGGCTAAAAAATATCATATTGGATGTAAATCACAAATCAACAAAATTATAACACTTTTTTTAAACAAGAAAAAAGCTACATAAATGATGCTTTTTAGAAAAATAAACCGGGAGTGATCTCCCCTAAACTTTCTCGAATATTCTTATATAAAATAACAGGGGATGGGAACTCGGGCTATAGACTTCTAGACATGATTTTTAATCCATTTTAAATACTTAAAGTTTTAAAAATAGAATAAAATCTCGTAGACAAATTAATTGCACACCAAGTGAACGCGAATAAAAAAGCGCATAATAGTGCGCAATATTATTAGTACTTTTAAAATTTACATTAGTTTTTTGAGAAATCGGAAGTAGCGTAAATAAGTACTTCCGGTCAACGAAAAATTCTCAAAATTTGACAGAAGGTAGAGAATTAGATCTTTTACTTACATATCAAATTTCATTTATCTATCTGAAATAGTACTCAAGTTATAGGCTTTTGAAAAATTCAAAGTAGAAAAAGTACCACTTCCGGTTATCCGAAATCGCTCAAAAGTTGATACGGATCTACGATGTTGATAAAATACTTGTATATGAAATTTCATCAACCTAGCTGTAACGGTACTCAAGTTATCGTGTTTACACACGGACACACACACACACACACACACACACACACACACAGACACACAGACATACGGACAAGATTGCAAAATTATGTTTTTCCGTATCAGTGAGATGTAAAACGTCGAGATTTGCAAAAATCTCGATTTTTTTTTTTTTGCACGATTACAAGACTTTCTCTATACTTCGTATATACGAGAAAGTAATAATAAGGAAGCTCAACAAAAAAAAAAAATACATGACATAACAATTTACATGATTTATGAGGAAAACTCCCCTTCCTCTTGAGGATGCAACTGGCTTTACAATGTAAGGTCCTTTGTCTTTCAAAAAGCTTGCTGAAAATAAAATAAAACTGTCAAATTAATTTAATTAGAAAATGATGTAAAAAAATTACCAACATTTGAAATATATAAACAAAAAAAAACACCACATTGTTTAAAATACATTCTTAATTTTTTACCATAATTAATAGAAACTTCCAAAAACCTTTATAAAAATAAGCTGTAAAATACACTAAAAATTAGAAAATAAAAATAATTTTCATTAATTAAAATAGCCTTTCAGACATCTCTCCACCATGACAAAAGTTAGCTTAGTGCTGATCTTAATATTGCTAATATAGTCTAATAAAAAGCACTCTACATGAATAGTAGATTTATAAACATGCATTTAAAACATTTTTATTAGCTTAATAGCTCTGTAAACATTTTAGGTGAATGCGACCTCTCCTGAGTAATCAAGTATCACCTACTATCTAGTTCTCTTTTTTTATTGAATATAGTAATCTTTAAAATAATTTTTACTGACTACTTTAACAACTTATTAGATAATTAGCATATCTGGATAGTTTGAAAGATTCAACTCTATTCAAATGGGCCAAAAGTGAGTTAGAAGATTTAACCACAAACCCAGCCACCGACAGACATTGCATGTTAAAAATAGACAAAGAGTTGTAACTTACAACAAAAGTCTTGATAATCTCCAGGTAAAACATAACTTGGGGGAATGAAATCAAAATGCTTGTAACCCTAAAAGAGAATACATACATTATTGGAAAGTCCTATCAGTCTTTTGTTCTCATTTAAGGACCAGAATAACATCAAAAGTAATTACCCAATTCAATCCTACCTTTATTTGCTGCATTCTTTGAATATTTTTAAATAGTCTATCTTTTCTAGTAAGCTCATAGGATCTGTAAAGAGAGTAGTTAAAGTACATACAAAGTAGGCCTACAATTTTTAATACACATCAAATGATTGTATCCAGTAAATTTAAATTTTGCTGAATAGTTTTATAGAATTTTTTCTTAAATACAGCTAATCCTTTCATGCAAACAAATATATACATACAGTACTTTCTTTTTCAATAAGTGCCTTTCTGTACCAGAAATCAGATTAATTTTAGTATTTCTATCCCTCTGGGTGGAAAATATAACTAACAAACTTACCTTGGGAAATGGTTGATTTTCTGAAACTCTGACATGGTTCTCAATGTAAATGGCTTGAGGTGTGAATTGCTCCATACTAAATTGTAGTCTATACTGTTTGGGTGGACCTATTAAAACATTGGGCTTCTGTTATGAATTAGTTAATATAAATAAAGCTAGAAAGTACAAATGATCATGAAAAGACCAATCTTACTTCACCTGCAAAAGGCTCATTTTAATTTTGTTAAACCCCATTGATTTTTCAAGAATTTAATATACAAGGCATTTTTAAAATACAAACCTCATGAAATCCATGTGATAATAAAATGTTACGAACAATCTTGCAGTCAGTTGAGGCAAACTTAAAAGCCAGATGGTACCTTTCTAGAAGTAAAATATGAAAATAAATGTAAGCCATTTGATTGTTTCACATCAAAACAACTAAGCAATTTATTTATATACTAGCATTAATGTAGGATTTAATTTGTCTTATTTTGCTTATCATAGGACTAGTTTTATATTAGCTGGTGATTATTAAATAAAAATGGAAGTAACAAATAAGCAAGTGTCTGCGTGACACTTTTTCAAGTTAACCTTAACTTACTTACCTCCGACTGTTTTAAAATCTGTTCTTTTGTTAAGAATTGTCTCAGCATTAAACAAGATAATCGGAACTCTTTTACCATAGCCAGTCCACTGGACGTTGAGAGCCTTTCCCCTTGAAAAAAAATAGTTTCCAGTAACTTTCTTAATAAAGTTTTAGCCTTTTCATAAATGCTGACTTGTGTAAAAAATAATTAAATACATGATTAGATTTTAAATATTAAGGAGTTAAGGGATTTCAAACTATTTCAAAAGTAAAACATACTTAGGTTCCAGATGATCTTCTCCATCATCACTTTCATAATCTGAATCATTCTCACTTCGTTCTTCATTCTCACTCTGTTCTGATGGTGTCAATGATCCATTACCATCTGAATCTGGGCCACGAGATTCAAGAGAAGCCATTTGATGATTACGTTTTATTTAATGTGGCTTTAGCAGAAGATATTTCAGAACAATATTTCCATTTTAAACTGCCACAAGGCTGAAAGAAAATTTTAAAAACGTACATAAACAATGAGATATTTAGTATTAGCCGACTTATTTATTACTACTTTCACTTATTTATCAAGTTTTCAAATTTGTACTAATTTGTATTGAATAATGAATTTCAATTAGGCTAATTACTATATTTTCACTTGTCTTCATCTATATATATATATATATATATATATATATATATATATATATATATATATATATATATATATATATATATATATATATATATATAGGCCTATACATATAAGACTAATGTTTATGGTATTAAGCTTACATTACAAGTTAGTGAACAAAGTACATAGACTAGGACATGTGTGCGCTAGTGTTGTGGCAGACTATGCTTCTCTCTTTAATTAATATGATAATATTTTTCAAAAGAAGAATAAAATAAATAGGCCTACAAATCTTAAATAAATATTTTAATACTCTGCCTGGACAAGTCTTCCCGAATTAATTAAATAGTAAATAGAAATCAGGTAACAAAATAAAATGTACTGCATATTCTGCTAAAAATCTAATCGACTGCATTGTCAACACTGCAGTTCAGACTGAAATTTAGGTAAGGTTCATATATCTACTTCATAGGAGGTTATTATGGAAAAAACTTTCCCGCACTGCCTCATTGACCTGAGTCACCAAAAAATTAAAAACTCATTAAAAAATGATTAATGTAGCTCCAAATGAGCAAGAACTAACAAAATAAAGTGTTTGGTGCATTTAAGATAGGTTATTGGTAATGTTTAAATCTAATTAAAATAATGAGGTTTTAAATTTTAAATTTTAAAGTTTAGTTTTAATTTTAAATGTGGCGTGAATTGCTATTCTAACTCACAGAACTGAAGTGAGAACTGTGAACTGAGGAACTCACTGAGATTAGGAATCTCTCTAGATCTAAGAATGATTTCATTGAAATTTAATTGAATTAAAAGACACATTCATAATGAATATTTAATAAGCTTTTACATTTAAAAGAATAATTCTCGAATATAAATATGTAGCCTACTTAAATTACCAAATAAGTAAAATAGTGTTTACATTGTTGTTAAGCAAGGATGGGGGAATTCGTCCGCCATCGTGTTCGGGCAAGCTCATTGGCCAATCATATCCTAGCGTAGCAATGGATTAAAGGGAAACTACTCTAAAAGAAAACTCATTAAACATTCGTTCTTTGCATTTAGCGATAGATTTATTTAGATCTAGTATTTTTTAGGCTTAGAATCAATATTTATTTGTAAATCTAAATTTCCTGAAACGCATAATCTATATCTATCTAGATCTATAGGCTTACATATCTAGATCTATTATTAAATTTAATAGGCCAGGTTAATTTTAAATTATAAAAATTTAAAATATGGGCCTACACAAAAGACAAAAATATTAAAATACGACCTGCCTAAAGTAAAAAAAAAAATTGACAAGTCAGTCCTAAAAAAAAGTCAAGTAAAGAGTTAAAGACCAAAGACTAGAGTAAAGATTAAAGTCATTAAATTAAACTATTATAGTTCAATTTTTTTAAAAGATGTTGCGATATGTACGCTGTGCCATGAATGAATCAATAAAAAAATGCACTGGTGCATTCATTTTCTTACATGGATCAGGTAAGGTATTGATACTGATAGGCCTATTAATTATAATATGGCTTATGTTGCACACTTTTCTCTGTGACGTTTTTAAAAAAATATTCTGGTGTTGAAGTAGTAGGTGGTTTGTACATTTATCAACCTGCCATGTGATGTTGTTTCCAGATTTAAAAAATAAACACTCAACAGTGTGCTTGGCTGGCCCATTTGGTAAAAGATATGATGCACACTTGTATATTAGACATTATTAGATCTCCTAATAATTCAAGCTGCATTTTGTCAGGCAATTCAATTTTTAACACATTTGCATGAGAAATTAAATAGAAACTATTCTATTCTCGGCCCAGAAAGGTAGTCAATAAAGCATTATTTTTATAGTTAATTCCAAATATTTTTATCCATTAGGTCTCTAATGCTGATTTATTATTCAATTATTTATAATTTACTATATAAAAGCAAAGTGAAAGATGTCTGGTTGTTAATTTCAGCACTTAGAATATAGATCCAGTACTTCAGATGGCAGTTTTTGTTACATCACTGGGTTCCCACTCAAATCCACAGGGGAAAAAAATTGTTTTATTTAGC
This sequence comes from Physella acuta, assembly GCF_028476545.2. NCBI lineage: Eukaryota > Metazoa > Mollusca > Gastropoda > Physidae > Physella > Physella acuta. Next base: position 365,519 of record NW_026731892.1, on the reverse strand, counting down.
CATGATCAAGTTAGTTTGCATTACTTAGCTTTGCTGTTGTCATTATGCTGTGGTCATATGTAATATGGTTTCTATTGTAAGGTGGAACTGGAGAAGATTTACAAGGAGACATCAACTATATTTCTAATGGTGTGTTTTCATTTCCACATGTGAAAGTTATCTTCCCAACAGCCCCTTTAATGTAGGTAAAAAATATTTATATTTTTGATGAAATTAGAGTAGTGTAAAGTAGTCAATGAAACCAAGTAATTATTATTATAAGCTCATTTGTATTATTTATGGTCCAATTACATTAGTGTTTTCTGATGCTTGTAATAGAAACTTCTAATTTTCTTATACTACAGGCCCTATACTCTAGGAGGAGGCTACCCAGTAAATGTTTGGTTCGACAGAGTTTCTCTTGACCCTGATGGCTCAGAATGTTTGTCTTCCATAGATGCTATGGCTGAACAATTGAAAAACATAGTAGAAGCTGAAGTTAGTTCAGGCATCCCTAGAAACAGAATTGTTGTAGGTAAAATGAAAACACTTCTCAACCTATATTTAGTAAACAAATTTTTAAAAGTTCTTTGTCTATTCAAAAATATTTTAATGCCATAAACTTTTTAAGATAGGGTCTATAATTAATATTATTGACCTTTTTAAAGTTATTTTAAGTTGAAAATATAGATTTGATAAACAGACACACAGAGTATAATAAATTTAGAAGTTTAATTTAAACTTAATAAATTCTTTTCAGGAGGATTTTCCATGGGAGCTTCAATGGCTCTACATTTAGGACTTCGGCATCTACCTGATATAGCTGGAATTGTTTCCCTTAGTACTTTTCTCTACAACAACAGTGAAGTTTATAAAGTAAATACTTAATAAATTATTTTACATGTTGATTTTTTATAAAACTTTAAGAAAAAGTTTTACATCAGTTCAATTTGTTTTGTTATGCATTACAAATATGTGTGCCTCATTAGACATCTACTGATAAAGTTATACATTTCAATTGCTCTACATTAACCCAAGAAATGCTTTAAGCTAGAACTGTTATTATTAATGTTTCACTGTTCTTTTTTTGTTCACCTTTTATGCAGAAACTGGAAGCCAAAGATCAAATTCCTCCAGTGTTATTTTGTCATGGAGATGGAGATGAGCTAATAGACTTTAAGTGGGGTCAGAATATGTACAAACGTTTAACTCAACTTGGTGTTGTGGGAAACTTTCATAAAATGACAAATTTAGATCATTCTATAAATGCCACAGAGTTAAGACTAGTGAGATCATGGGTGACTGAAAGAATTCCTCTTATTGATTGACAAGTTGGATGTTAAATATAAATTGGTATAGCAAGATGGAGGATATTATGTAAAATACAAACTACCTTTATTGTTGCCTTTCGATTACTGTGCATTAAATAAACACAATGTCATAATTGATAAATTATGTTGTATGGAGGCCAAGGTGAAGTATATTTCAAACCTTCATTGTAAACTGATTTTTAAAAGTTTATATTTTTCTAGGACACATTGTCCAATACTTTGTATGCCTTGTTTTGCACTTGTCCTTCGGACATGTTATAATTGTTTTCCATATATATGTTTATACAAATAAAACAATGTCATTCATTTTCATTGGTTGAAAATTTTTATATATTATAAATATTACATAAAATATCTGTTTTTCATCAATTATAAACAAACAAAGCAAGTTACTTGGTGTGATGAGTAAAGAATATTTGTATTCAATTTTTACTTTTTTTTTTACAAGTTTTCATGTTTTTAAAAATAATATGAACATGTAAAAAGAAACAAATAAAACAATAAATAGTAAAACTGTATGCAACTCCAAAGTTGCCTATGCATAAACAAAGGGATTGGTATAATATCTATGTTTTTGTTAAAAACACATAATTTCTTGTTATCATACTAAAAAATCAGTGTTAAAAATTAGCATACAAATTTTAAGCCTTTGCCTATAATTATGAACACGATTGTAAGATACAACAACCATTATATAGACATTACTTTGGAGACCACTTTCCAAAAAGTAAATTTTCCGTGTCTAAAAGTTGTCATATTTTAGTTTACATGTAGAATCATTATAAATTCCACAATTTTAAAACAATATAAATGCTAATAATAGACATCATAAATGAAATGGAACCAATTTCATTCTGTTTGAATTCTGAGGATCTTTGATTGCTATCTGACACCTCAGAAGAAACTCCACATGTTCTGGCCAAAATCTATTATCCAAATCAATGTATGGCTGGGCTGGACTGTTGATAGATTGTTCTATCAACATACCAACTATTGAGTAAAGAGGTAAAACATTTTCTATATCAACACTTCTAGAATCATTCAGAGCATTGTCAGATTTTTTTTGCTTGACATTTTCTTTAACATTTGTTGGGGCTTTAAAATGCTTGTTAAGAAATTCTTTTAACATAGTTTTGAACTTCCTTTGAGCATCATCAATGTTTTTGTATTTTGCTTCCATCTCATCAATCACTACTTTGTGAGCAACATCATTTTCATCAACAGCGTCTAGGTTAACAGCAGACACTTTTTTCTGAAATGTGGGAATAGGTGTTTTTTTTTTTAAAGTTGATTACGTAGATGGGTAATTTTTAAATTACTTTAATTAATAAAGCGCAAGTATCGAAGTCAATAATGTAGAAGAACAAAATTAGTAATCTAAAGTATTGGTATTTCAGTACTAACAATTTTCAAATTTTATTTGCTTGTTTAAAAAATTTACTATATAAATGTACTTATTTATCAAAAAATTAAAATTGAATGACATAGATTTCATAGAACATAAAAGTAATATAATTTTAAATGTATTTCCCCATTCACCTATTGTTAAATTAATATTAATAAAACACAAACATGTTTTTAAGATCTGAACAAATTAACTTAAAAGCCTACATTCTAACCACAAAGTGAATTTACTTATGAAAAACATACTGCGGACATAAGTTTTTTTCATACCTTTAAAACTTCATTCACACTCTGCAAAAGTGAATGACTTTCTTCTTCTTGTTTTAATTCAGTGACAACTTCAGTTCTTTTTGCTCGTAAAAATGTCAGAGTTTCTTCAAGCTGTTCTATGTGTTGTATTTGCTCTTGCTGAAGAACAAGAAGTTGAATTTCTCTGCTTTCTGGCAATGTCTTTAAATCACATTCACTGATAACCTGCAGCTCAGCTTTAAGTCTGTAGTTAGTGAAAACATTTTTCAATATGCATTTCTTTAGAAATAATATTTAATAATATATAGTTTTTTAGCAGTTTGAAAAGAAAACAAAGGAGTCAAAATACTACACAATCATCAGACAATAGTAATAGGTGTGTGGGTGTGTCACTTTGTTATTGCATTCACCCAATGAATACAATTTGAGGTATACTTACATTCTTCCCTGAAATTTACAGGGCTGATCACAAATATATTGTGTTACATATCTTTTAAGAAGATGTTTTGATAGTTGGGATAGAATTGTTTGAAATTGATTTAGCACTATGGGAAACCTACAAAATTCATCAATATCATCCAACATCTCTACAAAGACTCCAACCACTAGATTATCCACAGCACATTAACCAGCCCTTTTTTAAAGTGAAGTGAAAACAAGTATGGCAAAGCTGTATTCTTTTGCCTATAAGCTTTTTGATAGTCACTGACTGGATTACAACCTCCGACCAAAAAGTTGGAGTTCTGTGGATCCTCACACTAAACAACTGGAGGACCTAGGTTTTGAAGATGACATCAGTCTCCTCTCACATCAACAACAGCATCAAGCTAAGCAAACACTGTGAAGAAGTACTTAAGACAGGGTTAAAGGTCAACTGGTAAACAACAGAAGTGATCAGAGTCCACAAAGAGGAGCAGGTGGATCGCTTCACATGTCTAGGAAGTATGCAAGTATGAGGGAGCAGATGAGGACATCAAAAGCTGCATCAGCAAGGCCACATATGCATTCAAAACCCTCAGCACAACCAAAATAAGACTGTTTAACCGCAATGAGAAATGTGTTCTCCGAAATTGTTCTAAAACATGGAGGGTAACACAAACTAATGACAACAAACTTCTGATTTCATTAACAGATGCCTGTGTTACATGTTGAACATAAGGTGGCCAGAAAAAAATCACCAAAACCCAACTGGAGATAACTGGACAAGACCGTATTGGCTAAGAAATACAAAAGCACAAATGGGATGGATGGGACACACATTGACTTACACAAACCAACAAACAAAATTACTAGCCAGGCATTAGATTGGAATCCCCCCCCCCCCCCCCGGAAACTAAAGAGAAAAGTAGGTAGATCAAAATAAACTTGGAGATAATCTATTGTTAGTTAAACACAAGCATTTAGAATGTCACTGACCCAACTTAGATTGCCCAAAATTGAAAAAGATGAAGAGGAAAGGTTGCATTTTATCCTCCACAAGGGGTCCAAGATGTATGTTTTAGAATAAAAGAATGAAAAATACATTATTCTATGTATTTAGACTGTTGTAAGTTTAAATAATTGATGATATAAATGTTCTCACCTCCCACAACCCACCCCCTTCAGCTGTTTTACATGTGAAGTCACAAACCATGGAGCATTATAAGTAAATATTTATCTGACAACTCTGATCCTATTTCCAGCTTTGCTTCACCTGTTACTGTCTTCTATCTCATTTTGACCTCTTTCCTTTTCACTCCCCCTCTTAAAACTAGACCCTAAAAGACTTGACTTTGAACATATGATGAGCAGACACCACCCATGGTTTAGAATAATTATAAGTAGGCCTAATTATATAACATAATCAGGCAAAAGTACTAGATCTAGCTTCTAAGAATAGGACTAAAAGGGTAAAACTATAGGCCTAAAGCCTGAAATAATTTAATCGAATTGTCTATTCACAGTCGACTGTGAATAGCCGTATTGGAGCTATTCACAGTCGTGACCATTTTTGATAGATTTAATATTAAAAATACCTAGATGGGCATGAAGATGTGTGGTCGAGCGGTCATGGGGAGAGGCTGTCATGCCAGAAGGTGTGGGTTCAAATCCATCAGTTGACAATTGTTCTGTCACTTAATGTATGCCTCATAAACTTATTATCAAAATATTTTTTCACAATTAGATCTAGATTCTACTTGAGTTACTCATGTTAATTTTTTTTTTTCGTTTGTGACGTAATTGTTGACATATCAATCAGCAAAAAAGAAAAAAAAAGACCTGTCCATAGATTTTTGCTAAGAGAAAAAACAAAAGTGTGATGGAAACTGAATTATAGCTGATGAAAAAAAGAACATCCAATTTTACCTGATATTTATTCTAGATCTATGTGATAATGTGAATTTTTAACGGTAATTGATAGTTGAATAGCAATGTGAACAACCAACTAAACTGATGCTTAATTAGTATTATTTATTTAAAAATTATTAGATCTATTATTCTAGTGTATAGATTTAGAGTGCATACTTGATCATCTATGACCTACGTAGCCTGTAGCAGATAGATCTATATCTGATATGAGCCTAAAAGCTAAACTAAACTTTAACCGTAATAACTTTTTTATAAAAATATAACAAAAAAAAAAAATAGCACTGCTCTCTTAATTATACCTCACTCCCCAGTCACAACAAATGATTTATTACTTAAAGATATTATTCACAGTCGTATTTAGCATGAAATGACAGCCGACTGTGAATAGCCGTATTGGGGCTATTCACAGTCGGCTGGGAATAGCCCCAATATGGCTATTCCCAACCGGCTGGGAATAGCCTTGGCCTAATTTAATATTATATTAGGCCTATGTATTTATGTAATTTAATATAAAAAACATCAAAATTCATATCCTAGGTCTAGAAGGTAATCTATCGTTTTGGGTACGTAAACAAGATGGCTTCTATAGTAAATGAGCATGGTTGCATCTATTGGAAACATCGCCAGTCTTCATTTATTTCTGAAAAGTTAAAATTCAATTGTTTAAATTCTAAAAACAGGTACATAAATGAAACAAGGAAACATTTTTGTATTTTAAAAAACATAAATCCTCCTCAAAATGTGAAATAATTATTAAAATTTAAGGAGTCACCTGTTTTTCACTTTACAAGTCGCGGGCGATTTTACGTACCCAAAACGATAGATTACCTCTAGAATTTATAAATTAGTCATTCTAGTGGCAGGAAACAAGCAGCGATGAAAGATACTTAAATAAATATTGTAAGCAGTTGAAACGTACCTTTTCTCGTGCTCCTGCATCAACTGATGTAATGTGCCAGGATTACTAGGGCCACCAATAGCACCAGTTTCAAACGTTTGGTCCCCAGCATCTGCTGACAATATTTGAACTGGATGGAGATTTTGTAATTCGGTCTGAATTTGTTTTAATTTTTTCCAGTCACGTGAAATTTGGGCTTTTAACTGTCTAGTATCAGCATCGTGTAATTCTTCTATATCCATTGTAAATGACAGGTTATCAACTGAGTTTGAGAACAATTAAATAATCATAATAATGAATATCATTTTCATTTAATCATATACCGCCATTTTTAAACAGGAAGTGTTTAGAAGGCAACCGTATATTGGACTGGATACAATATGGTAGACATTAATATAAAAGCAACTCGATAAAATATTTATTAACAGGCTTATTATAATTATTTCTATGCTCTTTTTTCCATTATAAATGTAAAACACGTAGGCCCTAAAATAAAAATAAGAGAGCTAGACTAACTTCATTTTTACCGTACCCACGTTATCTTTTTTAATGATAACTAATAATACTAGGCCTACTGTAACTTATTTATAGGTTTTATATTTCTCTAGGCCTATTATATTTATAATATAGTATAGCTCTCAATCAACCGTCCCTTTGTTTCCGAGCTTATTGAGGTAGTAGGGAATAGACTTGATTTTTTTCATAATTTTCTGCCAGTTTTCTCGATTTTCTACCTAGTGGCGTAGCGCAGTCGGGTGTTACCCGGTGCGGCACTTAATGGTGTCACCCCCCAGGGGTGTAGCGACCCATCCCGGGGACAAACTTTCAAATTTTCACACCCCCCCTTAAGTTTTTCTCTATATATTTTGCTATTTTTTGCCTTGGTGTCACCCCCCTAAATGGTGTCACCCTGTGCGCCCCCCCCCCCCCCCCTCGCTACGCCTCTGCTTCTACCCAAAAAGCCCCTCTTTCATCTTGGAAAAAGATGGTGAGCGCTTTTTTTTTAACCAATGACCGACTCTTAAGGGTATTTATTTTACTATTATACAGTCAAGGCAGAGTACGTTTTAAAATGTGTGTAAAGCCTTGTATTTAAATGTATTTTTGTGGATGTTTATTTTCTTAACTTTGTGTATAATTCTATACTTCTACTTAAAATAAGCTATTAAAATTTTTTCAACGCTCCCCCCCCCCCCCCCCCCCAGCTTTTATCCCGTTCACAATACCTCCCCACAGTATTTGTAATTTGATATTCCTTGTAATAGTTTTTCATAAGCTAAAAGCGGTAGGTGTTTAGCCTATTTAATTACTTTGAGAAACGATTAGAGCTGATTCTAAAATGTATATTTTGCAATAAATTATGATGTAAAAGAATACACATAAAGTCCAACACTTTACCATTAGTCCCAGATTCATTTACTGTCTAAATAGACATACAGTAAGACACAAATTCAATATTAATGAAAAATAAAGCATTAATCACATCACAAATCATACATAACAAAAAAAGTTGTTTTTTTTTAAATAGTAGGCACACAGGTTTGTTGTATATGGACATACAAAGTTCTTAGAATTTAGAATAAAGCCTGCTCATCATAAGCTTGTTAATTTGAAATATTTACTTTTCTCAACAAGCTGGAGATTTTTACCTATGATATGTACAATGAATAAATAAACTTGTAACTATGGAATATAAATTATTGACAATGCAATACACACAGACACAGTTATTGAATTAGTATAAGCTTTTAAAGAATTATGAATTACTTATGTGTATGTCCTTGTTAATCTGGGTGGGTAGGGGGGGGGGGGGGTCAAGTTAGTTTGAAGTGGTTTGCTCAAACAATTTTACTACTATATCTAGAAGCAATGACAAAGTTTTGCTGTTTATAAAATGCCATTTTAAAAAAAAAAAGATTTAATAATTATAAGTTTAACTAATATTAAAAGGCACATGCTTTCTTTATTTTTGAATAAACAGTAAAACAGACCTACAAACTTTTTAGATATTTAATGTAAATAATAAAATATAACATTTGGTGTAATTTTTATCCTGTCTACAAATGCAAGTGTTTCTATAAATCAGAATTTGTCATTATTAACTTGATGAATAAAAACCTGAAAACAATGCCCTGATCTTTAGTATCTTAAACTAATGTTTGCAGCTAGAAATTGAGAAGAAGTAAATAATTACTTGAAACTTGTTTTTGACAGAATCTCTATTTATTAAATATTTGTATTAAATAAATATGCTACGGTGACAAATGTACAAGAAAACTTATTGTGGCTTAGTGTTGCTGAAATAGAAATCTAAACCCCTTTTTTGCCCAGCATATTGAGTGTGCTGTGTCCTGCTTGATGTTGCACTTGCTCCCCGGCCTCTTGGTGATTGATAATCTTTGCTTCCCTTGGGCGCTGATGAACTTGAACCCTTTAATTAACCAAGAAATTATAAGTAAGACGCATACATTTTTATGTGATTAATTTTGTATCTTTATTTATAAATATACTTATACATGCCTATATACATATATATGATAATAATAATTTGTGTACCACTGCTTCTGTTTTTAAGTTTCTAGTATATTTTACAAGTAGTTTTCTTTACAGGTAGATTAAATAACAAAATCCACTCACAGGCCTATTGACATGTTTACTCCACTCAGGTGCAAGAACTATGGGATGAGGGTATGTCTGACCTAGAACTACATTTCCAGTTTCCAACTGGACCTTGCTGGCAGTCCAAATACAATGAACTCTTCCTGTTTTAATCCCAGCCAATTCTGGAACCCACAGCCTAACATAATTACCCTAAAAACATAAATTGGAAAATAAATTTAATCGCATTTTTATTCCTTTAATAGTTGTAGAATAAAAAGTCTTTTATAAATATATTTTAACTCTGTTGTACACACGTAATTAGGCCAGTCATTCACCTCTTCATCATAATCTAGTCCTTGCTTGACAACATTGAATTTTCTGTTTTCTCTAGGATCATTTCCAATGCCTGCTCCATATAGCCAGTTGCCATAGTTACTGCACACATCATGGTCAATCTACACGATAAATAATTTGTACTTGCATAAATCATTGTGAGGGTACATTAAGAGATCAATTTTTAACAAGGTATTTTAGCATATGCTGAATAAATGCTACTCACAAAAGGGTGGAAAGAGAAACCTACCAGCAGTGATTCGAACCATTCTGCTCCCAATCTCCAGTCCAGCTGCAAGTCCTTGGTTAAGAAACTGGCAACATTCTGTATAATTTACAGTTGTTTTTTTTTTAAAGTATTGGGAAAAAAAATATTTTTAGCATTTGTGTTAATAAATAGCCTTATTGCTTAACGAACAATAAAAAAAACGTACCTGGCGACCTCTATTAGACATAAAGCCTGTGGCTGCAAGCTCCCTCATATTTGCATCGACGTAGGGGACTCCTGTTTTACCCTCTGTAAAGAACATTTTTTATACCCAATTAGAAGTTCTAGTTACAATTGTATTATTATTATAATTTAAATTAGGAGTTTGCTTACCCTGCCAGGCTTTAAAATGTTGTTCATTGGTCTTCCATTTTACATTATCTCCCTTTATACCTGTTAAGAAAAAAGTTATAAATAAACAAAATATTACAATCAAATAAACAATGCAACCTTAAAAGAACTAAAAGTAAATATGTTTACTTGAAATTAAAGTAAGCAAATGGATGCTTAAATCTAATAGCAGTCCATCTCTTCCATCATAAATAAGAGGCTACAATTATTTAAAGACAATTTTAGTGAAAAAAATCTGACAATTCAGTATTAAAACAAACTATTTGTATAAAGATTACAACTTACAGTAGACTAGTAAATATGTTAATATTTGCATAGTATTTATATTGCTTTTACCCCCTGCAAAGAAGAGTTTATTTCCATATTTGAGACCAATGTAGTAAAAATAATCTCTCCATAGAAGTTCAAATATCACCCAATATGTCGATTGATTTGCTGTCCTTTCTTTTTCATATCTTTTTATTTCCCAATAAATCTTTTTTGCAGATATGCATCCATGAGCAAGCCTAAGAGTTAAAAATGGTTAGATATTTTAAAAAAAATTGTTAGAAAATTTACACATAGCATAGATGGTAAATTTAGCAGATTGGCTCCATAAAAAGAATGTCTGAAGAAATTAAATAAACTTCTCCAACTTAAAATACTTTTTTTAAACAATGCAGTTTTCAAATAGTTTAACACTTTAGTATTAAGTTTAAAAAAATCAATTCACTTGAAATAAAATTCATTTGAAATAGTTTTACCAAGGAGAAAACTTAGTAGAGAATTCAGGGCCTATCATGCCATTTCTGGTGTCTTTGTATGTAGTGACATTGTTGGTTTCCCATAAGTAGCTATTTAATCGTTCTAAAGCAGCAGACTCTCCTCCAGAAAAAGGAAAAGCTGTTCGGGGATCACTCTCTGGCCCTGTGAAGTATTTTGTTACATCTTTAAGAGTCTGACTCAAGTCAAAGTAAAAACAATTTAATTGACATCTTAATTTTCACTAGGTGATACTAACTTTGCTGAATGATAAAAATTAATATTTAGAGTAAATTTAGAGCAGAATTATATCCAACCATTAAAATTCATAAAATGAGAGAAAGGTTAAGAATTTAGACCTTTTGCTACAATTTTTTGTCATCCATACAAGTCTACATGGTCATTTTATTCCTTACTAAAATATGAGATATACGGAACAAATAAAAACTTACTAGGTAAATTAAAATCAGCAAAGCCGGGTATTTCTCCAGGATCTATTGAACAAGGTAATGGCTTTAACTTGTCAGGAATCAGTATCAATTTACGCACAGGAACATCACTTTCTACTCTCTTCCTAAACTGAGTATACACATCAGGCAAACTGAAACAGTACAAGCATTCTATTATTCAAATAACCCTGTTAGGCTTAAAATATAACTTTAAACCTTGTTATTGTTACATAAAAAGATTTGACAATATCATAATACAGAAAATGTTAAACTTTAAATTTAAAATATGTATGTAGCCTAATAGTTATGACCCCAGTTTCAGATCTTACTGTTTAGGCTGAAAGGGTAAATCTTCAATGTGATATAAAGTATGTCCCCATACTGCCGCTACTGGGAGTTTAGATTCTATTGCTTTTTCAACTTTCGTTTCTTCATCTGTTACCTTATAGAAAATACAACTGTTACAACTTTATTTCATTTAATACAACTAACACTGATCTCTTAAGCACATTCACTTTTTAAGTTGGCAAGTGTTACCTACAAGTAATGAGAGAGAACTAAATTTTAAATACTTTACATACCAAGATTTAGAGCACAAAATGTATAAGTTGAAATAAATTTCACTAATTTTCAAATAGATTCAACAGTTTCAACAGTTAAAAAATGAATTGTTGACAAAAACAGTTAAGTGATAAGCTTTCTCAGTTGCCACCTGGATAATGCATGGCATGATGGCGAATCTCATAACAAAAAATTAAACTTTGAAGCAACAAAAAACAAATAAGGTAAAAATGTAGTTATTTTAAGAAGTACCAACCTCTTTATGCAAAAATATTGATACATCTGCCTCAGAACTGAAAGTCTTAATTATTTCAGGAATAACATCTTCTGGTTTGCCTTTTCTTACGATCAAATTACTGAAGTTGTAAAATAACATTTTCAAACTTTACATTGAAATAAAACTTAAATTGTATTAAAACTTACATTGAATTAAAACAAAAAATGAAGTTTAATTTTTTAAATTTTAAAATAAATGAGCCTATGCACAAAAAATAGAAAGCTAAATGAAAAGGAAAACAAAGAGATTGTAAAATCATATAGGTCTACAATTATTAACTAAATTAAGCAAGATAATTAAACAGTAATAAGGTTATGTAACAGGCCACTGTTAATTATTAAGCTAACATGTACCTTCCAATGGATTTTAACTTCTCTCGCAAATCAACAATGCTCTCCAACAGAAATTTCAACCGATGACCACCAGTTTTTGGAAATTTATAGTGATATGTTCCTTCATAATGGCATGGGTCAAAACAGTATAGTGGAAGCAAGGCTTCACTTTTTTGGTTAGCAACAAATAGTGCCTGAAACAGAAAAAAATGAATTTTAAAAATCTTTTAGTATTTTTTCAATGAAAAAAAAGATGGGTTATCACATTTTGTAATATCCTATCAATATTTAGTTAAATATGCCATGCATTGTAGAAAAATTAAAGAATGGAGGTTTTCTTTTATTTTTTAAAGAACTTGTTCTTTTAGTTAACTCATACTATTAAGTCATCATTCCAATTTGATTAATTAAAGAAATTGATACAAAATGACTGTTAATTGTAGTAGGCAATAATAGCAACTTGACAAAAGTAGCAATAGTACCTCATTGTCATGTATCCGAAGGTCATTTCTGAATAGACAAATACCAACTTTTGATGCCATTTTCTTGTTGAACCTGGAAATATTAGTTTTAGAAAGCTTAAAAAATATACAATCTTGAGAATGACCAATGATTTCCATTTTTAAATATATAATAATTATACTTATTTGCAAATAAAATATACATTTATTCATGATAATAACAGTAATTTAGTTTTGCGTAGTAATAACTTTCTAATGAGGACAGATACACATATACATTACAATCATACACATACAGACCATTATCATCATTCCTGTGTACACCTTGCCATCAGACTAAAACTATAATGTGTGTGTTATTGCCATCAGACTAAAACTATATATGTGTGTGTTATTGCCATCAGACTAAAACTATATATGTGTGTGTTAGTCTTACAGCTACAACGATGTCACAATTTAGTTTATGTCAACCCCCAATTGCACATTTTTGTGAAATATTAACTCTGACAATTTGAGTGGGAATAGCCACTTCATTTTAAAAATTACAATTCAAAATGTAAAGCATGACGTCTCATTTCCTGGGCCGTCACCATGAACCCTCACAACATTTTCTAACCTTTTCCCTTCCGCTTTCCCCCTTTATTATTAAATATAGTGACATATTTTATCTCATGGACAACACAGAGATAAGAATTTAAAATGTCAAAATTTTATTTTTGTAAGAAGGATTTCAAAAGTGTGAAAAAAATGCCTGTTCTATTAATATAATGAACAATGTATGTGTGTGTCTGTCTTTTATGCAATACTACATCTTTCATCACATAACCATGACTTTGGATAAGTTGTTAAGATTGCTCCTGGGAAAAAAAATTTCAAATTCGCTGGGGTGGCGCCCCGGGAGGGTGCAATTTTTCTCAATATACGAAATATAAAAAAATAAAGTCTAATGCCGTTTGACACCGTTCATCCGAATGCCATGAAACTTTGAGCAATTGATGAGAATACTCACAAGAAGGTTTCTGGGGGAAAAATTCAATAAATACTTAATTAATTAAATCTAATGATAATGAAGGGAGATAGTTTTTTTTTGGTTAAGGCACGACACACAACACTATGCGTGCGTGGTATGTGGCCTGACCGACCGAAAAGAGATTGTTTATATTATTGTTTTGAGTTTATATTTAACTCAATGCAATGAGCCCGCTGGTTGGTTGAGGCCAGGCCTGGGGGACGATCTGTCCGGGATTCAAAGGGTCGATTCTAAATATTGTCCTAAAAATAATATGCCCGCAAATAAATGATGGTTTACAGTATTTCTGGTGGTTTCCGGAATGGTTTGGCAGACTACCCCATGGTTTTACTGCTTTTTACTGCTGTACAGTTCCAAAATAAATAACCGATGCTATGTTGTGATTTTACCCCAATTTATTTATTATTATTATTATAGTTATAGGCATAAATTCAAAGAAATAGAAAATAAAAAGCTTACGTCATTGAACTTATTGAAGTCTAATCAATCTCTGTGGCTGTAGGAGTGAGGACTGTTACTGTTACTGTCTGTTACTGTTAAACTACTGTAGGACTGTAGGCCTACTTTAATTAATAATTATTTATTAATTTATCAAAGTTAGGCCCAAGCACTACCTATACTGAGACTATACCTATACTCTAGTACTACCTAAGTCAACTAGTTACTAAAGGTGAAGTGCCCACTATTTACTATTTATTTATTTAGTACTATTTATTTAACTATTAACTAGTATTAACTATTTGGTCTGTTACATAATATGCGAAAACATCGATTGAAAACAGAAACTTTCCAGATACATCCACGAAATTGTGGCCAAAATATTTAGAATAGTTTTAGATCTAGATCTAGGCCTATATTATCTATATCCGAATTTAATCGGAAGGACACTGAGTAGCGAAATTAATTTTTAATAATTAGATCTACAATTTACACCAAAAAGGAAGTCTTTCACAAACGCAAAATAACTGATTAAATTTAGTTTTTATCATCAATATTAGGCTCAATGCAAATATTTTGTGACATTTTCTGGAACTCCCCACGCCCTTTGTCACAAATGTAACAAAAGCCACAATCCGTGTGACGTCGTAAACGATGTTTTCCAGCTTTATTACTTTCTCGTATACGAAGTATAGAGAAAGTAGTGTACACCTCCCCGAGTCGGAAAAACACAATTTTGCAATCTTGTCCGTAAGTCTGTGTGTGGGTATGTGTGTGTGTATGTGTGTCTATGAACACGATAAGTTGAGTACCGTTACAGCTAGGTTGATGGAATTTCATATACATAAGTATTATATCAAATTTGTAGTTCTCTATCAACTTTTCAGCGATTTCCGGTTACCGGAAGTGGCAGTTATTCTACTTTCAATTTTTCAAAAGGCTTTAACTTGAGTACTGATAATTGAAATTTCACATGTAAGTAAAAGATCTAATTCTCTGCATTTTATCAAAATTTGATTAATTTCCGTTGACCGGAAGTAGTAATTTACGCTATTTCCGATTTCTGACAAAAACTCATGTGAATTTATGAAGTACTAATAATATTCCGCACTATTATACACAGATTTCTTTGGCGTTCACTTGGTGCGCAATTCTTTTTTCTACGAGATTCTATTCTTTTTTAAAAAGTTTAAGTAATGGATTAAAAATCATGTCTATGTCCCGAGGTGCCATCCCCCGTAGTGTTATATAAGAATATTCGAGAAACTTTTGGGGGAGATCACTCCCGGTTTATTTTTACATTAAATAAGTACAAACCATTTGAATATAACATGCCTTATTTTTATTTACATCAGTGTAGTTCATAAGTTTCATGCAACTTATTTAGTCAACAAGATTTTATTTTGAATAATTAATTAATAAACCATTAGTAAAGGCCAAAGGGTCATCCATAGCCATAAGCACAAATGGTGTCACGCTTTTTTGTGTGTGAAGCCCCCTCCCTATAATCACATCAGACAGAATCCTACATACTACATCGCCCCCCCCCCCCCTCTCAAAACTGCAGTTTAATGTAATTTAAAACATCGATTTCCTTCTAAAATTTTGACTGAGTTCATTCAACATAGAGCATATTAATCAATTTCTATTACAAATTTCAAAAAGTTTCTAAAACGCGAAATAACAATTAAAATTCAGTTTCTAATATTTTTTTTTCAAATGCAAAAGTGGGTTGTTACACAATCTGAACACCCCTTCCCCCTAATGACATATCGTCACAAAATTACAACCCCCACACCCCACTAAGAGTGTGACGTCATTTATGGACGACCCCCTAATGCCAATTAGTTCTGACAACACTTTTACTTCATATGCCGAGGTCACAGAAACAAGTAAACTCTACTTCACTTTTCCCATGGTCCATCAGGCTTAAGGGAACTTTACTTTTGCCAATGAAACAAAATAACAGTCACAACATTTAGTTAATCAAAAGAGCTGGTAACAGTATTCAAGCTACAATGAGTAATCCTCCTTCTAGAATCAATAAGCAACAGATGCAAAAGGTGAACAGCTGCACCATACATGGTAATTTTTTTCAGCTGAATAATTTTATGTTAAAAAAACTATGGCTGCAGAAATTCTGTTGTTAAGCCATAGAAAACCCTATAGACTAGTTACTGTGATTGAAGATGATTCCAGTAAAATTGTTATCGTCACAACCACAGCCATTTGCAGTAGGCCTAACTACATGGAATCCTTATATTAAGCAATTTTGCTGAAGATTTTTGTTTTCAGAGTATCTATAAATGTCTATTTTAGCTCTTATCAATAATAGAGCATCTGAAATATCTGAAATCAATTGTAAAAATAGAGTAAAATTGTAAGAGGATCATTTAAAATCACTCTTACATCATTATTACTCCAGCCTTCAGAATACCACTTTGTTGTTTTTGTTACATGTTTTTTTATAAGAAAAAAGTATCTGCAAATGATAAATGTTTTATACAAACATTATAAAAGAGAATTTTAAGAAATAAACTGCTTTTATAAAGTGTGCATACTTTGGAAGTAAGCTGACTTGAGCTTAGGGAAGATGCAGGTAGAGCTCATTAAATAGTTCAAATGCACAACCAGCTGCAACTTTTTAGGATGTTTCTATTCTACAAACTGTGAAACCTACTGTTCTGGCACCTTATAAATCCTAATAAAATCTTGCTCAATGGACAACTTGTATTTTTAAAAAATCTCTTATGTCAAGGCATTTGTATGACAAGATACTCATCTAGTTAAAAATCTCGATTTTGAACCCTTGGGTAGGTGAGGCTCGTTAGCTGGGGACAGCCACTCTTCTAGGAGAGACAACTCCAAAGTCAAACAACTGCTGCCTTGTAGTTTGTTCTTCGTTGGACAAAGGCTATGGAAGCAAATCCAAAAAGAAAAGCAGGCTGAAATCGAAGTCAATGGCCTCAATGGCGCATAACCAGTTGACACGTATCCTTAATTGTGATGGAAGCGTGGTCGAGTCGGCAAAAGAACATGGCAGATAAGGCTCGATCCCTTCCAACCAGTGTTTCTTCCAGACTTTTTTCTCCGGGGGGGGCACTTGAAATCTTCGGGGGGGCGGTAAACTTTCTTCGGGGGGGCGGACACTGTTAAAAGTATATATTTTCTATATAAATTATATAAATTTCATATCGTTCGGGGGGGGCGGTAAAAATTTTTCGGGGGGGCTTTGCCCCCCCGAAGAGATGCCTGGAAGAAACTCTGCTTCCAACACTAAAAATTAAGAACGAAGATGAAGAAGATCTAGTTAATTTAATATACTAACTCTTAGGATTAAAAAAATGTTATGTCAATTTACAACAAAGAACAAAAAGCAAATCAAAACAACTTATTAGTCCATAACATTTTTTTAAATTTTCAATTGATCTTTATATTTTGCAACCTATTATAATGTTGTTTTTTTCACACTAAAGGTACTTTAATAACATTTAGATTACTTTTGTTGCTAAATAAATTTATTTATAAGCCTATATAATCGTAAATGATTATAATATTTTAGAAACATAACTTCTGTACCTAAAGGCAGTTTCAATTATCTGTTGTAATTTTCACTTATATAATAAAGACTTTTCAAGTACATCTTGGTACACCATTATCACAAAGTAGAAACATACCAGTAGTGATACCAAGGACGAAGTAATTACTGTGGAAATGAAAAAAAAAATATTTCACCTGTCCACATTTATAGAAGTGCCATAATGTTTTATAAGCATCAGAAAATCTCTGAAATTTTTTTTTTTTGTAATTTTAAAAAACAAAACAATCAAGTAAGCATGCAACAATGTTAAAGGACAATAAATAGAATTAATGGGAAGACTGAAAGAAACATTCTAGGATTCTTTTTAAACAAACCAAAAATGTTTTTAAATGTGTTAATTTTCTATAATTAATTTTTTTGCCACTTTAGAGGCTGTACCTGGACTGAGTGCATACAGTCTGCCTATTGTCACAATAATATTTATAAACACATTTCAAATTATATCTACCATCAAATATATCTTATGAAACCAATGTTTTTTTTTTACAAAGCCATATCATCTTATAATTAGTTGATTAAGTCATAAAAAAACAATGTATACATTAAAGATAAAAATTAATTTAATTTTCTTCTTTTTGTTACGATATTCTTTGGAAAACATTTTTAAAAGAATAGAATAATCTTTAGTGAAAATTGTCTTTAAAAATACCTTAAAACTTTAAAAATTAAAGTGTTGAGCTTTATTAAATACAAAATTTAAAAATTTCAGCCAAAGAAAAACAGTTAATCTCTAGCTGACAGATAGGAAATGTTAAGTTAGTTGATCTCCAAAGTAAGGTAAAAAGTGAACAAAAAAATTATTTTTTTTCAACAAATAGGTGATGGACAATTTAAGGGTTTGAGATTTCAATGTATTGAGTACTACAAAAATAAATAAAAATAGTTGTACAATTTTAATCTTGAAATACATCTTTTTATTATAACAGTTGTGAAGTTTCTAAGTATTTAAGTTAACCTTATAAAATGGATGAAAGAAAATGGAGCTCAACTGAAACTTTTTTTAGTTTTAGGATAAATTAAAAAATACAAATGCTTTATGTTGGTTTTAATAATTAAATGTAAATAACAAATTATCTTTGAACAGTTAACGTGAAACATGTTGAAAAAAGAAACCCAGTGAGTAATTCATCATAAATGGCTAGTGTGATGATCCAGAATTATATCCAATAATTAAATGTATGCTTTGTCAAGAGAAAAAAAAGAAAGAAACAACTACTAAAAAACTTACAAAATAATTATTGCACTTTAATTGTGATAACCATAAGTGAAATTAACAACAAAAGAAGTACAATCCCTTTAAGAAAAAAATTGCTGATCTATCTACAACAATTCAATTCTACCTTTAGATGTTGATGAAATACCAAGATTGCCAGTCAAGGGATTAACAACATTTATTTCTCCTGTAAAAGAAATCTTAAACATTTTGTTTAAGTCAGATGATGACAATGTTTTAGTTAAAAAATGATTATCTGGCCATGTTACTTTCATTGAAGTAGCCTCAGAGTTACCAAGACCAAAATGAGCAACTGGTTCCATTTCACACAAATATCCAGAACCTCCATCACAGAAGCGAGTCAATTTTGTGCCATCAGCCAAAGTAATTTCAACCTTTGACCCTCTGGCTGGTGCTCCATTTTGTGTCAGAGGTAAAACTCGTATCCATTTGTTTCCCCTTGTTCTGTTGCCAGCCACATGATACAATGTTAGAGCTTGTTCTTTGGACTCCCCATGAGAAACCAGAAGCTCTAAAACACCATCTCCATTGATATCTGACACAGCAGCACCTGGTGTAAATACATTAATTTCAAATCTTAAATTCATGCTTTAAAATAATGCATAAAATAATATAGGAATTTTAAAAATTTCCCAATAAATTTTACCTGTGCCATAAAAAAAAGGTTCTGCAGCATCCCCAATGTCATCTGTTTCTATGTTCACACTCTGCCCATTAGCTTTCAATCTAAACAACTTGTTGCTCGCATCCATATTGTAATAGACAATGTTATTCATAAAGACTTGGATATCTCCACTGTTGTCAAAGTCTGCGGCAATGACAGTGCGAATGGGAGAGGGTGTTGAAAACTCTGGGGTGGCTACATCCTTGTGGAATGTGTAAACATGTGGTTATGTATTAAGTATGTGTTGTAGGTGCCAATCCTCCTAGTATTCTCAATTATTGCTTAAAAAAACAACTAAGGCATATTTCTTGATACATTGATGGCACATATAAATATGTTTTTAATTAGAGCACAAGTAACTATTGTTAGAAAAAAAATTAAATTTCATACTAAAAAGCTAGGCTTTCCAGAGACATCTGTTCCTTGAATTTGAACTCTGTGAGGACCAACCCAGTTGCCATAAATAATATCTGTTTTTCCATCATTGTTGACATCAGCTATGGTGACACCACGACCAGGCTCAAAATCATCTAGCTCTAGAAAAAAGAAATTTGAAACATGCAATTCAGTTTTCTGCTAAATTTGAGAGAAAAAAAGTTAATAAAGTTTAATTCAGTCAATATTTTTAAAAAAACACATTTTTTTAGCAATACATTGAGTAAATCAGATGTTAAACTTACTGACAGTTTTAGCAACATTTTCAAAGTGACCTAGTCCATCATTTTCAAAAAGGGCATTATCTCCCCTATTTCCCAATCTTGAGTTGCCTTCATTGACAAAGTAAATATCTGAGAATCCATCATCACCCAGTATTGGTCCCACAACAATACCACGACCACCTACATGGCAGAAAAGTTTATTTTAAAACAAGCCATGTTCAATTCAAAATATAAAACCATTTAAAAATTACCAAAATTGAAATTTATGAAATTTAAATAATGTTTTTATATGTAGTTATTAGTAGTTAAGTTTTTACCTGTAGAAAAATTAATGCCAACAGACTCTGCAACATTATGAAGAACAACAAAACCTTTGCCTGCATCATTCAGTGGACTACTTACATCCATTTCAATGAGTCCAAATTTTCCCAAACCTCCTTTGAACAATTTTTCAGAAAAATTCTTTAATAATGTATACCTCTATAGGGGATCAAGACTAACAGAATTTCAAAATTAGTGTATTCTCTATTTAGAAAATATTTGCTATATAGTTAAAATAGTTAATGAGAAATGTACTTTGTGCATAAGTAGCCACAACAAATCCATATTTTCCTGATCCAGTCCGGTCCACACAAGCAACTGATCTGCCTGCAAACATTGCTGATACATCTTTGTTAACCTCATCTTCAAACAAGTCTTCATACTTTCCATTGCGCCACTTACAAAATAATAGATAAATAAATAAATAATGAGAGGTAAAAATCTTTCTTCTTCAGACTACTTAACTTAGAATTTTAAAAAATAATAATGTTACATTAAATAACTTATCTTACCTTAAATAATTTATCTTTGACAAGTTTTGGCCCTGAATACCGATCATTGGTGTTGAGAAAATAGATCTCTTCCAGTCCATCGCCATCTATATCACAGGCACAAACACCAATGGCTGCACCTTAAAAATAATTTAAATATCACTGTAGTTCAAAGTCAACAACAAAAATTTCTGGGTGTAAGTTAAGTCTGTCAATGAGAAGTATGGTTGAATCAAAGTGTCTTAGATTTGTGACATTTATCTTGTTCTTGACAATAATGCAGGTGAATGGTTGAACAAGTCTCTTATAATTTATATTACAAGTATTTATTTTAATTTTTCTGACAATAGTGAAATTATTATAGGCCTAGATCTAAATCTAGATCTATATAAAATTAATATGCAACAGGTGGGGGGGGGGGATTGGCTTTCTTTTAGGGATTCAAAGGGTTAAATCGACCAAATAATTGTAAAGTCTACTCATTGGCTTTTATATCTAGATCTATTTAAATTTACAAAGTAATATTTGGGGGTTTTTTTTTGGAGGAGGGGGGGTGGGGAGAGTAATCTAATTCTTAACAAGCATTATCTTCCTTTACGGGAGTTTACGCAAATGTATTTTATTACCATCAGGGTCACGTAGTGCTTCATAAGGGCTGCCAGGTTGAGCAATGTTTGTAAACCTGTTTGTTGTTACATCTAACTGCAGTACAAAGTTGGGGCCTGAAAAACTGGATAATAGTTAAATAATTAGTTACTAGATCTAACTTAAATTAGTAACTAGTAGTATCTAGATCTAGATATCTAAACCTAGTTTAGATATTAAAGATTTTTTTTTTTTGCGTTTACAAATTTACACTTTACCTGGCTAACCTAGATTTATATAACAAAATCTATAAATAGGCATTTTAACCATGCAGTATTATTATGATTAATCAAATCATTTTAAATATCGACAACACTACGCTATAATTTTTGTTATAATATTACTAAGATTCCTCACACTTACCCAGCGACAATCCATTCCATTGGTCCATCACCTTCACCAACATTTGTTACAGCAACGCCATAATTTAATTGTTTAGTGTTTGTTGGAAGTAGTGATGTCATGTCTTTAAACATCCCATTGTTGTTACCCTGAATTTGATCAACACTGGCACTACAGACAAACAATAAAACCACAGTAAACATCCTATGTGGTTTGACAAACATGACTTTTCTAACCATATGCGTTTAATGCAGCACGCGCAATATTAAAATGTGGGACTGCAGAGAAATTCTCGTGGAGCTACTTCCTTTATTGAATGTTACATAATTATGCTCCGGTGCAGCGGCGGATTAATGGTGGGGAGTAGTGGAAAGAATTGGGCAGAAAGGGCATATATCTTGCCCCCAATTTTTTCGGGGCTCCCAAAATTTGCTCTCAAAAGAAAAAGAGAATTTAATTTTCCTACAGACTATGATTTCTGTTTGTTAAATGATCGTTTCTTCTTCTTCTTCGTTCTTAATTTTTAGTGTTGGAAGGGATCGAGCCTTATCTTCTAGAGGGTTTAAACTCGAAACTTTTTTTTTTTCGAATTTATCAACCATGAGCTTTGCCGACTCGAGCATGCTTCCATCACAATTAAATGATCGTTTGAATGTTCAAATTACCAAACAAGTAAAAGACCACATAGGGGTCATCCATAAATGACATCATACTCGTAGAGGGGAGGGGGGGGGGGGGAGTCCGTAATTTTGTGACGGTGTGTGACGAAAGGGAGGGGGGGGGGGTTCAGATGGTGGGACGTCACACTTTTGCATTATAAAAAAGCAATGTTAGAAAAACGAATCTTAGACGTTATTTCGCGTTTTAGAAAACTGCTTTAATAAATTGCAATAGGAATTGATTAAAATACTCTATTTTGACAGAGTTCAGACAAGATTTTGGGAAAATATCGATATTTTAAGAAAAATGCAACTGCAATTTTGAGGGGGGTCGTAGGCTGAGGTGTCTGGCTTTTTGTGACGATATGTGTGACGGAGTGGAGGGGGGAGTTAAAAATCGTCAAAAAAGCGTGACGTCATTTATGGATGACCCCATATGAGTAACTGTCCCCCCCCCCCCTCACGTCAATATCAAATGTATGTTACCTCAAGCGACGCCCCCTAAAACAACAAAAGTCTCATTTCCAGTACACACAGTTGATCAACCAAGTTCAGACAAACAAAAAAAAAAAAAAACAATACATACAGACTTTTATTAAAACAGGCCAGAAAAACCACATTTTATGAGTTTATGACATATCAGTTAAATTGTTAAAAATAAAATGAAGCCGATAGCAACATATTCACAAACAGTGAAATGAATCAAAACGAAATACGTCGTCAACCGGAAAATAGCAAACACCCGGGGAAAAAAACGATATAAAAATACCTACAATCCTACACATGCTTATACACCTACATGGATATATATATATATATATATATATATATATATATATATATATATATATATATATATATATATATATATATGTTTTTGTAAGGGGGGTGGGTGGGTGACACCATGAGGTACCGCACGGGGTAACACCCGGCTCTGACTATATGTATTTTTATTTACCGCTTTCCAATCAACATTAAAATTTAGAATCTAGTCCATTTTCAGCCATTGTCAGTGTGTCCCGTCCCCCCCCCCCCCCCCCTCTGTACAGTCCTATCATTAACAGAGGAATTTACGTTTCTAGTCCAACTTTGAAATGCAAAGATAAAAAAATCTGAGTAAACTTATTTTTAGATACTTTTGTAATTACATACAAGATGCTTAAATTATAGCGTAATTAAAAATATACATATTAGATATATGGTTATAGTTACAGGACCCTCAAACAGTTTCCTCCAGTGGCCCCGCTCAAGCTTTATCCGCCCCTGCTCTAGTGGAGTTAATTGAGTGTAGTTGAAGGCGAAGGTGAGCATTAAAAATGTATGCGTTAGCACAAGCCAACTTTGTTGTTGGGGCAGGCATACTTTTACTCTGTGATTAAGATACAGCTGTTGAGAGTTATAGCCAACATTAATTAGTATTATAATATAACACATTTTTCAACTTTGTAGATAAAAATAGTTTAGCAGTTTATATAAGCGACTTCTACAACTCACTAACATCACGGCGTCATCTGACATTTCAACAAAGGGAGACAACAATAACAAAATAGGACTATTTAAAATTGTCTTTTCTTGCGTCCTTGGGAAAGTGCACATATTAATTTAAACATCACATGACAAACAAATATGATATTTAAAACCACCACTACCCCATATAAAGTGCTACAATATTTTCATAGACCACAATTAAAACATTTCTAGATATTATCCCAACCAGTTAGAAAAACCACACAATTTAATCACTTAAAAAAAAAACAGTTATCTTTAAAAACAATTCCTGAACCTTATACCATGATTTAAAAGAGTGTGAAAGACAGGTATGTCAACTTATTCATCTAGAATTTTAAGAGTAAAGAAGATAATAATGCAGTTACTTAGTTTTATTCTATACCACCCCCATCTAGTCTTAGATAAAATATACAACCCTAGTCACCATCTGGTAAGTTTACAGTGAGTGAAGGGAAATCTGTAGCATAATAGGAATTTGGTGGCCTCTGCACAGCACACAACTTCCGTGACTATAGCATTCCTAAACGATTTTCATAAAATATTAAAGATAATACTATTACCTACAAAATTATGTATAAAAATAAAATGTGAATGTGAAGTTGCTTTTGTTCTTGCTCTATTTATAACCCTACAAAAATTAAAATACAATGGCTTTAATTTTAAACCAGATAAAATGTATCTTTGTGAAATAATGACAGCATTGAATTAACATGCTCAGGATTACAATTGAACATATGAAACGGACAGTCACAGACCTGTTGCAATGATTGATATTATGAGAACTTTTGGCATTTATTTTTAAATGGTAAACTGTTAAAAGCGGTAAATATATGCAACTAGACTAAAAAGTGTAAACTGTTGTAGCTATTTTTTTAGCAGCCAGGTAAGGAGGTTTGCCACAGACATAAGGACAGATACTGTGAAGTAAATAAAAAACAACACATTTTTTGGTTTGAGAAAAACAAGTTGATTATTGCAGCCAGGATTAAAGTTCTTGATCCCATCACATACAAGTTTTGTGTATCAAAAGTACAGGTATTTTTATGAAATATATATGCAGTATAAAAAGAAAGTTATAAAAAAGAAATTGGGAGTAACTCTGTCACCTATTTGGGTATACTAATGGTGTAACAAGCTGTTCTAAGGGAAGGAACTCTCACATCATTGATTCAAACAAAAGATCCATTAAGTGATCAGACTTTAACAATATTTAAACTAGGCTTTTAAGTGAGGTTGCCAGATAATTAATTTAAAAAATAACAATACAACAATTATTGCATTGAAAAAAGATAAAAGAAAAAACCTACATTATCACAACATCTAGAAAATAGAGAAAAAAATTGCCTGATTACCATTTACATTTAGTATTATAAAAAATGTACAAATAGAGGTATTTAAAATAATATGATTATGACATTTATAAACATATGAAAACAAAACTATTCTAAAATGTCATTTCCAAGTGGTGGTTTTAATGGAAAATTTCATACAGAATTTACTTGAACATGGAATAGTGGCTATACACCTGATTGTTTACATTACACAGACTTGTCTGCACAGAAATAAATACCATCAAAGATTCAGATACTGATAAATTAAATAATTGGAGGCTTTCCCACCAATAAAATATAAAATTTTTGTTCTATACTTTTGGCGCAAACCCATAAAGCTGTAAACATTTTGAACAACCACAGAAAAATATTCTTTGTGATATAACTGAATATGTATTCTTGCCAACTTGAATGAAAACAGAGCTGCCTTAACAAACTAAAGTGATGAACACTTAGGTACATAGAACACAACAGTCTAGTTTGTCAGCTGGGAGAAACAAGAATTATTTGTTTATATCTGATAACCAACAGTAGGAGGCACAGGCTTAACACTTTAGGCTTAAGGGTATTAGAACATTTAAACATAGATATAAAATATTTGAGATAAAAAGCATGTCCAAATTATTGTTCCATATCAACAAGAGATTTGGAGAAGCTATTAGAAGGCTTAGAGCAAAATGAAATAGGCCTATGCAAACAAAAACACAGAGGCCATCTAGGATAACAATCTCATGTTATAACATTAGACGGTGGAACAGGATTAATAATAAAGCGAACAGACAGTGGCTACAATTATTAATAGTTTTTAATTCCTTATAATGTTATGGAAAATATGACTTTAAATTAGTGAGAATTCGTGATTTTAAAATAATACAAATTCTAGTTTACAAGTAATAATAGTCCTTGTATAGATGGATTTTTAAAAAAGTAGGCCTACCCTAAAATGACAAACTTCAGCTTAAAAAAGAGGTTGCATATTTTATAAGTATAACAATTATTTTTACATTATGCACAAGTTGCATGCCATGTGGAAATCAAAACCTTGAGATCCACTCCTGATGGACGAAGTTTTTCAAGTGGCAACAAAAAATATATTACAGTACAAGGTTATAAATAGTAAGACATTCAAGAATCTCTTTATAACAGCTGGCATAGACTTTTTTACATACTTGACATAAAAAATAAACTTAATATACATTAAGTAGGCCTACAGAAAAATATAAAATGGTTTCCCTATAACAATTAAAACGGAAACTTACATTTTTAAAAATAATTTGTAAACCCTGTTAAATGTTTAGTGTTGTAAAGTTATATGTTAAAATTTCTCAGGTTTCTCTTATTCTTCTTCTTAAAGCAATAACTTTAAAAATTGATACATATACAGTTAAACCACAACAAACTGAAAATATAACAATACAAAGAAGGCTAATTTCCAACATAGATTAGAAGAGCCATATAGACAGGGGCAGACTTGGAAGTTGTGTACAAGCTGCAAGCGCTGGATGTACGGAGTAACAAGGACTTATTATTTTAGCTAATCATATGGCTGACGCTATAGAAATTGTAATACTGTTATATACCAATGTTTTACCTAATTGGCTTTTCTAAAATGTAATAAAGCATAATTTGTGGAATGTTACTTACTTCTGCCTTTTTAAGTTTATGTAGGGAACATTTTCAAAACAGTTGGTAGTGAGTATAAAATATTTTTCATTCAACTTTAAAAAAAAATAAGATGGGAGAAAAAATCTGCCTATACCCACAGAATGAAAAAATATCATACAATATAAATTAAATCTCTTGTATTGAACTCACATTTTAAATGCATAATAATTTTAAAACACATAAGCTTAACCAAATGTATCTATCCCCAAATATTTCTTTAAAATTTCAAATAGTTCAATCTATTTTACTGCCTGCAACTTAACTGTAACCTAGTTAATCTTTCAAAAATATTTTTTTTATTTTATAAGTAAGGCTATACATTTGGAAGCTCAAAATTGGTTTAAAATATTTTGCACAGAGCATTTGCAAAAATGTTCTTCTTATTGGAAGAAATGCAAGATTAGAATGTATTGATGTGCCATTTATGTCATGAGGGTGCAGTGCTAACTGGGTAGGAGGAATCTACAAATGTGATTAAAAAAGGTCTTCGTTCATCTCCTCATGGGTGCTCAGCTGCTCTCTGGTGGTGCGATCAATGGATGTCACAGCTCGGCGAATGTTGGTCTTTGGTCGCAGGGAGCTCAGGTCACAGGACATGGCATTCCTATCTGAAAACATTCAGCGAGGTCAAATAATAAAATTAGGAAAGTTATATTTTGATTACAAAAAACCATTAAAAATACTAGGTGTATAAAAGAAAGTTTTAAATTAAGAAACTGCATCTCTTATTTAACAAAATGTGTTGGTTTCAGTAAAAAAAAAAAACATTTTATCAGTGCTTGAATAAGGAACTTAATTGCGCTAGAAAGTTGTGAAAAATAAGTAAAAGACAAACAAAAAAATTTCATTGCTTTTAGCAATACATAAGAAATTGCATAAATTTTTAAAATTAACAACAGAATATCAAATTTTGGTAAAACAAAATGATTACAATTTAAATAACCAAATGAAAATTTTAAAATGGAAGAATGCAACAACAATCTGTCTGTTGCTGCTGTGTCTGGTGTTAACAATATCCAGTTCTATTTATAGTGTTATGTACAGTAGCTAATGGAAGTGCTTATTTCAGTCAACTGTTGGTGAAATAAAGTTCTTATTCTGCTCAATGATTAATGATCTATATTTAGCTTCTATTTACATGTATACACATTTTTAGAATTTTTGGACATAATTTTGACTGATTTTACGTAATGCTAAATTTTGTCAGTTGTTTTAAGGGTCAGCATGGCTGAGTGTATGGCAGCTATCAAGATGGTTTGGAGTTTAGAGCCGAGTATAGCTGGGTTTTTTTTATTGCACAAATAACATTAACAGTTTACATTTTTTAATGCATTATTTATTTGAGTTGGGTTTGAGATTAGGACTAGTCTAAGAAAATAATGATTTTTATTACAGCCTATTTCAATAAAATAGGTGTCTTTTATAGCCTCTACATGTTATGCAAGCGCTTTTGTTTTTTACCTCAGATATTTTTTTATTATGGTAGATGAAATAAGGAACACGCTTATTTGCTAAAAACCTTAAAGAGGATTTTTTTTAACACAGTGTTAATTTCCTCAAAAGCTCATTAGAAAATATAACCACATCACTTATTTTGTCTACTGTTGAAAGAAAAGCACTACCATAGCTAATCTGAGACTAAATCTTTATTTTTAAAGATTACAATTGATACTCATGAAGGATTTTCTTTAAACACTAAATCAGCAATCTAATTTAGTAGCTAAATTTGTAAATAAGCTGTCTACTTTGTATACAAGATATACAAAATTATTTTAAAAGCCAACCTATTTCCACCATGACATAATAATCCTTCAACCTTACAATAGTTTAAAATTAAAATGCCAAGGCTAAGTGTGTAAATATGAAAAGATGTTATAAATGTTTTTCTGATCTGTACAAAATGTCCAAAATATCTGACTACGGCACCAGTTACATGCTGTTGTTCCTATCTATTGGACCATAAAAAAATGTACCATGCAGTGTGGGGAAACGTTTTGACATGCCAAATCTAAACTGAAGGAAATGTTCACAGCTGCAGAACATATCAAACTCACAGTGTTTCAGTGTGTCATAGAGAGTTCACAATTAAAAACAACCTTGCTATGTGTAGTTACAGCACATGTCTGTTCACTTCACAGTGTTCTAGTTCATGCTTAAAGCCAAGATTAAAAAGTTGACTGGCAAATACTTGGAATTTAAAAAAAAATGTACTAATAGGTGGACAATATTTTTTATGCCTTGTTGTTTCCTTAACAAGTCTGTTTACAACACTGTCTTTAATAATGTTTCTGAATGTTAACTTTTTCAGTCAGTATAGGCTATAATTTTCCCTCAAAGCAAAGAGACATCAAATCATTAGAATGGTAATTTTGTTTTGTGCAGTTAATTAAAAACTATATATTAAGAGCTCTAGCTAGTTAATGCAAAAAATAATACATATACAAATGATCATAGGAATGTACAAATTATGTGGTTTATGTCAATTTTACACAGTAAAGTTATTTAGTGAATGTTTATAGTATAGCAAATATTAAATAGAATATTAACTTAATATGTATGCTGAAAAACCCAAAATAAAAGATGTAGGTTAATAAATCTCAAGCGATTAAAACCAAATCAACATAACCTAATAATATGAAGATTTATTTAAACAGTATTTTAAAGTCTGAAACTATTAATCAAGATTTTCATGAATGGTTTGTAAAAGCTAAAGAGATATGTTGAGAAAATGAAAATTAATATTAAGACTAAATATCAAATAAAAACATAATTTGGGAACCAATGTGAAAAACACATTCTTTAGCAACATGCTAAAGTGTTAAAATGCACCTAGATGTACTGGTTTATAAATATGCATGTTGTAAAAAAAAATCTGTAACACATAAGATTACCTGGGTCAGAATTCACACCTAAAATAAAATGACAACAAAGATAGCTGAGTTAAGAAAAGCAACACATCTGAGATGAAGTGTACATCATTTGTTAGTTGAAATAGTTACCAATACACAAGAGTTGCCCATTACACAATTCAGAAAAAAATTATATTAGATAAGAAGCATAAAAGAAAAAGAGGAATCTTAAACTGATGTAAATTACATGATGAGATATCAGAACTATTCAGATTACAATTGTTACAGAGTGTAATAATCCTTCTTGTGCCCATCTCACCCCCCCCCCCCCCCCCCCCCCCCAAAGCTATGCTGTGCGGTTTTTCAAAAAAATGTGAATGAAGATGTTTCTAGTAGTCATACCTAAATTACTCTATAGTTAGATAAACTATTTACATTGATTGAAGTTGTAATGAAAATATAATTAAAATCCAAAGACATTTTTATGTTATTCATTCAATAGTCATAAAATACACAAATCAGTTAAAGAAGTAATTTTTTATTAGGAGGCATTGCTGATTATTTCATCTAACTGGAAACTCAAACATAATCAAAAGTGTTAAAGGAAATAATAAACTACTTTATTATGAGAGAAGAATCACAATAAAACCAAACCGTTGCAATTTCGTTTTCAAGATAAAGCACATTCAGCTAACAACAAGTTTTCCCCTAGGTAAAACACTGGCTTATTGAAACATCATATCATCAAACTTCCTTTCAAATCATGATCAATAACTTTATTCTCCACCTACTCAAAGATTATGGTTTATAACCCACCCAACACATTTGTGGGGACTAGAAAAATAGCCTATAGCCTGTTTTTAAGGTTGGGGTGAGAAATATATGATGATGGTTTAGAGGTTATATATGTTACTATTGAGAATATTCAATATAGTGATCCATCAATTATCAAGTACCAAATATATTACATTAGTGCTTCACATGTAGATTGACTAGAGTTGACATTGTAAAATAATTTCAACAAAGTAAAAAATGAAAAAGAAACTTGTCAGTTGTGTGAGTAATATAAAACACTAGAGACAGAAGATCTGACACCAAACTGAATAGAACAGAGAGCAAGCCTAAACCTGATGTAAACAAAGTCCTCTACCAACCTCTACAATCTGTCACCTGTCAACTGGTTAATACAAATAAATGATGGTCATGCACATGCAGTACAAGTATCTTTGCTCGTAGGGGGAAAACAGAAAATATCATTGCTTTAACATTCTAATGATAAAGCAAAGAAAGGGTAAACAGTTACCACAGAGTGGTAATTACAACAACAGAAGTATGGTCAAGTTGGCTGGGTCAACTAGATAGTCCCACAGAGGGCAGACAGCATAGAATCAGAATAGAGAGAGGGCAGACAGCATTGAATCAGAATAGAGAGAGGGCAGACAGCATAGAATCAGAATAGAGAGAGGGCAGACAGCATAGAATCGGAATAGAGAGAGGGCAGACAGCATAGAATCAGAATAGAGAGAGGGCAGACAGCATAGAATCAGAATAGAGAGAGGGCAGACAGCGTAGAATCAGAATAGAGAGAGAGGGCAGACAGCATAGAATCAGAACAGAGAGAGGGCAGACAGCATAGAATCAGAAGAGAGAGAGGGCAGACAGCATACATCCAAAACAAAACAGTGTGAGGGCAGACAGCATACATCCAAAACAAAACAGTGTGAGGGCAGACAGCATACATCCAAAACAAAACAGTGAGAGGGCAGACAGCATACATCCAAAACAAAACAGTGTAAAGACAGACAACAGCAGATTAACTGGCTAATATAGTGTAAAGACAGACAACAGATATCTGTCTGTTATAGTGTAAAGACAGACAACAGCAGATTAACTGGCTGATATAATATGGAGCCAGAAAACTGTCTATTACTGGCACAGCCACTGATTCATGGAGTATAGATGTAAATTACCACAAAAACTAAAAAACAAACAACCCCAGAGCAAAGATACTGACAGTAAATCTCACTTACAGTGTGGCTCCCTAAGAAAAGAGCATACATAGGATGTGTTTTTATGGGAGTGGGCCAGATATTGACTCCAGTGTAAATGATTTTCACTGTGATATGAATCCAGTTCCAACAAGATTTTTATAACACTGGTAACTGTTTGCTGGACAGACTAAACATTGAACATGAAAAGAATCAGCGCCTTTAAACTGCAAGCGGAATCTGTTCATGAACAGAATAGTTTTGGTGTTTGGTGAGAGGCCAGCCACAGAGAGCAGGAAGTTTCTGATGGCTACAGCACTTCTCACTGACCCAGCAGTTACAAATGTTTCTCATTGGAACTGGACTGCGTTACTACACAAACAATGTCAGATAACAGATTATACCTGCTGATTTCAAACACCTGGAATACTGAAATACAAATGGTCAGTTGTAACTATTTTAACATTTCATTCAACAAACTACGAGAATTTAGTCGTTTCAAATGTTAATTAGCATGCGGTTTCAAGACATGCTCAAGGCAATGTGAACTTGCTTCATTTGAATCAAAATTAGAAGAAAAAGACCTTATTCTTTAAAATATGTTTACCCTAAGCAGAAATTTCATCTAATATTTTGTTTGCATTAATTGTTTGTCTTTTAAAATAAATTTAATATTTAAAAAATATTTTTAAATGAAGGTAAAAATATAATTAAAAACAAATTTTGTTTCATTAAGAGTACATGAAAAATTAGCATAATGTAAAAAAGAAAGCAAATAAATTATAATAAAAATATAATTTTAATGTAAAATTTATTGTTGTTTTTTAAAAACCCCACAAAAAATATAATTGATTATACTGGTTAAAAACAAACTCAAAAATAAGTGTACGTATAGTGCTCTTTCATAAAGTTAGTAAAAACGTAATATACTTGATCAATGCCCCCTTACCGGTCAAAGAGTTGAGTAATCTGCGTAGCTCATGGAGGCTAATAAATCTTAGAATAACAATTACAATCTTTTACCACCAAATTAACAAGAATCTGCTTAACTTAATCTTACATGCAGGACAAACTAAAGAATAAATTGCATTCTCTTATTAAAAAAAGTTAACTTAATTAACCTCATGTTAGTAAAGGTACCATGCTCCCCATTCCCATTAGGGTTTTGCTTATGATTACAGGTAGTACTAGCAGTGGCTACCTCAGGTAAATAATTACTTCTAGAACAACATTAGTACTTCAATCTAAGTCAAGATTCTCAAGCAAGTCTGTTTGGTTCCGATCACCATGACCTAACTGTACTCTGAAAACAGGTCATGTTTCTCATATAAACTAACCAAATAATAGCAACTACAAGTCACATGACATCCAACTTACTTGATGACCTCTTCCTGTTCTCATATCTGACAGTTTTAGCCCGTCTGGCTATTGTTTTACGAGCCATTAAACCATTTCTGATAATCAATGGATTTTCTGAAGAAATTTTTGCTTCTTGTGCTAAATCTTCAAAGAAATCTAGAAACACAGAGATGTAATTTTCAAAATAGGGTAATGAGGCATTAAATAATGATAATACAGAAAATAAAATTAAAAAATTGTTGACCATTTTTTTTACTATAGTTCTATTCTATTCTACAAGTAACAGTGTAACTACTACAGCTGAGAAAGTGGATGAAAAAGTATATCATTATTGTCACAAACCTTTCAACTTTTTCACATTGATAGTCATTTCTTTTTTTACTTCTGTTTCTATTCGATGTGACTGTGAGATAACTGCCTGGTCAAGACACTTTAATGATAGCTCCGCCTCCTTCAACCTCTGCTCAGCTGCGATTCTTGCTTTGATTTCATCCTAATAATAAGTAACAAATTGGATATCAATATAAGAAATTTACAATTTACCTCACAATAAGATGTTTCAGATTCTGAATGTTGTTTTTTTTAAATTTCACTACTTGAGGTAATTAGACTAACCTTCAATTCTTTTTCTGTCATAGCTTTTTGTGAAACCAGGTCTTCTATGGTAGACTCCAGCTCATGTGCATGTTCTGATATTGCTGTCTTCTCTTCTTCCAACTGTTCCAGTCTTTCCTGTTTGTCTCGAAGTCTGAAAAAAAAAATTATATATTTGGCAACCAATGTTTGTGGAAATTTAATTGATAACAATTTTAAAATAGAAACATTGCTCTTTTAAAAATAATGACAAAAACATGAAAGGAAATGATAAAATAAAAGGAAATACAAGGAAAAGGCACTATAATAACTTATGATGTTTCTACCCATAGTCTTCTTCAGATTTATCTATAGACAAAATGCAAATAAACGCTGTTTCATCAGTCAAATTTTAGCCCAAAAGGGTAAAATTTAAAATGATGTGATTTACCTCATTTCAGCAGAGGTCTTTTCATTCTCAACATCCCTAGTGAGGTTCTCAATGTCCTGGAGCTGTTTCTGTAAGGCTTCAGATCTCTGTGACAAGCTCTGCTTCTCTTTGCTCAGGTTGGATTGCTCTTCCATACTTTGCTTTAGTTCATCCAGGATTCTCTGTTTGTCTTTATGTAAATGCTACAGAGAGATTCATGTATTGAGACATTTTTAGAGCTTTAATCCAAACATTTTTCAACACAAATAATTAAAGCACATACTACTCTTAAGTAAAGTATTTTGTGTACCATTTTTATATTTGAAGCTGTCTAAAAATATCCCTGAACCTTTCAGCACTGCAGTTGCTTAAGGTTAAAAAAAATGTTTATG
This sequence comes from Physella acuta, assembly GCF_028476545.2. Taxonomy (NCBI): domain Eukaryota; kingdom Metazoa; phylum Mollusca; class Gastropoda; family Physidae; genus Physella; species Physella acuta. The sequence goes on along the minus strand of NW_026731892.1, from coordinate 330,755 downwards.
TTTTTGAAACTAACTTAAGAGGTAAAAAGCAATGCTATTTTTAGAACTTGGTTTTGTGTTCTTATGTTAAGATTTCCCAAATTAAAAAATATCTCTTTCTCATTGTACACAGAATATATATATATATATATATATATATATTTCTATACTGTGACTTTTTTATTTTCTATCATGTTAATAACAAGCCAGCCAATGTAAAAAAATGTGTTTTTATTTTGGTGTTAGTTATTTTTAAATTAATGTTTCTCAGGTTCAAAAGTATTTACTTGATTTTTACCCTGTTTATGGGACAGTTGTGCCCCTTCTCTCCAATCCTTAAAGTGTCAGTTAAAGTTAAGTAACTCACTAATGGAACAAACCTTTATATTGAATTTGATTACATTCATAAAATTTGGTTTATAATGATCTGAACACAAAAATGTATCATGTCTCTATACCATGTGGATAATTATCTAAACAAAAACAAAAGCATGTCATGTATACCTCCAGCTGCTGACTTTGTTTGATTAAAGACGTAGCGAGGGCGACTCTTTCATTCTCTACCTCCTGGGCCAGTGTGTTGGTCTCCTCCAGCTCTCTGACAGACAACAGATGGCATTGTAATCAGTTGACAGACATGTTTGACAGACATGTTTGACAGACATACTGACAGACAACAGATGGCAGACATGTTTGACAGACATGTTTGACAGACATACTGACAGACAACAGATGGCAGACATGTTTGACAGACATGTTTGACAGACATACTGACACACAACAGATGGCAGACATGTTTGACAGACAACAGATGGCAGACATGTTTGACAGACATGTTTGACAGACATACTGACACACAACAGATGGCAGACATGTTTGACAGACATGTTTGACAGACATACTGACACACAACAGATGGCAGACATGTTTGACAGACAACAGATGGCAGACATGTTTGACAGACAACAGATGGCAGACATGTTTGACAGACATGTTTGACAGACATACTGACACACAACAGATGGCAGACATGTTTGACAGACATGTTTGACAGACATACTGACACACAACAGATGGCAGACATGTTTGACAGACAACAGATGGCAGACATGTTTGACAGACATGTTTGACAGACATACTGACACACAACAGATGGCAGACATGTTTGACAGACATGGTTGACAGACATACTGACACACAACAGATGGCAGACATGTTTGACAGACAACAGATGGCAGACATGTTTGACAGACATGTTTGACAGACATGTTTGACAGACAACAGATGGCAGACATGTTTGACAGACAACAGATGGCAGACATGTTTGACAGACAACAGATGGCAGACATGTTTGACAGACATGTTTGACAGACAACAGATGGCAGACATGTTTGACAGACATGTTGGACAATGGTAGAGCAGCAAAAAAAAAAGCTATATCATTTTCTTATCTCAATATCTTACAATAATCTTTGTAAGGCCAAGCAATTCTTAAAAGCTTACAATTTTATCCTTTCATATTCCTCTTTTATTTCCTTTGTGAAGTTTTCTAGCTTTATTTTTTCTTTTTCCAACTCTTGGTTCACCCTTTCCAATTCCTTTAAAAAAATATAAATTTATAACTCATTATAAGGAAGTCACAATGTTAAATATGTACTTTAATTAAGATTAAAATGTTTTTAAACAAAAAAATAAAGTGTATTTATATTTTCTAGTAGAAAAAGGGACAATTACTTCTGTTTTCATTTTTTCTTCAGATAACGCTAAAACTTCAGATTGTAATCGATCTGGGGAATAAAGCAACAAAATGTAATTTACAAAGACACAATTGTAATGTACAAACTTTAAAGTAGAAATGTTTACAACAATAAAGCAACAAAATGTAATTTACAAAGACACAATTGTAATGTACAAACTTTAAAGTAGAAATGTTTACAACAATAAAGCAACAAAATGTAATTTACAAAGACACAATTGTAGTGTACAAACTTTAAAGTAGAAATGTTTACAACAATAAAGCAACAAAATGTAATGTACAAAGACACCGTGGTAATGTACAAACTTCTAATTTAGCAGAGATAAAAAAAAAGTAGAAATGTTTACACACAACACTCAATAACAAAGCCAATGATTGTGCTGTTTCTCACCTATGTAATTTTGTTTTTCAATGGCCATTTCTAAACCTTGATTTTCTAATGTACGAATCATTTCATCGCCAAGCTGAGTATTTTTCCAAGTTCTAAAAGTTACCATACAAAAAAAAAGAATTAACCAAATATTTATTTAATTCTAAACTTTCATAATGGCAGCAAACAATACAAGGTATTAAGAAGTTACATTAAAGAAATTAAATTCCCACAGCATTAGGATGAGTTAAAGTGGGCAAGTTTAAAATGGGAACAATAAGTGATAATCCTGAAGCTAACAAACATTAGCATTGACAGGTAGCTGGAGGCAGCCCCAGCATTTATCTCCCTTTCTGGGCCTGCTGGGGTGGAGTTATCAATGGGTCCCATTCATAACTTACACTCTTCTTGATCTCTCCAGGATCTCTAGCCAGGAATTTCTTTCATACTCACTCTCTGCTGACAAGATAAGCTTCCCCTGAAAGTAAGTAAATAAAAAGGTCCTGTGCTATGTGGCTTTAAGAGGTAATCAATTAAATAGTGCAGAAACAATATTCTTTACCCAAGGCTTGCTGTGAATTCCTATATTTATTTGTTGTTATAATGGAGTATTTAAAGCATAAAAAGTTAATTAAAAATATCTATAGTGTGATGCAGGAATCACTATGCTATTTTTTTTCCACTGTCAATGTTTGTGCAAGCAGAGACAGCAAAGTGACAAAAAAGTGGTGAAGTTAAAAAAACAAAACAAACAGTAGTAGCATGAAAAGGTGGGGGCGATGTGACCACAGAATGCAAGGAATGTGGGGGAGAAAACAACTGACCTGAAGACTCTAAGTTAACATCTTAAACATATAAACAAAGGAAATGCAAATTAGGAGATCTTTGACCTTTCCACCTGTTTGTTGACTTACTGGCCCTCATCTGTGCTTGTAAGACCTGAACAAACCATTTGTGTAGCCACTGTCCTGATCAATGTTTATTTAAGAGTCCCCTGCTTGCCCTCCCCATTTGATTTCCTTCCAGCCTCCTATTTTTGATTGGGTTTTTTTCTAGTTTGCTTTCACCAGCCCTAGTTAGTATGACTTATTCAGATTGTTAAGAAAACTGTACCTCACAATACTTTTTCTGACACAGAAGAAAAAAGTATATACACAGTAAGTGTCAACTTCAGCACACACACAACACTACAGCGCATGCAAAAAACATTAGCCACTTTTAGCTACAAACAAACATGTCATCCATGTATTCCTAAACCAGCAAAGATATTCTTGCAGCTGACAGGTGAAACAGACTGAACTAAATCTTCTTACCCCACCAATCTCTGGACTTTCTATCTGCAAACAAAATGGCTGTTGTTGTTCTCTGCAAGCTTTAAAATGACATTCTCCCAAAGGTAACACTCCCTAAAGATCATTTTTAAAAATTTCACGTTAAAAGAAATTCTCTCAAACAGAAGATGTACAGGTTTTTTTAAATTAGCCAAAAATAAACTAGTGATTTTTAAAATTCACGTTTCAAATTCCAGACTTTTTTCAGACATTGTATAAACTTGCTAAAAGCGAATCAATTTAACTAAGAATATTTTTCTTTAACAAGATTACAACTTTCTGGTAATGTAAAAGCATTGAGTAAATAATGTCAAGCTGAATTCAATACCTTAGGGTGAATGTTAAAATATTCTCTTCTCTCATAATCTTTTTTCTCATTTGCATCATAGTACATAAGGAATCCATCCTTTACTAGAAAAAATCTACACAGAAAAAAAAGATCCCTGAATGATTTATTATCAGCATTAATGAACAAGTTTTGCTAGCTTAAAAAATAATGTCAAATAAGAAGTTTAATTAAACAAATAATTAAACAATACATAAATTAATTTTGAATGTGTGTTCTGACAGTTTATTATTGTATACCAAGTGGCTACAAAAATACATCAAAAGTGTGTTTAACACAGCATATCTTGTATCTTTGAGATCTAAAAGTTTCTTTGGAAAATTTGTTTAGTGAATTGTAAAAAGTGAATGAGGAAATGTCTACTTACCTTTTTGACCATTTACTAGACTGGTGATTGAAAGGCTTCTTCAACAAGATTCCATGAATCTGTATCCTGGTGGCCCAGTCTCTTGAAGATGCTCGGCGGCCGATCTCAGGCATATTATTGTTCATTGCACAGTTAACTCCAGTGAATTTTTATGTGTGGAAAACTTTCACTGAACTTTATATATTTACATTATGATTACTTCAAAGTCTTGTTAATCAACATCTGATAATCCATGTTATCTATTTCAAATTAAACACACACCATAACACAGGCCAGACTACAAAAGCTGAGGCCAAAGAAGAAACAATTCAATGTGGCCATATTACATTTGCCAACTTAAAATGAAAACTTCACCCCCAAAACTCTCATTAGTTCCCTTTGTCAACAATGAAAGAAGTTTGGCTTTAAAAATCCAAAATATTTTGAGTGCATATGACAGACAGTGTGTGACACTGTAAACAGACAACAAAGGATTAATCCTCAAACAAGCACAGCAATGGCACAGGGAAGATTTTCTGGGTGTTCTCCTCATTCAATATTCAAACTAATATTAAGTAAACTTCATTAAATTACTTCCTGTACCAGCTTTCCTAGGTTTTACCTAATAGATTGAGCAAGTAATTATCAGCATCAAAAGTGTCTTTAAAGTACCAAAACTATTTTAAGAATAAATTTAAAAAGAAAAGGTATTTTGATATCATATAACAGTAACAGAGAAACAGAGTTGATTTATTTTGAAATCATTGTGTATGCTGAAATATGTGCTATTACCCTTAATCAGCAAACATCAATGAAAAAAGTATTCATTTTTTACCTAGGCCTAGGTATGTTTTAAAAAAAAAAATGAGTGTGTTCTATGTGTGTAGTAGATAAGACTATTGTAGACAGCTATGGAGCTGAATACTTTTTTTTCATTGATGTTTGCTAAATACTGGATCTGATTATTTTTACCACCATTATTATTCAGTAAATACTGGATTACTATAAATATTGTGACCAACATTTATTATTTACTGTTTAGCTCTCTAGGTCAGTTACTGACTCTGACCTAAATTTTTAAATTAAATAATAAATAAAGTGTACATGAAAGCCCTCACCTAACCTTAAGTAAAAGCAGGTAAAATGGAAATAAAGTCAATAAACATTGAAAAATCAACCCCATTCATTTTCATATTTCCATTTTATATAGTTACAGTGAAACAGCTGACTAGCTAAATCTTGCTCTAGTACAGTAGTTATAATGACTAGAATAACTAGAATCTAGAACATCAGTGAAACTTTTTTTTTGGTAAGATCAAAAAGTAAAATACAAATATTTTAAGAAAAATAATAATGCTACGTGTTATTCCAGTGTCTGATATTGCCACAATAATTACATCTTCTTTGAAAAGGGGGGTGAGATTACTGGTAGTTAATTAAATACAATATGATTTGCTAATATAACTAACTCTATCCTAACCCAAACCCAAGCCTTAACATAGCCCTTAACCTCATTCTTTTTTACCACAACACTAAAACCTGAAATTACAATACTAAACAACCTAACACCCATTTTTGGAAGAGTCTATTGTCAAATTTCAATAATACCAATACTCCAAATAATGAAATCACGGCACTATCAATCACTAGAAGATGTAGAACTGGTCTCAAATAACGGTATTGGGTTAATTTGGTACATTCTCTGGGATTCTGCTAGATCCAACATCAGCCAATGGAGCGCACATAATACCCCAGGGAGCAATATGCTGGTATATTGGTATTACTATTAGGGTTTGGGTAAGTGATAGAGTGATAGGCAAAAGGGTAAGTTACCTTAACTTGACATTAGTAAAAGTAAGTCATTTGTAAGCCTTAAATAAAGTATTTGAACATTAGTATACAATTAGAATACGCCCCCCCCTCCCCTCTCTCTCTGAGCAGGGTGGGATTTGGTGCTAAGGCAAAGATTTAGTGCCACAGGGTCCCCTGTGAGTAATATGGTATCTACATTGTTTTAATGAGTGTGATAAACTAAGGATATGGTAGCACATGATCAAAGAAATAAGTACCTGCTTTGTTTACATTAAAATTTATAACTTAGGTCGATTGAATGTATTGATTGAGAAATATCTCTTAAATTAAAATATTGTATAAGCCTTTCACCTGAGACTAGTAAGACAGACGCAGCATGTTGGACCAGTAAGCTAGATTAAGTTAAGTGAATAGAAATAGATACTAATAGATAGATCTCTCTATTTATTACATTTAACTCTAGTAGTCTCTTCTCTAGCTACTAGCTAGGTCCTAGGCCAGGCTTTAGTTAGGTTTAGGCTAGGATAGGAGTGTGAATGTAGGAAAATTCAGACTAGTCACTAGAATAGTACTAGAGTCTAGATCTAGTAGTAACTAGATCTAGCTCTTGAGTTTGACAATGACTCAGTACAGTAGGTTAGGTAGAAGTAGAGTGACAAGTCTAAGAGTAAGACCAACTGTCAAGCTAGTAACTAGATCTAGATCTACCAACTTACTATTACTAAGCTTTGGCTTAGACCTAGATAATCTAGATCCAGCTGTAACAGAGTCAGAGTGTATAGCTGCTATTGCTAGCTAGATCTAGATCTATTAGCTAAGATAAGGTTCACTAATCACTGACTGAGAACACCAGTCTACAGAGTAATTCACAGCACAGACAAATTAATTAATTTTGAATTTTTTTCTTTACTTCACACTTTGTGACTTTACTTTTAATTTTTAATACTTTACCTTGCTTTGTTTAATATTTTATTTGATTTCCAATATTCCAATAATTCGTTATAAGTATAAGCCTACTAGATCTAGATTCTAATTATGTTGGTATATAAGTTCTAATGTTAATTAAATAGCATAAAGAAAGAAAACCAATTAAATGAAACATCATGCCACAGGGAAGTAGACTTTCTACTATCCTCAATAAACTATCACTGTTTACGTGAACACAACACATCAATAGGGCAAAGGAAGTGTGCATTACCTCCCTTTTATAAATCGGGATACTGTGGGCGTGGCCAAGTTGACAGTCGAACCCTGCGCATGTTGTGAATAATAGGATGCGTTTAGAAACAATAGAAATAGTCTAGGCCCTACAATTTACATATTTCTAGAGTCTATACACGATCATGATAGATTTAATAAACTGCAATATAAGCTATCGTAAAATAGAGTAAAGTACCATTAATGAACACCGATACACAAAAAATGCGACGTGTTCCCTATGAGGGCACCTCGTTTCATTAATAATTCACCTAGAAAAAAACCGAATGGACCCTAATACTCTTTATTTATAGGAGAATAATAATAGACTATTCATCCTTGTATTCATTCGCATTTTAGATTTTACTTTTCTACTTTTTGCATGTGTCTGTATTTCCCAATAGCGAACACCTTTTTTACATTTTTTCCGAATAGCGAACACCCGTTCCTCATAGGGAACATATTCATATTTTGCTCTTTAAAGCATAACTAGGTACACAATTTTACAGTTTAAAACATTTTTAATGTGTTGTTTTGTACTAGAATGACTAAAAACGTTTTATTTTAGCTTTTATCTCTCAAATAATTCAAATAAAAATTACTCGATTTTGACGGTGTCCTTGACCCTGGGAACAGTTTATTATAAGGAAATATAGTGTTCGCTATTTGGCCCAGGTAAAAAATAGTGAGCATCATAGTAAACACCCTATTTTTTTAATAAATGGGGAAGAAAACAACGCCAATTATGGAATGTATGTTGTCAGGCATGTTAATACTTTATAATTTCAGCAAGTTTATTGACCAAAACGCAACACAATTAAAAATATAGCCTTAAGACTGGGGTGGGGGTCGCTCATCCGGAATGGCATTTAACATGGGTGCTGCCATACCAAATTTTAATCAATTCATTATACCCCTCTAGGGGCAATTGAATATAATGAAATTAATGCTGAAGAGTTCCAAAATGGACATACTACATGCCAGCACCACAGTTTCGTAAAAAAAAATCCAAATAACAGTGTAAAAAAATTTTTAAGTGGGGGTGTTCCCTATGCGGACCCGTTCCTTATTCGGCACGTTACTCTATATCTGCAATCAAATCTAGATCAACATTTAAATATAAAATATAGATCTAGATCTAGATCTAGGCCTAAAGAAACATAGTTGCATTTTTTAAAAAACTTTGTCTAACCGTAACCTACGCTCTATGGGGTTATCCATAAATGACGTCACACTTTTTTTTGACGATTTTTACCCCCCCCCCCCTCCCCTCCATCACACGTCGTCACAAAAAGCCAGACCCCCCCCCCCCTAAAATGACATCACACCTCTGCCTACACCCCCCCCCCCTCAAAATTGCAGTTGAATTTTTTTAAACAGCTATATTTTTCCAAAATCTTGTCTGAACTCTGTCAAAATAGAGTATTTTAATCAATTGTTATTACAATTTATTAAAACAGTTATCTAAAACGCAAAATAACGTCTAAAATTCGTTTTCTAACATATTGCTTTTTTATAATGCAAAAGTGTGACGTCGCACCATCTGACCCCCCCCCCCCTCCCCCTCATCACACACCGTCACAAAATTGCGGACCCCCCCTCCCCCCTACGAGTGTGACGTCATTTATTGACGACCCCTATTCTTTTCTTTAGAAAATCTATGCTATATACTACTATATAAATCTAGTATATAGTCTAGTGTGTATCTAGACTAGCTCAATAATATTAATTAAAATATAGTAACAATTGTATTCCTTGAGGCATTCGTTTTCTATATATCTAGATCTGGACTCAGTGTTTCTTCCAGACTTTTTTCTCCGGGGGGGCACTTGAAATCTTCGGGGGGGGGGGGGGGGGGGCGGTAAACTTTCTTCGGGGGGGCTGACACTGTTAAAAGTATATATTTTCTATATAAATTATATAAATTTCATTTCGTTTGGGGGGGCGGTAAAAATTTTTCGGGGGGGGCTTCGCCCCCCCGAAGAGATGCCTGGGAGAAACTCTGTCTGCAGAGGCGTAGCGACCCCTCCCGGCGCCCGGGGCGAACTTTCAGTTTGGCGCCCCCATATATATATATATATATATATATATATATATATATATATATATATATATATATATATATATATATATATATATATATATATATATATATATATATATATATATATATATATATATATATATATATATATATATATATATATATATATATATATATATATATATATATACATATATATATATATATATATATATATATATATATATATATATATATATATATATATATATATATATATATATATATATATATATATATATATATGCGTGTGTGTTTGTGTGTGCGACAGCCTGGAAAAAAAATTAACAATTACGCTGATTGTCGTTCCCTAAAACTTCACTTGACGCCAATTAATTTCCCCTTAAGATGCAGAAACGAATAACACGTAGAAAATCAAAAGAGCTTAGAACAGTGGGCTCCATCGAACCCGAGAGGTTCGGTAATTCAGTCTCAGTGCTTCCGCGGAGGTCAAGACACACACCCGACTCATAGGATTCCCGATCGGATTTTCTCATTGTGGACGATACAACTATTAAGGAGGGTTCGGTGATTGCGCATATGAAACTGGTGGGGTTCGGTACTCCAAAAAATTAAGAACCACTGCTTTAGGGTGTATTTTGTAGAAGGTGCAAGCCTTATTTGGTCTACTTTTGGTCGTGTCTTTAGAACAATTTCGATAATAGTAGGCCAATCTTGCAATTTTGAATTATCAGTTAGGTTGAACAAAGTAATAATCAGTACAATATACTAATTTTCTTCTCTCTTAAAATTTTGGCAAAGAGTGTCGCTTCCCATCCACCCGCTCCGACAGTCTGCTAACTCTTTTTATGTTACACAATCGTAAAATACGCTTTAGTTCAATGGGTTTCTTTTCTCGGTGATATCGGTTTATTCCTTAATCCGGTGTGAATTTTTCCGATATTAGTCTTCGAAAAAGCGCCCCCCCCCCCCCTCCCCATCTAGGAAAGCTGGAAAGCGGTTTTTCTGGTCACTGTTTCTTAAAGATATACGTTTTACAGTTACACAACCAAGGTAGAAAACAGTTAAATCAGTATGCAAAGGCTCTCAGCCGTTACATTTCTTTATTTTAACTGTTTATAATTCAAAACTGCAGCTTAAAATGAGCTTTTAATTTTTTTCTACCCCTTTTGGCGCCCCCCTAGGGTCGGCGCCCGGGGCGGCCGCCCTCCCCGCCCTCCCCTAGCTACGCCTCTGTCTGTCTGGACTGGATCCTAATAGTTGACTATTAGTGAGATTTAAATCTCAATATAAACTAGAACACATTTTCAAACACGCCGTATATTATTAATACACACTGTACCATTCAAAAACAGGCTTTTATTTAACTTGCTTCCTCGAGCTTAGTGCTTTTGTCTCAGTGCTTCGTCATTGATCGAAACTTCCGAGCGAAATTTCGACCACTTCTAACTTCTAATCTGTCGGATTTGGTTCAAAAATAGGACCTACTGAAAACAATTTAATTAAAAACGTTTTAACAACAAGCTTTTATATAATATGTATTGAAATTGAGAAAAATGATTTTCTTTAAATATATAACTATGCACTACTATTTTAAAAACTATAAAGAACTAAAATTTAGGAAGCGAACCACACTTAATTATATAAAAGCTTGTTATTAAAACGCTTTATGAATATTTTTTTTTAAATCTGTGTGTGGGACGTAAGGGACAGGTAGGCCTAAACCTTGTAAGTAGACAAGCTACTTGTAAATCTCTAGGCCAAGCTTTGGAACTAAATCATGTAATTAGAGAATCGTAGATTATATAGTGATCTAGAGTAAGGAGCCGTCGATGTTTGTCTATCCTTTTCGTCTAAAAAAAAACAAGCCCCCACCACCAGCTTAAGAATATAGGATCTATAAAAAGTATAAACAAAACATTTTTGGGGTCACCCATAAATGACGTACGCTTTGTTTTTGACGGTTTTTACCTCCCAACTTCGCGGTACATCGTCACAAAAAGCCAGACCCTAAAATTACGTCATATCCCAGGCTACAGCCGCCTCTCCCCCCCCCCCCCCCTCATAATTATTGCAGTTGAATTTTTTTTTATTAGTCGATTTTCTTTTCTTCTAAAAATCTTGACTGAGCTTGGTTAACAGATTATTGTAATCAAATAACGCATACGCTAAAAGTACTAAAACAAGTTTTCTAACATAACTTTTTTTTAATGCAAAAAATCTACCCCTCCCCCAATCCCGCATCGTCACAAAATTACGGACCCCCCCCCCCCCCCCCCCCCCCACGAATGTGACGACGTTTATGAACGACCCCTTTATAGGCATACAACACAGTTACAAGACTTTGAATGAACTATTTAAAATTTATTCCTGTGTAGCATATACAAAGAGTCGTTCAATGACGACATCGTCACAGCCCTCGAACGACGTCATGGAGTTCCCCAGCCCCCCCCCCTCAACTAAACACATACACAGTGTATGCTACTTCACATTTCTTAAGATCCTCACCCTCTACTCAAAATCATTGTACAAGCCTAGTCCCCACTACTGGTTTAAATTTTTTTTTTAATGAATTGAACTTGATTAATCACCATTTCAATTATTGCAAACAGCCACCCCTCACCCCATCTTCCAGGGTTTCTTTCGTTTTGCCGTGGGGTGGGGGCGTGAAACTTCCATGAAGGGGGAGGTGAAGAATGGTTAAAATATATTTTTCTATGAGCCGATATTTTATATCTTTTCAATTTCATTTCGTCCGGGGCGGTAAATGCGCTTTTGGGGGTGGAGCATAGCCCTCCCTTCCCAGAGATATCTAAGAGATAGTGAACACACCCTACCCCAAATTGTGTAAGATCAACTAAGTCTTCATGTAATATACAAATAAAATGTAATGATGTCACATGACTGACTAGATTAAAGCCATTATCACTAACTGTGGCCAGTATAAACTAAATGACGCGCAACTTACCCAAGACAATGAGATCTTCATTTTGAACTATTTTATATTGTGGTGAGGGTGGAGGAAATATACAACAGCGGTAGTAATCCCTACAAAATATGCAATAAAACGATGCAAACCTTATACACGGTGTGCTGGTATGCGTTATACTCCTGTAGAAAACGGCCCAAGGAAGGTGTAACACAGTAGCCTAGTTGAGGAAGTTAATTACTTTTTATTTAGGCCCGTTTCAATGCAGTAATTTTATGAGGAGAGGCACAATCAGAAAACCGACACCCATGGAATTACTTCAGGGAGTAGGGGGTGGTGACATTCAAAAAAAGGGGAGGAGAACTAGTGTAACAATAGCTTTCAGCTCTAGTTTTTTTTTGCCCCTCAGAAGTAAAAAGGGAAGTAATGCAGATATAGTTTAAAAGAAAAAAACAGTAATTATTTTCTGTTGCTTATGGGACATGAAAATAAGCAATAGCATTTTTTTAAAATGCTCACAGAATTTTATTTCTTAAAATTCCATTACATGATAAAACCATTGTAAAACACAAAAGTAACATCATTATTATAATACATTATAATAAGAAAAAGAAATCTTCAAAAATTGATGTTGGGTTAGAACACCAAAGTTCAATGAATTTATCATAGGAGGTTAAGCTAGGACATTAACATTTTCAATATTTATGTCCATATTTTTAAGTTTCTTTTGAAATACTTTGTTGAATTGGTAGATAACATTTTTAATCATCTAAATGTTAAAAGGGTTGGTTAGGATAAATAAATATAGTGTGAATGTAATGTAACTAAACAGTTGTTTATTAGTAAGATTTTGTTTGTGAATTTTCCTATGAAAAACTGAATATTAAAATACAATATTCTAGTAACAATTTCTAATATTTAGAAAAAAGGTACATTTTTAGTTGATATTCACAGTAAAACCAGAAACTCGGTGAGACATCATAGGGACTGTTTAATTATTTTCTGCAAACTGTTTGTGTAATAAACATTATTTATCCCAAAGAAAAAATTTAACACATAACACAAAGTTAATGTAAAAATAAGGCAAGCTATTCAAGCTATTAATTTGGGGATCTGATGGATATGAAACAGTAAACGTTTCATCAGTATCTCAAAAGAAAATAAGATCAAATTTTTTGTAAGACAAGGTTTAAAAAAGAAACTGAACAATTCAGATCTTAAGAAGCAGTGGCTTAATCAGTGACTGTGCCTTTTCTTTTCCCTTAAGCTGTTCCACAATAGCGAGGGCAAACTCAAAACAAGTGCCAGGTCCACGACTTGTGATCATTTTCCCATCAACAACAACCCTGTCTTCTGAATACTTATAGTCTCCTAAATTAAGAGGGAGGTACAAAATGTTTTATAATACTGGATCTGTAATTTTTATATACATTATTTGAAAAATGTAATGATGGATATAAATTATGGATACAAATAATGGACATAAATAATGATTATAAATAAATTAAATGGATATTATAGATAAAACATATAGATAATTAAAATGTGAATTACTGGCTGATTACCTTTGAGTTTATCTGCAAAACTAGGGTATGATGTGAGTTTTTTCCCTTTGCCAATGCCATGAGCCAGAAATGCAGTAGGAGCTTAAAATAAAACATTTACAATTTTTATTAGTTTTGTATAATGAATGTTTGAATAAAATAAAAGTGATGTAAAATAAACCGGGAGTGATCTCCCCTAAACTTTCTCGAATATTCTTATATAAAATAACAGGGGATGGGAACTCGGGCTATAGACATGATTTTTAATCCATTTTAAATACTTTAAGTTTTAAAAATAGAATAAAATCTCGTAGACAAATTAATTGCACACCAGGTGAACGCCAAATAAAAAAGCGCATAATGGTGCGCAATATTATTAGTACTTTTAAAATTTACATTAGTTTTTTGAGAAATCGGAAGTAGCGTAAATTACTACTTCCAGTCAACGGAAATTACTCAAAATTTAACAGAAGGTAGAGAATTAGATCTTTTACTTACATGTGAAATTTCATTTATCTATCTGAAATAGTACTCAAGTTATAGGCTTTTGAAAAATTCAAAGTAGGAAAAGTACCACTTCCGGTTATCGGAAATCGCTCAAAAGTTGATACGGATCTACGATTTCGATAAAATACTTATATATGAAATTTCATCAACGTAGCTGTAACGGTACTCAAGTTATCGTGTTTACACACGGACAGACAGACACACAGACACACAGACAGACACACAGACATACGGACAAGATTGCAAAATTATGTTTTTCCGTATCAGTGAGGTGTAAAACGTCGAGATTTGTAAAAATCTCGATTTTTTTTTTTTGCACGATTACAAGACTTTCTCTATACTTCGTATATACGAGAAAGTAAAAAGATAAATGTTTTAAAAAATGTATCTTGTTTTTGAGGAACGAAATATATTTTTTTAGGCCTAAATAAAGTGTGTATACCTGCACAGACAGCAGCTACATAGCCTCCTTTCTTCTCTTGGTCTTTTAAAGCCTCGCCAACTTCTTTAGACTGAGAAAAAAAGGATAAATGACAACAGTGACAACAGAAAACATCCCTTCACCATTCTTGTGTGCTGACTAAAACCTATTAAGTCTTTATTGATAAATATTTGATTTTTTCTGACTCGACCTCAAGGTTTTTGTCCAAAAAATTATTCCATAATGCTTTGGGTGTCCTGACATGGTATACCAAATTTCATCTCCGTCGGTCAAGTATTATGCAAGTTATGACATGTTTACCAAAATGTACAATTTACTTTAAGCAGTACACAATAATTTAAATCATACTTTACACAAATTTTCAGCACCGGTTCCTCCACCAGGACAGATAAGGATGTCATACTGCTTAGCTGCAAGTGCATCTTTCAAGCTCATATCAGGCACCAGTTTCACATTTCTGCTGCAGTTTACTGGGCTATTACCATGCAGTCCAGCAAGAACCACATCAATCTATGTACATTAAAATGAAAATTGTTTTTAATGTAATACATTCACAACTAACATAGATAACATTCAATGTAAATAAGTTGTACCTCACAACGGCGAAGAATATCCACAGTAATTACTGTTTCCATTTCTTCTGCTCCTTCAGCAAGAAATACTAAAGCAGATGGCATTTTTGTCTGGACAGTGTGCAAGAGTTTTTTAATTAAAGGAAATGCTGAAATACAGAAATGTCTCAGTGCTCATCACAAATAAAACAAGTATTTAAAAAATATTAGGGTGCAGTTTAGCGCCCAGAGTTCCCAATCAGATGATTAATTGTCTTGCACAGGGGGTGCTACTTGATTCAATAGTTAAATAGCACAAGGCAGTTCCACCAGCACCCCTGCAGTCTAAAGCCGCTGAGCACCCTGGGTTCCCTCGGAGCACTCTGGTACTTACATTCAATTTATAGAGTGCCATGCACTAGAAACACATTGGGCTACTGTAAGTGTTAAATGAATCAACCCTGGTGGTTGTTGGGTGACATGGAGCACGCCATGTTCCCCTGTGAGCACTATAGTGCCTACATTCATTTTAAAAAGCATCCTACAACAAGGACATAGTCGGCCACTACATGTGATGATTAAACTGAACCAGGTAGTGCCACACCACTGGATTGTTTGGTTTTTGTCAGACTTTATTAAAGATCTGACACATTTGACCAGATCTGTAATTCTGGTATTTTTAAAAAATCTTAATAGAGGCAAAACAATTACTTGGTAATGGACACTGCTGAATGAAGGGCTAGCCCAAATTATAAGGAAATAGGCCTACTAATAATATCTAGTATCTATATACTCAATATTTTTAATATTCACTGTCACTATAGTATAGTATAGGTAGAGTATAGGCCTACTATAGATAGATCTAGAGAATATTCAATATACTGAGTATAACAGTATACTGAGTATAGTCACAGTATAGTGTATAGTGACAGTATTAGTATAGAGTATCATAGAGTATAGACTATAGAAATATATAGAGAGGATAGTCATATTAGTCTGAGTATAGTATACTATAGTATAAAATTAAGTAAAATATACAATAAGTATAAAGTATAGTATTAAAGTATGAGTATAAATACAAAAAGCAAAATGTAACGTCACATGGAACATATAGTAGGAAATTTTCTAAAGCAGGGAAAGTACACAAATAATATGATGTCATTGATTCTCAGGTAAACATTGAATTAAAAAAGCAAATGTTGTCTAATCTTAAAAGTGGTTTGCGTGCAGAGTTTCTTTCATGCATCTCTTTGGGTAGGGGCGAAGCCCACCCCCCCCCCCCCCCACAAGAAATGATGTAATCGATACTCTATAATAAGAATACTGAGATTACTGCCTAATTCATGTGTCTATTCTTTAAAGTGGTTTGCTTGCAGAGTTTATTTCATGCATCTGTTCGGGTAGGGGCAGAGGCCCCTTCCCCACGCCCTGGTTAAACATCTAATCACCCCCCCCCCATGAAATATAATTTATATAGAAAATATATACTTTTACCAGTGTTGGCCTCTACCGCCCGGGAGATTTATTTTATTCGCCCCTGCAAGACTTCAAGTGCCCCACCACCGGAAAAAGGTCTGAAAGAAACACTATCTGTGTGAGTGAGGTTTATCTGCCAAAAGTAGGTAACGGGTCTATATTATAGAAGTAGACTCTACCTTTAGTCTGTATGACCTACAAATACGACCAGTGTTTCTTTCAGACTTTTTCCTACCCAGAGAGAGGGAGTACTTGAAATTTTCGGGGGTAGTGGTGGACTAAATTTTCTGGGAGGGGGCGGACCCTGGTGAAAGTATATTTTCTATATAAATTATATTTCACTGAATGGGACGGTAGACGTGCTTTGGGGTGTGTAGAGTCGCCTGAAAGAAACTCTAAATGCGACTTTTGCCATGATTGAGACTAGGTGCAAGGTTTAGGGGTATGGCTATGACTATATTAAGAATCAATGTGCAGTAACTACATGTAGATCAAGCTTAAATCCGATTAAAATACCGATTATGGATAAAAATCCGTTTTCAATGACATTTTTTGTTTCCGGTTAAATCTGAAGTTGAGGTGGTGATTTTGGTTTATAGAAAAAGACAATACTATCAACCTAGCGCCCATTGTATCTCTCCCTCAACGGGCCATTTATCTCGTAGTTAATACTAATAGTTTACAATTACATACTACACTGTGACTTTACACATATACTTATCAATTAATATTATATTAGGCCTATTAATTTTAATAAACTATTTTAAGTATAGATATTTTTATTCTATTTAGATACTAAATAGTAGATTCTAGAATATAGAATAGTAGTAGTATTAGTTAGTAGGGAAGTATTAATAGTAATTTAGTAGTCATAGACTGCGCCATAGGCCTTTATTTAACTTCATGCCATTTATGGTAATCTATCGTTTTAGATACGTAAAATAAATCGAGACTAGTAGTGTGAAAAAAAAGGTGACTCATTGAATTTTAGTAATTATTTCACATTTTCAGGAGGATTTATGTTTTGAAATTTACAAAAATGTTTCAAAGTTTCATTAATATACCTGTTTGTAAATAATCGTATTAAAACTTTTCAGTAATAAATAAAGTTATAAAGACTAGCAATGTTTTCATCAGATTCATCCAAGCTCATTTACTTTAGCAGCCATTTTGTTTGTTTTTTTTTTTGTAAAATTTAAATTATAGTTAGAGTTAGAGGTTCAGGGAAACCACTCTAACTTACAGAATGTCGCTGTTTATATATTATATAGCAAATCTTCCTCGCAAACACTGCTGTTTAGTAGTGTTTAAAGTTCATTTCTAGCTAATATTAATTATTATTATTTAGTAATAGTAATATTTAGCCAAATATCACAATAAATAATAAAATATTGAATATAGTCAATAGGCCTATTAACCTATTTCTATTAATATTAATTAATAACAGTGTAGTCATGTAGTGTTAATTAAGTGTTATTAAATATTAATTCACTAGCCGTCCCGGCCAGGCCCTGCTCCGGCTTCTGTGAAAAACCTTTCTGTTAAAGACCATTACCTGTGTGTTTAGTAATCATCATAAACCCGGCATTGCACACCCAAACCAAAACCAAAACAACAAAACGCAAACACAACGCTAACACAATTACAAATACAAACGAAAACAAAAACCTAACAACTAACCCAACCACAACCACAAACACCAATACGAACACAAAGAAAAAAACAAACGAAAAAGCAAACGAAAACAAACCAAATCCAAATGCAAAACCAACCACAAACCCAAAGAAAAAAACACAAACGAAAAAACAAACGAAAACAAACCAAATACAAACGCAAAAGCAACCACAAACACAAATACAAACACAAACGCAAAGAAAATAAAACACAAACGAAAACGAAAAAAGAAAGAACAAAAACGAACCAAATCAAAACGCAACCACTAACGCAAACCCAACCTAAACACAAAGAAAACACTAACGCGAACATAAACGCACAGTGCTCAGAGTCTAGCCCGGGGCAGAATCGCCTGTTTCAGCTTAATAAACGACTATAGTACCCCAACTTATTCATAGTCTTTTGCACTCACTTTAATGAACGTAGGCGCGAAACCGAACACGGGAGGCCCGGGACCCCAAATAGCACCCTGTCTGGGCGCCAGAGGACGCACCATGACGTCACCGCCTGATTGAACTTAGTAAACGACTATAGTACATAACTTATTCATAGTCTTTGGAACTCACGCGAACGTAGATACCATAGCGTACACCGAAAGGCCCGGGGCGCCAAATAGCACCCTGTCGGGGTGCCGGAGGACGCCCGGATTTGATTCACTTAAAGACTATAGTAACCTTTCTTATCCATAGTCTATCGCACTGTTAAAAACAAAATTATGCAGCATAGCGCTCACATGATAGCCCAGGGTGCCAAATCGAACCGTGCAAGGGCGCCGGCGGACGCGCCTGTTTCAATTTAGTGAACAAAAATGATAATACTCCAAGCTTAAATGGAAAGAAATAAACATATAGGATTTGTAGGACCTGGCTTATTAAATGTTATTGATTTAAAAAAAAAATATTGAACAGTATGTTCAGTGTATAGAATAAATAAAAGGCAGTGTTAAAAATACCTAACGACATTGCACTTAATCAATCCCCGCTAATTATGTAATTATTTTTTTTTTCTTAACACCAAAAACAAAGTAATAAAATGTAAATTCTTTCTTCTTAAGAATTTTTTTTATTAAAGGGAAGTAACTGTGCAGTCAATACATTTCCGACACAATTTTAGAAATTTTATAAACGTCGATACAGTTTTTAAAAATTTTATGTCGTGTTCATAATTGAAAATTATTCTTCTAAGTAAATAGAATGAAAATTGTTTTTAAAGACTTTCAATGGTAATTTTTTGACTCGTAAATTTAGACTGTGAGCACGATAAAAAATCTAACACTTAAATCCATAGAACGGTCAACGACAAACTTTTTTGCCACACGTTACAGAACTGAGCTTTATATATTAGATTTAATTAATTGTTAACATTGTGAGGCAACTTTTTTGCACATTACTCTAGACTCTAGATATCTAGATCTACTAGCCTCGCCCGATTTTACGCACCTAGTTACTAACTTTACACATTTCTAGATCTATGTGTTAGAACGTTACTTTTACCAATATACTGAGTACAGCGAGATATCCGTAACATACAAAAAACCGTAGAAAAAATACTGTCAATCAATAGATCTAGATTCTAAATACAATCGACTCAACTCAGGCACGGTAGTTATCCTTTCTTTAATAAACAAGTTCATCGGTTCAAGGACCAACCCAAAGTACCGGTCAGGGTTATTTCAATTTCACTTTCGCTTTCAAACTACCGTGTCTTTTTAATACTGGGGAGGGGAGAAGAAAAAAAAAGGGGGAGGGGGGGGGGGGGGGTGAACGGAAAAAAGTCAAAGGAAACAAAAAACAGTAAAAAGTCAGTTTTTGCTAGGAAAAAAAAAGCACAGAAAAAAAGTCACATAGGAAACATTTTATCGGAAAAAAGTCATAAAAATCTATTAGGAATATTTTGATTTTATTGTTGAGAATCGTAACATTTTTCGTGTAGGTTTTTTTTTTTGGGTAGCATATGCATAAACTTTAAAAGCAGTATGGTTTATATTATAGCAATAATAAGTAAAAGTACTATAAGGCAATTTAGTGAATTCACAGTTGATTTGCACTTTCTGAATATTCAATGCTTTAAAATATTAATAAATTCCATGCAAATACATATCTGTGACTTTTTTTACTTTTTTTCGAGTGACTTTTTTCCCCCTACGATCAGGTGAGGGGGGGGGGGAATAGGCTTGGATGTGACGAACTTTTTTTTTCTGACGCTGATGAGTGGCAGGTAAAATTTCCCTTTTAAAGCAGTGAATAGTGTTGGAATAAATAAAGTATTTAGATCTATTTAATTTATATTTAAAAAAAAACAAACACCCAACAACTAGATAGATATTAGATGGTCTACAGGGGATGTAGGAAATAGAAAAATATATAATGTATATAGGCCTAGAAAATATATTAAATTATTTATAAAGAAAATATATACTTTAACTAGTCTGCCCTCCCCTTCAGTATAAAAAAACTGTATGAAAGGATACCTGGTCAAATCTTTTTTGTTTTATATTTAGTGTCAAGTTTGGGTAGAAATCTGGTATGCTTTGTCAACCATATTCAATATGATGTACCCATGGTTACTGGTTAAGAAAGCAAAGCCATACATTGTTTATCAGTTGACAGGGGCACATCTGTTGTTCATTGCTGAGACTAGAACAAATTGTCTCAATGGACAGGGAAAGTCTATTTTGCAAGGCTAGGGAAAGTCTATTTTGCATGATGGTGCTTGATCCTCTCATCGGCTCTATGTAGTACAAATATTAAAACAAACACATCAAACCATTTTAAAATAAATACTTTATTAGTCATTAGTTATGATTCCCACAGGAATAAAGTAGTCAACCATTTTGTAGCCACAGAAAATATAACCAACCATTATTACATGTTATTTAAGATTGAGTTGAAAAATGAATGCTGACAATGTACACTATATTAAGCTCACAAAATACCTGGGTAAATTCAAATTAAAAGAAAATGCTTTTTCTCTTTAAAAAATTGTCTCAACTAAACATTGCTACTAATTTATTTCATGTTTTACGAGGTCAAATTATTGTTATCATACTTATAAACCATCAAACTGATAAATAGAATGCCACAGGCACATATATTTTGTTGTAAAAAAAGTTTTAGAAAAGAGATTTTAAATTTATAACTATAATCAAGATTGTATTTACATCCAAAGAAATAAGATTGTTATATTTTGTGATAGAAACACTAGAATAGAACCCTTACCATATTTTATTTTATTTTCATACTATACAAATATTAATGGTTTATTATAAACACATTTATAAGCAGGGCACTGATAACTAGTTGATCCTGTAAAAAGCCTTTTTTAGAACCAGCACAGTGCATTGTGATGCAAGTCAATACAGCAACCCAGGAAATAACATACAAAACTACTACAAATGTCTAAGTAACTAGTTGTTAATGAACAATTAAAAGAAGATTATATGTTACTTTCAATATGTACAATAGTGATGTAGTTTTTATCAATAAACAAACCACAGAACAAAAACATTTTTTCTTTTACTCAGTTTAAATAACCAAATGAAACTAATGTTACTTATACTTAAAAAAAAGACTTGTTTTTGTGATAAATTATTTGAAGATAGTAAAGTATTATATACTTAAAAACAATACAATAATATTATTTGTCATGAAACTTATTTACCATCTGTAAAGTCATTTTTTGAAGCACTGACAATTAAACAATGAATTTTAAAGCTAAGCTTTGCAAATACACATTAAAGTTTAGCATCAAAGGGAGGATGGAAAGGAGTGGGCAGCATCTCTTAGCAGCTTAGCACAAATGGTCTAATGGATCCAAATATTTTGACATTTTTTTTTCAATGGAACAGTTAACTTAATAAAAACAATAGACAGAATACCAGTAACTTACTTGAATTATTTTTAAAATGTAGATCTAGACAAAATCAATAATTGCTATCTAACTTTATTAAATTAAAAAATATGATTAAAGTGACTAAAATATTAGAGGTAGCTTTTATATGATTAAATTTGAATGAATGCTAGTCTCGATCAACTGATGATTGGTGCAGATGAAGCTTGTGCTGACATAATGCTGGCTATGTCTTACGCTGGTTTGTAATTGGTCTAATATCAATTCAATTTCCTAACACTGGAATGTTGGAGCAATAGGATACTTGCCACAGCATTGCATAATAGGACTGAAAATCATATTAGTTTAGTATTGTATTATGTAAAAAAAAAAAAACAGATGTGCTTTATATTATAATTTATAATCAGCCTAATAGTAGTAAAAATTTAAACAAAAAAAAAGAAAAAGCGTCAATAAACATAATAAAAAATGATAGAACAATGAAGAAAATTTCCCTAACAATTCTTTTAAATAAAAAAAAAATGACAATTTCGTCCCTTTTAACAACCTATCTGTAGAAATAAACCAAGACAAAAAAAAAAGATGAAAGTTGCATAATGCTCACATCAAAAGGTAAGTTTAATTATCAAAGAATGAAAATTGAAGTATGCTTAACTATAAGTAATTAAAAACATGTACCACCAAAAGGTTTTATTTTAATAATACACACTTTATCCTACGTGTTTATAATTGTGCATTTGTTTAAATAAATATTTTTCTATCTAGTGACTACTAGTTTATATTAGAGTATTTTTTAAGAATACATTCATTTGATAGGAAGTTATAATAAATTAAAAGTGTCTGCTCCCATAGGGGCAACAATAAAACATAAAAGTGGAACTGAACATTCCCATGAATATATGATTATAAAGAGAACAATTATTAGTAAAATTATGATTCTATCACAGAAATGACCAGTGTCACACAACACAACAATCATTCATTCCAACATCTCAATTGAATTAACACCCCAAAATTAAGTTTTACAAATGCAAGTACAAAACAGTTTAACTCAAATAAAAAAAATGAAGTGTTTGTCTATTCCAGGTGTTAAAAATAAATTTACATACCAATTGCCGTGTACAATTTTTTGCCATAGTATTTACAATGTCTTAATTTGATGCTTATGATTCTTACAAGCTTCAAGTCAAGTACAAATGAACGTCCAGCATAAATGATTAAAAAGCTGTATATATTCAATTAGTATTTAGAACTAATGCCTTGCACTTTACAATGACTATAAAAAAAATATTTTTTGACTGCACAACTAGTTACAGTTTAGTAACAAAGTAGACAACTTTAATGCAACTGCTTGAAGCACATACACAAAAAATAGTAATAGATGCACACATATATTGTAATGCATTACAGATCTAAATCCCATTTATAAAATTTTAAACATATAATACAACTTGCATTCTAAGCTGTTAGAAATAAAATTCAACATCAATAATACTATTAAAATGTGTAAGTTCATTCAGATTTTTAAGGCTTTCAACACAACACAGTAGATACATTTTAAAGCAATACATTTTCATTGCATGAAAACAAAACGAGTAATGTAACTTGTCATGTTCAAATATTGACCACAAGAAATTTTTCTATATTGTAAATTTAGAAATTATGTGACCATAAACAGATTGTTTAGTCAGTCATTTATTTTAGAATTTTGTATCCAGTCAAAGATTTAAATATTTGTTTTCAAATTGTAATACAGTAAAAAAAAAATATTTAAAACATAAAATTTTAAAGACTAGTTTTAAAAAAGCAACCTTTTCTTCCCCCATGAAGTTTGCAGGTTTATCCATGGTTTAAGTTTGCCAGTATTATACGTATTCAAGCTACTATATCACAATATTTAAAAGATTTAGGAAGCACCAAACCTATTTTAATCTTTCATATTTTAGGACTGACTTTGAAAATATCACATTTGAAAAATTAATTATAATTGATTTAAGTTTTATTTAAAAATGATTAATGTTTGAAATTATACATTCAATATAACAAATGCAATTTCTTTAGCATTTGCATACACATTTGTCAATAAAACTTCAGATCAAACTTTACAAAATGTTTATAAATTTTTTCTGACTAGTGTGTAACAAAAATAATGATTGAAAAAAATTGAGATTACAAAGTAACAGCTGAAAAACATAACAGACAATATTTAAATTTTAATACAAGTTTCAAACAAAAGTCCATCAGAGATAATTTGTGCTAATGTAGGGCACGTCCAACATTACCAGTCCAACACAGATATCAGTAAATTTATCAGGCACGAGGAGCCAAACTTTAATTCCATTGCACTCCTAGAAAAATGTTTCTGAAGTCAATTTAAACTATTCATTTTATTTTAGATTGAAATTTACTAGTCTATAAGACACTTCGTCAAGTCAAGCTTTATACTAAATTATTATAGTATTATAATACTAATAATGAGACTAAACTGTGTCTTACATCAAATGGGTTAGAACATTATTTAAAAAAAACCTGAATTCAACTTATTTCTTTTTTGGTCCACTCACTTAAACAAGGTCTTCCACTGTTGTTTCATTTTAATTTTCTTCTAAGATAAGATGCTTAAAGAATAATAATGAAGAATAGTTAAAAAAGCTAAGTCATCTTTGAGTGACAAAACAAAATTTTTTATTTACAAAGACTAAGGGATGCTAAAAATAACCTCTTGAAAACATAAATTCCAAAGGCTGGAAACAATATTGAAAATGACCATGTTTTAAAAAAAAACAACAGTGACATGTGGAAGTTTATTTTTTTAAACCTGTATATAAGGTATAGCAAACAATAAACATGAGCAGTCAATGAAACTGAGTAGTTCTCAAAAATAAACATCAAATTTTCTGTGCGCTTGTACTATGTGAGACCAAACCAGTTTTTTTCAGATTTCTCTGACGTTGTGTAGCGTAAATTCTCAAAAACAGAGCGATAAATAATATTACAATTCCCATAATGCCCACTGAAGTGAGTGGGTGACCGTAAATAATGCAAGATAACAGAATAGCAAAACCTTGTCTGACAGTCATAATTATAACAAAAACTACAGCTCCATACTGTGAAATGGTGTAGAAAATAAAAAGCTGGCCACTAGCGGAACAAATACTTAAAATGACGGCATCCATTAAAAATTCTGGATGCCTCAACATGAACGCTGCAGAGTCAATGAATCCACCCTGTTCTATGAGGGACACGCTGGTCAGAAGACAAGAGAACATGTTGACACCAGCCATCATCTGGATGCTGGACATCTTGTACTGTGTGAACAGTTCACCCTAAATAAACAAGTTTCTTTTTTAATCATTTACATTAATTTACTTTCTCTGTTACCCAAATAAATGTAAACAGAGACTCCCAAACACAACATGACTGCAGTAGCGTAGCGAGGGGGGGACGACATATGTCCCCGGGCGCCGACCTTAGGGGGCGCCAAAATGGGTTGGAAAAATAAATTGAAAGGTTGAGGGGGGTGCAAATCAAAAGTTTGAAGGGGGGGGGGGGTGCAAATCGAAAAGTTTGTCCCCGGGAAGGGTCGCTACGCCTCTGCATGACTGGTACCTATTTTACTGCTTATAAAGTTGTAAACTATCGTGAATTCCTACCTGCCAGTTAGACGTAAAACTGTCAAACAGCATGTAGCCAATTAACATAATTAGCCCAGATGTAGTTGTTACACTGTCTTTGTGCCTAGTGACGTCACCACTGGTGAGCAGAAACATGGAGAGACCAACAGAAATCATAATGGCTGTCGCATACTCATGGTACTGATATGTTTTATGGGAGACTACTTTGCCCATCAACATCACTGGGATCACCTTGGATGCCTTAGCCAGAACCTACAAGAGAACATTATAAAAAGAAAGTAATATTTTTACATTCAATTTATCACATAGGATTCTATTAGCTGTATAGTTTTAAATGGCAGTTTTAAACAGCCCAAGCTGTCAGAATTGCTAGAATACAAATCTTATTTAAACTAACAACTTTAGAAATAATGACAATGTTACAATTGATTCCATTGCCAATTTTATATAATATGCTTTTATTTTTTCCTGATACCAAATTACAGAAAAACTTTGATCTTAAACTAACCCTAGTAAAATAGCAATAACCAGCATGACTTACTTGTGTTGGGAAGCTGACAAACTTTAATGCCTCGTATTGGCACCAGGAAGACATGATATTAGAAAAGGAGCTAAAGGAGTACTTGTACAGTGGTGCAGTGTGGGGTGGTTGAGAGCGAAACATTATCACAATTAAAGCCATTATAAAAGCTAGAATACGATTTATAAAAACAAGAAACTGTGAATCTTTAAAAAATTCTCCAATATTTGTTCCATTTTGTCCATATTCAATAGTCATAATCCTCTCCTGTAGCACACCCCATGTAAGATAAGATATCTGAAGTCCAGCCACACAAATTAACAGACGGATAGCACGTTTGCTGAAAGGTTCTTCCACTTTAACAGGTGTTGATGACGTGCCAGATTTTTGGGCATTGCCCTCTTCAAGGCTGACATGTTGCTCTTTCCCAAACACACACAGTACAATAAAGTTCTGAAGACAACCAGGAGCTGTTTCAAAAAAGACATTGTTTTAATTTTAGTGAGTCAAAAACAAAACAAAAACAGCTTAGGTTTAAAAATAATACAGTCAAGATATGGCTAAATAAGTTAAAAATGTTTATAAAGATTGCAGCTTTAAAATAATTGTCCTTAACGAATACAGATTTTTAAAAAGCGCAAACTAACTTTTTATAAAAGATTAGACCATTAGTTTTAGGAAGGAAATAAAAAATAATTTTGAATTTAAAAAAAGTTTCAGAGAAAAATACAGACACCCTGTTCCAAATGGTGTTGGTTTTCTAAAAAACTCTTTTGAGGAATCCAAAATTTATACATTTAAAAAAGTAAAAAGTTATGAAAAGACAAAAAGAATTTTTTTTTAAAGATTTACCTGCTATTTCATTATATTTTATTCTTCTAAAATGTCTGATGAGCAGAAACCCTGGAACAAATATAGTTGCATATCCCAACAAATTTAATGACAGCCGAACAACCCAAAAATCAGTCCAATTGTCCTGAACAATGTCTTTGGTACTTTCAACTTCCTCACTCAGTGCACCAGCCACAACAACAGATATGAACAAGAGCAGCCTCATTCTGGACTCCTGGAAAAACAGTATTTGATCATGAATTGTATGGTAGGCCAATGGAGTGTATGTAACAATTGTGAATATAAACACAAACAATATTTGATCATGAATTGTATGGTAGGCCACTGGAGTGTATGTAACAATTGTGAATATAAACACACAGTTATCAGATTACTACAATCATTACTACAATAATTTCCACATCAATGTTAAAACATCTGCACAGCCCAAGCTTACAAAATGGGAGCTAAGATCACATCCAACAGTAGCTGTGGCTCATAAGTAATATGAAAGGCAATAAACTCACACAGCTTATACTTAATCAATAAGGTCAATAAATAATCTTAAGCTGTAGCACTTTATACATTTGACCAATAACTACACTGTTAGCTATTTCATGATGCATCCATAGCATATATTTCACTTCATTGATTTTCCCCCCTTGCTCACAACTGTTGTCACACCCTAATATTGAGCCTAAAAATTCAATACTTTGGATAAATGTTACAATTTTAAAAAGAAGCATTTTCTGTGATAGAGAAGTGAACTAATATTTATATAGTAAAAATAGGTAATTTCTGTAGTGAATTTTAAATAAACCGGGAGTGATCTCCCCTAAACTTTCTCGAATATTCTTATATAAAATAACAGGGGATGGGAACTCGGGCTATAGACATGATTTTTAATCCATTTTAAATACTTAAAGTTTTAAAAATAGAATAAAATCTCGTAGACAAATTAATTGCACACCAAGTGAACGCCAAATAAAAAAGCGCATAATGGTGCGCAATATTATTAGTACTTTTAAAATTTACATTAGTTTTTTGAGAAATCGGAAGTAGCGTAAAGTACTACTTCCAGTCAACGGAAATGACTCAAAATTTAATAGAAGGTAGAGAATTAGATCTTTTACTTACATATGAAATTTCATTTATCTATCTGAAATAGTACTCAAGTTATAGGCTTTTGAAAAATTCAAAGTAGGAAAAGTACCACTTCCGGTTATCGGAAATCGCTCAAAAGTTGATACGGATCTACGATTTTGATTAAATACTTATATGAAATTTCATGAACCTAGCTGTAACGGTACTCAAGTTATCGTGTTTACACACGGACAGACAGACACACAGACACACAGACAGACACACAGACATACGGACAAGATTGCAAAATTATGTTTTTTCGTATCAGTGAGGTGTGAAACGTCGAGATTTGTAAAAATCTCGATTTTTTTTTTTTTGCACGATTACAAGACTTTCTCTATACTTCGTATATACGAGAAAGTAAAAAATGAACTGTTTATGTCTTAATTTATGTAAGAAATTAAAAAAGAAGATCAACAGAGAAATAAAATTGTTGAATTTTGTTTAGGGTAGCAGAAAAATGTTCTACCCTAAACTATTGTTTAGGGGGTCAGGGAGTTTTTTCTATCCTAAAAATTGTTAAATGTAGAAGAGTTTTTCAATCCTGTAAGCAACAAGCTGAGTCATCAACTTCCAGCTAACAGTGGCGAGTGAGTGAACTTGTTTAACATTTACACTCACATTACTAAAGTAGAGAAAACTAGTGGCAAATTACATGTTAGTTTAAATGCTTACACTATGTAGCCACAAAAAATGACCTAAATGGCCTAAATGTTATTATGGTCTCATATCAAAAGATTAAGTCAGTAATTGACTGGACAACCTTAGCTCTGATCTTCAGAGAAAGGGTCAGTCATTTGGCAAAAGTAGAATAAAATGTCTACCACCTTGAGATTTTACACTTCTTTATGTATGGTTTCACTAAAGATGTTGAAAACTAAGTGAAGAGGCCTGAAAAATGTTGTATCCAAAGATGGTGAGCAAATGAAGAATTAGAACTAGCTTGGAATAATCAAGTAAAGTTGATTCTTCCAATTACAGTTGTTGACCGGGAAGTGCAGTAACATTTGCCAACATGTCTAATACAACCCTATCAAGTAACTGCCATCTGTAACAGATGTGTGGTATCCAGGTGGTGAAGGATTGTAACAAAAAAATCCATTATGTATACATTGTAACAATATGGACTTATTTTTACAGCACAATTGAAGAATAAATTAACAGATAGACCTCTCTAATAAAGTGTTTTCATAACCAACTGTAGACGTACTAGCCCAGGCAATAAGTTGTTGTCAAGCTTAAAATTGAAGCAACAGGTCACTGTAAAACTATTTCCACAAAAAAACAGGTGACTAAAAACATGACATTAGCCAGTCCCCTGTGAAAAGGACATTAGCCAGTCCTCAGTGAAACATGACATTAGCCAGTCCCCTGTGAAACATGACATTAGCCGGTCCCCTAAGAAACATGACATTAGCCAGTCCCATGTGAAACATGACACAAGCCAGACATCAGTGAAACATGACATTAGCCAGACATCAGTGAAACATGACATTAGCCAGTCCTCACTCAGTGAAACATGACATTAGCCAGTCCTCACTCAGTGAAACATGACATTAGCCAGTCCCATGTGAAACATGACACTAGCCAGACATCAGTGAAACATGACATTAGCCAGACATCAGTGAAACATGACATTAGCCAGTCCTCTGTGAAACATGACATTAGCCAGACATCAGTGAAACATGACATTAGCCAGTCCTCACTCAGTGAAACATGACATTAGCCAGTCCTCACTCAGTGAAACATGACATTAGCCAGTCCCATGTGAAACATGACACTAGCCAGACATCAGTGAAACATGACATTAGCCAGACATCAGTGAAACATGACATTAGCCAGTCCTCTGTGAAACATGACATTAGCCAGACATCAGTGAAACATGACATTAGCCAGTCCTCACTCAGTGAAACATGACATTAGCCAGTCCTCAGTGAAACATGACATTAGCCAGTCCCATGTGAAACATGACTCTAGCCAGTCCCATGTGAAACATGACATTAGCCAGTCCTCACTCAGTGAAACATGACATTAGCCAGTCCTCAGTGAAACATGACATTAGCCAGTCCTCACTCAGTGAAACATGACATTAAGCAGTCCCCTGTGAAACATGACATTAGCCAGTCCTCACTCAGTGAAACATGACATTAAGCAGTCCCCTGTGAAACATGACATTAGCCAGTCCTCACTCAGTGAAACATGACATTAGCCAGTCCTCACTCAGTGAAACATGACATTAGCCAGTCCCATGTGAAACATGACACTAGCCAGACATCAGTGAAACATGACATTAGCCAGACATCAGTGAAACATGACATTAGCCAGTCCTCTGTGAAACATGACATTAGCCAGACATCAGTGAAACATGACATTAGCCAGTCCTCACTCAGTGAAACATGACATTAGCCAGTCCTCACTCAGTGAAACATGACATTAGCCAGTCCCATGTGAAACATGACACTAGCCAGACATCAGTGAAACATGACATTAGCCAGACATCAGTGAAACATGACATTAGCCAGTCCTCAGTGAAACATGACATTAACCAGTCCCCTGTGAAACATGACTCTAGCCAGTCCCATGTGAAACATGACATTAGCCAGTCCTCACTCAGTGAAACATGACATTAGCCAGTCCTCAGTGAAACATGACATTAGCCAGTCCTCACTCAGTGAAACATGACATTAAGCAGTCCCCTGTGAAACATGACATTAGCCAGTCCTCACTCAGTGAAACATGACATTAAGCAGTCCCCTGTGAAACATGACATTAGCCAGTCCTCACTCAGTGAAACATGACATTAGCCAGTCCTCACTCAGTGAAACATGACATTAGCCAGTCCTCACTCAGTGAAACATGACATTAAGCAGTCCCCTGTGAAACATGACATTAGCCAGTCCTCACTCAGTGAAACATGACATTAGCCAGTCCTCAGTGAAACATGACATTAGCCAGTCCCATGTGAAACATGACATTAGCCAGTCCTCACTCAGTGAAACATGACATTAGCCAGTCCTCAGTGAAACATGACATTAGCCAGTCCTCACTCAGTGAAACATGACATTAGCCAGTCCTAATTGAAACATGACATTAGCCAGTCCTAATTGAAACATGACATTAGCCAGTCCTAATTGAAACATGACATTAGCCAGTCCCCTGCATAAGGCTGTAGCAACAGACTACTGAAAAAGATGACATTTACCAGTCAGTCCCCTGTACAACAGCACATAGAAATGAACAGCTGTAACATGAAGCTACAGTCGTTAGCATCTCACCATCAAGCACACAATACACGCACATGTGCTGTAGCACAAGTGCTGTTGTCGATTCCGACCCTAAACATGCAGGTCCCCCCCCCCCCCCAACAACTTGAAATTACCAATGTAACAAAAGGTGTTTACAAATACAACCGTTAGGCCTACACAGTTTAAGCTGGATATCCTGGCGACGCCCACTTTATGTGCATTCAAGCGGGACCGCACGGTAATAATAATTACACATTAGCATGCGCTGTTGAACAAACGTGTTGTTTTACAGTTTGTAAACTAATAAATACTTCATAAAAAAAGACTGTAAACTTGACGCTTGAATTATTGGCAAATATTTCCGCAAACTACGTGACATCATAAGAATTATATCGACTACAAGAGCGAGAATTTTTCTCAACTACACGCAGTTCCCTGGCGATAAGCAATTGACGTAAACACAAGGCTATCGAATTACGTAGTTTTTTTTTTAAATCAGCGACTCTAAAATACAAAAAAAAAATGCTTTAAAAAAAAATTCAGATAAAAAAAAAAAAGCATCACGTACATCACGTACACAAAATATTTGCCCGTGTCTCACACAGCCTACAGCAGGTTCGGTAACTCTAGTAAAGACAACAAACTGCTGTGTACGGCACCATCACTTGTGACAAGCAGACATCAACGTGTTCACTTCATATACACATATATTTGTATCAGCAGCATGTACGGCACTTGTAGCACGTGTGATAAAAAACAGACCGCTTTTAATTAATTAATTAATTAATTTGTCGTGGCCAACGGGTGATGAAAGTGGGCATGGGTCGCGACGGACCAGATACAAAGCCCTCCCTTCGTCCACTAGAGCAACTATCTGCTATTTACAACCGGTTGATGGAATTAGAATTCGCGTGATATGTTAATTTCATAATTTACGAACCCTGGTTCATTATGACAATTTTCAGTTGGATTGACTAAACGTTTTTTCTTATAGTGGATCAATGTACGATCCCTTGACAATTAATTTAATCATCAATTCTATGATTCACATCATGCTGCAGGTGCGTAAGGTGAGTGGGGCGGGCAGCGATGAGTGGATACAACAAACCGACTCAGGCGATGGACAACCTCTTGATTCTCTTGAAGAAGAATACAAGTGCCACATTATAACTCTTTAAATGAATGACTTGAAAATTCACGTACATCAGTCTATAGGTGACTGTAGACTCCCATGTTACTACCACCAAAATAAAGCCATACTCTCCCAACTACAGGCGTATCATTGAGTTTATACTTTAGTTGGAAGTAAGTACAGCTTTATATCGTAGTCGCGATTGTTACAACTACTAACACACTGTTATTTTAAACTACTATTATAGTATTAATTATTTAACGAACACACACACCACCTTTTAAGTACTAAAGCACACAACCAAGTACATACTATGGCACATCACCACCATAAATAAAGGTAGTAAAACACATCACCATGAAAGCCGGTAAAGTACACCAAATTTGTCACTACACACACCGCTTTACCTCTGAAAGATAAGCCGCCTCAATAAAAGTACTAGATCTAGGTAACACGGCTATTCCGCTGTGAAGCTGTTCATTAATTCGTTTGACTGGGTTACCCGCTGCGCGTTATGCCACGCAAACAACCAGCTCATATATTCATAACCTTCTCCCTGCGCCCCTTCACGCTCCTGATCAACAACCCTCACCCTGCCTATGGCGCAGAGGCCCTTCCCGGCGCCCGGGGGGGGGGGATAAACTTTCAATTTTGCGCCCCCCTCGGGAGCAAATTTTCAATTTGCACCCCCCCCTCAAACTGCAAAAATGCAGCTAAAATGATATTTGTTTTTACAACCCATTTTGGCGCCCCCTAAGGTCGTATACCCCCCTCCCCATCGCTACGCCTCTGCTATGGCGCGATTTCTCAAGTATCAACCTGCAAACTACCTTATACAAATGTATGACCAACCTACAAAATACCTGCAAACAAATGTATGACCAACCTGCAAACTACCTCCATACAAGTGTATGAAGAGTTAAACGACAGCATTTGGCCCTACTACAGTACTAGTCATACAGCACCACATCAAACCTGTAAGATGAGAATTTTGAGATTCTCATGTAGCAATGACCAAAATAAAACAATACTCACCCAACTATTTGCTGGGGGATAGGCGTATCAATGACTTCAAACTTCAGTTAGATATATATCAAAGCAAAAAAAAATAATAATAATAAAGAAATATATATGCTATAAAACCAAACATCTACTAGATTTCTAATACACTCGATGTCCGGGGCAAAATCCAGCAGATAAATCAGACATACATCAATGTCACATGCCCTGGTAGGTAGCCGTCAATCATCGCTGAAAACACCTCCGTTAGTTATTGCACCAATTTCAACGTCGATATAACGATTGCCATCGACGACACCGCACACGGGCGTTAACTCTAGGTTTACAAATCTATGCACGGCATATGAGCGTATCAACAAAGATTGACCTAGATCTATATCTAGATACATTCACATATTAGCGCATATTGCTACAACGGGCAGACTATTGTTCGTATTGTATGTGTATAAACGTATAAACACATTCACAAACATACTGGCTGCAAAAAGCACGAAGAATTTTTGTTTGCAAACGGTGAGCTGGGGGGGGGGGGGGGGGGGAGCTGCTCCTACTCAATAAAAATAAGATATTGGTTTTATGTCACACTAGTTTGGTTGAAAAACAGGGGCACAGCCTTTAAAAAATGATGCGACACTTGCATTAATCTGACGAGTACACATCAGATGTACACACAAGTTGGACCTAGATGTAAAAAATATGTACACACGAGTTGGGTCAGTTGTTAAGGCAAATGTACACACTAGTTGGGTCAGATATAAAGACACATGTACACACTAGATGGTCAGATGTAAAGACACATGTACACACTAGATGGTCAGATGTACACACTAGTTGGGTCAGTTGTTAAGACACATGCAGTGGCGTAGCTAGGATTTTCGGGCCCGTATGCAAAAATTATTATTGAGCCCCATACGTTAATCTGTAAATTGTGTATTCTATACGTCCATAGTTGTGTATTTATACGGTATAATTATGCAGTGCCCGTAGCGTAAAATACCTTTGATTTTATATCACTTTTATGAAAAAAAAAACTAACAAATTAACTGTAAGCTTGTAACCTTTAAGTAACCTAACACAGTAGCTACACAAGGCGGGGGCCTCACAATTTAGGCGTGACACCATGACGAAAACTCGTAACATTTACTGTCAAAACAATGTTTTAGTCAGTGAAAATAATAAAATATTAAGGAGAGGGGTAACACTCCACCGGAAATGCAAATGTTAAACGGGGTGGGGGTGACACTCACTAAACGAAACGGGTGATATCGAACCTTGTGAAGCCACCAACAAAAATACAAATTTTAAAAAGTTGCTCATGATTTGTTTAGATTTGTCTTTTTTTTTTCTTTCTTATACATTTGCAAAGTGATTAATATGTTCCTTGAAGTCCATTTAAGCTGCTTCTGCGTGTTCGATACTTAGGATGGCGAAGTTACTGACCAAAAGGGCATATCTACAACTTGTTTCATAACAGCATCATAATGGAGAGACTTGGGGAGACCAACTGTATACTACTGCTGAGGTGGCTGGAGGACACCTTTTATTTTCTTTAGCCATTGATTATAGTAGCCCTCCGTATCCCTAGGGCATGGCGCTCATTAAAACAAGTGTATGCGCCGTAGTGCTCACGGGGGGGGGGGGAGCCCGGGGCGCCGGCTGATGCAACTGTGCAGTTTGACCGTTGAATTAAGCAGTAACCCTGACCCCTTGTGCAGAACACTCAATAAACTGTCCACAGGTGCTAAGAAAGCCGCTGGGAAACTTAGGGTGGCAAACCGAATCGCCTTACTTTCAAGGGGCTGCTCTCCGAACGTAATTTAAGAAAAATTAATGGCAGAAAACTTTGCAGGAGTCAGAGTTTCTTTCTGGCTTCTCTTCGAGGGGAGAGACACTGCTCCTCATGTATGGGGTTGTGGTAGGAAATTTCACGGTCAGTAGAGGTTTGTCTGAACTATTCTAAACAACTTCCCAATGTTTCTTGGCGATTGGCTCGTTTTGGTATTAATGCATAAAGGACAAGGAGGCAGACAAACAAAAATCTTTAAGTAGCGGCATATTGATTGGAGATAAATTAGATCAACAAACAAATTGTGATTAAGGTTAAAACTAAAAAAAAACATTGACACATTTTGGACGTAAGTTGTTGTGAAAACACTGTCCACGGTTAAAAAAAATGGCTCGATTGTAATCATGAATGGGTGGAATTTCAGCGAGGACAGAGTTAAGAGGGGAAAGGGTTCAGGTTTGTGGCGGAGGGGTAGAGAGTTTTTAGCGATGCCTATAAATTTGCGGGTGCCGAATGCCAATCTCACAAAAAAAATCAATGTTTAAGTTTATTTATAGGCTAATTATCTCAACGGCTTGCCCGACAGCGCAACAATGCCTATAGTGTTATTAATACCGATGGGCCTTGTACAACTCCCCCCCCCCTCCCCAGTTACAAAGGTCTTGGGGCCTTTTTGGATTTTTTGTTACTTCTACAGTAGAAAAGAAACTGGATTTTCGTTTTCTTTTTAAAATTATTTTTATAATACAAATGTTACAATTCCAATTTAAAAGTTCTAAAAATTTAAAGAGGGAAAAGGGCCCCTATTAGCCCAGAGTTTCTTCCAGGCATCTATTCGGGGGTCTATCGCCCCCCCCCTCCCGAACGAGATGGATTTTATATAGTAAACATACACTTTTACTAGTGTCCGCCCCCCTCCACCCCCGGAGAAAAAAGTCTGGAAGAAACACTGTATTAGCCTTGGGCCCTATGCCTTGCTTACGCTAGCTACGCCACTGGACACATGTACACACTATTTGGGTCTAGCTGTAAAGAAAGATGTACACACTAGTTGGTATAGATGTAAAGACAAATGTACACACTAGTTGGGTCAGATGTAAAGATATATGTACACACAAGTTGGGTCAGATGTAAAGATATATGTACACACAAGTTGGGTCAGATGAAAAGACAAATGTTCATACTAGTAGGGTCAGATGTAAAGACAAATATACACACTAGTAGGATGTAAAGATATGTGTACACACTAGTTGGGTTAAATGTAAAGACAAATGTACACACTAGTTGGGTCAGTTGTTAAGACAGACGTACACACTAGTAGGGTCAGATGTAAAGATATGTGTACACACTATTTGGGTCAGATGTAAAGATGTGTGTACACACTAGTTGGGTCAGATGTAAAGATATGTGCACACACTAGTTGGGTCAGATGTAAAGACAAATGTACACACTAGTAGGGTCAGATGTAAAGATATGTGTACACACTAGTTGGGTCAGATGTAAAGACAAATGTACACACTAGTAGGATCAGATGTAAAGATATGTGTACACACTAGTTGGGTCAGATGTAAAGACAAATGTACACACTAGTAGGGTCAGATGTAAAGATATGTGTACACACTATTTGGGTCAGATGTAAAGATATGTGCACACACTAGTTGGGTCTGATGTAAAGACAAATGTACACACTAGTTGCATCAGATGTAAAGACAAATGCAGAACTATATTTTTAACACATACAATCAGCTATTACTAATAACTAGAGTGCTGTACAATTTTACAAAAGATCCCATTAATGATAAATGGGAGGGTTTATTATTACAAAGAATCAATAAGATCAATACTTAATATATAGGATTCTGTCAGAGGCAGAGGCAGGCTATTTAGTGGTGGTGGGGTGTCATAAAAATTAAAGCTGGAGTGATCTCCCTTAAACTTTCTTTTATAATAACAAAAAGGATTGGGACATCATTTCCAGTATAGACAGCTATTGAAATAGTTTGTGACAAAAACCACTTTTTTTTGCTGTTGAGAAAACAATATTAACATTTCTTGGACATATATACCATGAACGTCCAGAAAAAAACCCAACTTCGCCATAGATAATTTTATTAGAACTTGATACTTATTGCGAATTTTTTTCTAGACATGTCTTAAGTGGAAACGTGGTGATATAAAACACCAGCACACAAAAATAGATGTGGACAAATTAGCAAATACTTATGTTTTTGTTAGAAAACAGAAAAACATAGAGCATTACTTTTGGTAATCAGAAATCATTAAAAATTTGAAGGAATCAAAAGAAAAAGATCAGCTGCTTCTGTATGAAATTTCATCCACTACCTGAAATGTATTTCCTGTATTTTAGAAACCAGAAATAGAGTAAAGTACATCTTCTGTATTTTAGAGGTCACAACAAATCCGAGGGTGATCCAAGTATAACATCTTGTACTTATACATGAAATTTCTTCTGTCTAACTGAAACAATACTCAAGTTGTCATGGCCACATGGAAATAGAGTACAGTACCATATCTGGTTACCAGAAAACTTTCAAAAGTTGATAGAAATATGTGCATACAATCTAATATTTATATACGAAAATTTTATTCATCTAACCCCCGGGCTAAAGGTAAAGCCTTTTGAGAAACCGGTAAAAGAGTGACTACTGTACCCAGTTACCAGAAAAAAAACTACAAATTGATAATATACCTATATTTAAATTTCATGAACATATTTGAAACGGTACTCAGGTTATCATGATTTATATAGACACACAGTTTTTCCGGCTCCAAAAAGTTATAGCATTTGCCAATATCGCATTTAGATTGTTTTCACAATTACAATACATTTGTATTCCTTATACAATATAGTAAAGTAAAGTTCCCTTTACAAACCTGAGGGTCTATAGGGCAAGTGAAGTAGAGTTCACTTGTTTCTGTGACCTCGGCATATGAAGAGATAGTGTGGTCAGCACTATGCCCAGCTGCCTTTACTTTCCCTTACGACGCCTTACGTGAGTTTGGTACCCATCAGAGTTGGGTAGACTCAGGGGCGGTCTACTGACTTGAACCAGGATTCGAACTAGAGACGGGTTAGCAGTCCAGCTGTCTACCGCTAGACCACTACGTCCCATATACAATATAGTATGGAGGTGTAAAAACAGAAAAAAATACTGCCAAAATCTCATTTCATTTTCGTGCATGATCAAAATACTTCCTCTATACACTGTAGGATATATGAGAAAGTAAAAACATTAAGAGATTCCTTAATGATTGTCAATGTAAAATTGTGATTTACTGACATTCAAAACTTGGAAACTGAAAGCACATGGGTGCCTCATGTGCACCTTACTTTTCATTGATCTAAAAACCCTAAAAACATTCTTGGTTAGGTTTACTTTACTCTTTTACTTTCTTGGAATGTATGTGGATTATAAGGGAAAATATAGTAATCTGGGAAAAAAACAACACAGGAACTCAAATTAGATTTTGTTTGATAAGCCTCAACATTTTGCAATCTTGTCAGTAAGTCTTGAGTGAAAAAATGATAATTTGATTACCTATTCAGCTTGGTAATCAAAATTTACAATAAGACTATATCGGTATTTCAGGCTCTTAAAGAAGAAATAGAAGTTTAAAAATAAATAAAACAATTATTAAAAACCTTTATAGCAACAAGCTTTTTTAAATGCACTGAAAATAAGAAAATAAAACTAATTTGCTGTCTTTCATAAAAGCTTTGGTTGCTAAAATATGTAAAAGATCTCATGAGCGACATTTACTTAAAACATCGATAATTTTTCCAAAATCTTGTATGAACTGTCAACATAGAGTATATTACTGACCCTCCCTCCCCCCTACGAGCGTGACGTCATATGTGGCCTGACCGACTGAATTTATACTATTGTTTTTGAGTTTATGTTTAACTCAATGCAACAAGCTTGCCGGTTGGTTGAGGCCATGCCGGGGGGGGGGAGGGGGGGCGTTCTGACCGTGATTTAAAGGGACGACTCGAAATATCATCCAAATACATATTTATATAAAAAAAACTACTGGGCCTTAAATAATAATTTTTTTAATTTATTGATTGGCAGATCCTCTTCACGATTCTATGTAAATTTTATCATTCTGTGTTAAATAGAAATTATTTTACCAAAATGATCAAAATGCCAATCAATCATCAATCTTCTTCTTCTTCGTTCTAAATTTTTAGTGTTGGAATGGATCCCCCTCCAACACAAGTATACGTGGCAACTGGTTATGCGTCATTGAGGCCATTGACTCAGATTTCAGCCTGCTTTTCTTTTTGGATTTGGTTCCATAGCCTTTGTGGTCCAACCAAGAACAAACTACATTACTACAAGGCAGGAGTTGTTTGATTTTGGAGTTGTCTCTCCTCGAAGAGTGGCTGTCCCCAGCTAACGAGCCTCATCTGCCCAAGAATCATCAATCAATCTTTCTTTATCTTTAATATTTTAACTTACTTGTTTGCTTGGCTTTAGCCTTTATTTAACACAACACTGTGTGTCTTTGCTTCACTTAACTTTTTTTACTCTTTAACATTTTTACTCCTTCTTTATCTTTAGCCTGGCCTACACACATAGCCTACACACATAACTTTAGTTGATGCACCCTCGCCCTATTCGTTACAAAAATAAAATACTTACTCTCTAGTTAATAATAAACTGGAAATAGATCTAGAATCTAGATATTGTAAGTACGTCTAGATCTAGATCTAGATTTAGATCTAGATATCTATATTAGTAAAGTCTAAACAAAAATAAAATAAAAATTAATTCGGGCCATGGACTAGCCAGTTAGAGGTAAATAAAAGGATTTTAATGCTGCCTGCAAATTGAAACCAATTAATAAAGGGCATATATATGTCTAATTGATAATAATATTTTGTCGATCGATTAAGTTAAATTTTTAGAAGAATGTCAAATTATAACATTATGCCTAGACTCTATACTAGGGCTTACTATAAATTTCATTTTCCAATAATTAATACAAATTATTTTAACGTTTTAAAATCCAAACGCAAAGACAACCTGGCATTAAAAAAATGCAAAAACGAATCTAGAAAAAGAAATTACGTACCAAA
The DNA here is from genome assembly GCF_028476545.2 of Physella acuta. Lineage (NCBI taxonomy): Eukaryota > Metazoa > Mollusca > Gastropoda > Physidae > Physella > Physella acuta. Next base: position 290,186 of record NW_026731892.1, on the reverse strand, counting down.
TCAAGTCAAATTGAAGAAAAAATAAATGTGTTAAAATACAAACAAACAAAATTAACTAAGCTTGTTGAAAGATTTTTAAAAATTATTTGTAAAAAAGTAATGGCGTAAAATCATTTCAAGACATTTTTCATTTTACTTCAATCTTTATTTTAACCGCTGGCTAAAACTTTAACGTTTTTAAAAATCCCAATTTGTTTTAGCCTAGTCACCGGAGTAAAAATAGTAAGCGAATTATTTGGATACAATTTAGATCTAATTAATAGATCTAGAAAAAAAAATATACGGATTTTACAGAAAAGAATGTCAAGAGGAAGTAGTGCTGGATTTGACAGATTTATTACGATATTTTCGCCCGAGGGAAGGCTGTATCAAGTTGGTATGTATCTGTCTTGAACTTGATTGTGACTGAGAATGCCTGTTTCCGATAACAATAACATCAGTCAGACTTCTGGTTAAGTTTAATAATTTAATTTTAATCAGTAGGCCTACTGGATTTTAAATAGTGTTTTGTTGTGTAAAAGTTTCTGTCAGAATTCCAATTAAAAAATTAACATCTTTTGGCATGTGTTACTGTTACCCATGCAGATTTAAAAAAAAAAAAGGTAGGCCCCTGGCCTAATCACTAATCTAGTCTAGGACAGCTAAGTAAAAATATTGACATTCTAAAATAATAGCCAGAAGCTAGATCTAGTTATGTGACTAGAACTAATTACTAAAGGTAAGTAGACCTAAAGACCTAAGGCCGCATTTGCGCGGTTCGTTCCGCATTACGCAAAATCTTTATGCTTGGTGGCACGCGATCCAAAAAAAAAAATACCAGTAGGCCTAATGCCCGATTTTTGTCTTAGCAATTTAATGGTGACATAGATCTAGATCTAGTTTAAGTGTTTTATTTCAACACCTAAGAATCTAGATCTAGTCTAGTACTTGTGAAAAAAACAGTATAGTGCCAGTAGTGGGTGCGATTATTATATGCTATAGGCCTGCTGAACTCAGTGAACCTGCCGACTGTGGTGGGATTTTTCACTCATGGGATAGTAAACGTAAGCAAGGAATAACACCAGTGAGCAATGTTTGGAAATTTTATTTTAAAAAAAATCGTCATATTTTCAATATGAAAAAAATAAAATGTTAAGAAGACACTAGTACTGGTCGTACTAACCCTGGGTTCGAACTCAAAGGGAAAAAGTAAGCATTTTCGATCACACACAAACATGGCTAATTCAACCTGCGATATGCGTAGTCACTTCATTGCGGGCCACGCTCTGCGAGACACATAGTCACTTCGAAGACCTAAATGGCTTTAAATTTTCAATTAGCTCAAACAAATGGTAAAAAAAAATACAAATCAAAATGTTTGTTGCTAACGACTGACTAAACAGCAGTAATCTTATAGGGCTTATTGATATAATTAGAAATAGAATAGGTTGCATTCAGGAATAACTTAATTTAAAATTTAGTAAGACGGGCTACTATTATTTGCAAATTTTAAGCTTTTTAAATAACTGGCTTATAATATATAAATACTTTGTCTGCTTTTCAGAATATGCTTTTAAAGCTATCAACCAAGGAGGATTAACTTCAGTAGCTGTTAGAGGCAAAGATAATGCTGTTGTAGTAACACAAAAGAAAGTTCCAGTATGTAAACTATCTTTATAAATGAGGTTTTCTTTTTAAAATAGGCTCTAAGTCTAAGCTGTTAACTTGAAAACAAAAGGAATTTAGGCCCTACCTAACTGATTTTGTTTGATAATGATAGTGAAAACTTGGATGTATATCTCATTTCAGGACAAATTGTTGGATTCTACAACTGTAACACACCTTTACAGACTTACAGACACAATAGGGTGTGTCATGACTGGAATGATAGGTATTGTTCAGTTTATTCATTGTTGCCAGTAATACTAATTATTTCATTTATTTCAACTCAGTATTGTTGTTATTGATTTAGCATTACATGTTGTTTTTTTACTTAAATAAATCTTATTTGACAAGAATGTTTTAGCCTTTTTTGGCAACGTAATTCAAGTAGGGTTAGGTTTAATATTTGTATTACTAATTATTGCCTGGTGCTACCAATTATTTCACTTATCTCCATGGCATTGAGGAATACAGATTCATTGCAATCACTATTTTAGTGTCACCTTATTAATGTTATATCAGTTGTAAGTAAATTAGATATAAAAGTTGTATTTACAATAAATCTAATCTGTCCAATGGGGAAAAAAATTATTTCACAGCTGACAGCAAATCTCAAGTTCAGCGTGCTCGTTACGAGGCTGCTAAGTGGAAATACAATTTTGGTTATGATATTCCAGTAGATATGCTGTGTAAAAGGATAGCTGACATTAACCAAGTTTACACACAAAGTGCAGAGATGAGACCTCTTGGTTGCTGTGAGTTTATATTTTTCTCCAGTCAATGCTAGTCAAAGGAAAAATCTGTAGTTAACCTGTAATTACAAATATTCTGTATGCTATTAATATTTATAGGTATGATTCTAATTGGGTATGATGAGGAAAATGGTCCACAAGTATACAAGACTGACCCAGCTGGTTATTATTGTGGGTTCAAAGCTACTGCAGCAGGAGTGAAGCAGCTTGAAGCTAACAGTTTTTTGGAGAAAAAAATCAAGAAAAAGAATGAATTTACAGATAGTGAAGCAGTAGAGGTAGTATACTTTTTAACCCTTTAACTCTAGGCATTAACTACAATTTTTACTTCCCATTGGGCCAAGCAAAATGACGACAAACATTTTTTCCAGCTATAATGCTTTTCAAAAATAAGTTTTCAATTAGCAACATACATGAAAAATAGTCTTGGTTTACGATGTTTGAGTCTTGAAGCCCCTAAGAGTAAAAACCTGCACTGCAGCTATACCTCTGCACAAGAATCTTTTTTGGGCAGCTCTGTTTAAGCCTCTCCTTCCATGACTTCTCAGGTCGGCTTACTTTTCTTTTCCCCTCTGGGTTCCAGAGTAACGCTTGCCTTGCGAAGTTGTTCCCATTAAAAGGCTTGTCTGATTCATCAGCAGTCATCTTGATTTATTTTAATTTCACTATTTATATGGACCATAATTTTATTAAAGCATTATTGAATAGTAAGAAATTTACAAGAAGTGATACAACGAAAACTTTAAGGAATATTTTCTTACTTCGTCTGTATTTACAATCTTATTACTGAGAAAGGTACTACCCATTTGGCAGTGTAATTGATTGCTTTGCAGTTACAAGTAATTGTATTAGTTGGAATATGTATGATACAATTTTGTAATTTTACTTTCTGCCAGATTGCCATTACCTGCTTGTCAACAGTTTTGTCAGCTGACTTTAAAGCATCAGAAATTGAAGTTGGAATAGTATCAAAGGATAACCCTAAATTCAGGTATTTTTGCTTTGAATGCTTAATTATTTATATTAAGTATTAAACTCACTAACAGAGCTTGTGAAAATAACTAAATCTTCAGAATGCTCTTTATTACTTATTATGTTGCTAATAACTTATGCTCTTAACTTTCACATACTATTTTTTATATTAAAAGCTTATTAGAATTTTATCCGGATGGATACATTGCTGATATATTTAAGATAAAACATAGAATAAATATCCCATTTCTTACCCAGAAAAGAATATTGAAATTTCTTAAATAATTTTACTTTTTTTTTTAACAGGGTACTAGCTGATAATGAAACAGATGTTTACCTAGCATCAATTGCAGAAAAGGATTAATGGAAATTAGTCACACATTTAAGTTAATTTTTTCTCATCACTTGTTCATTTGTTTTGTCATTTTTCCAACTATACACACCAGTGTGTATCTTAATTGTTTATCTGAAGGAGAAGATGATTATAAATACAATTTTTTTTTTAATAAACATAAATGTATAACAAACCTTTATTCTGTCTGTTTTAATTTTGCTATTGTAAAGTTAGAGAACAATAAAGCTTTGAATGTTGTTTGCTGTGTGATGTTTGTTCTTTTGAATGATATAGCATGATTTTTTTTTTATTTGTTACTGAAAATTCTTGTTTTTTTTTTGTGAGGACATTCGATACAGCTTAAAAATAAAATATCAAATCCTGAGCAATATGAAAATCATTTATTGAGGGACAAGACAATGACATTTATATTTACAAATTCTTTTTACATTTTTCTAGTTGTAACTCGTACACATTCTCATATTCACACATTTTATCAGCAATTTAATTTTTTTTTTACAAAAGGGCTGATATAGCCTACACTTTAATACTAACATGTCTATTAGAGAAATAATTAAATTCCCAGATCATTTCAATGTTTTAAAATCATGAACAATGGGAATTACCTTTATTGCACTAACCTCCTCCCCCAACCCACATCTTTTTGAAAAAGTACAAGATTCTATTTTTTTATATATTTAATTTTATGTGGCTATCCTTAGTTGTAGCATTTTCACAGAAACACATACTATTTACAAAGCTGCCATTTGTTCTAACCTCACATAGATGCTATGATTACACATCCTATCATTTTAAAAAAGCAACGCTTAATTATAATTTACTACTTATTACTCAAACAGTATTTTGATTCATGAGATTCCATAATTTGATGTAAGAATGACATATCCTGAACTACCTTCCTTGTCTGCTGAATTTATTCTAAAAATATTCATGGTTTAAATTCCAAAGCTGCTTCTACCATTTCCCCCGTTTACTCCAATCTTTAGGCTGCCAATGAAGACATTTTGGGTCTATTCTTATTGGCCTTTTTGCCATTGCTCTTTCTTGTGTCTGAATTTGTTCTTCGGAGAGGGTTATTATATACTGTCCTTTATAATAGTTTATGAGATTCAAATGTTGCAGAGTAGATATGACATCATCTTTTTTTATGCTTGTTAACTCTGATATTTCACTGTAATTTAAAAGTAAAAATTGGAAATGTGAAAATATCTTTGCTATTAGCGCAAACAATTTATTGCTTCCATTTTTTCTAATTAAAAATAACAAAAAACATTTGAAGAAAAGCTTACTTTATTGTGATACAAGGTCTCTCTCCAGATTCATTTGGTTTCATGTTGAGCAAAATTTCTAATATTGTTTGTGACCAGTAGCTACGATATGACAGAAGTCCTAAATCTGACAAGGGTTTTTCAGGTGAACCGGTTTTTCCTTCTACTTTTGATAATTCATAACCTGTATAATAATAACAAAAATGCTTGATTTAATCATACCATTCTATGATTTGACAGAAACGTTGTATGAAAAGATTCTTAAAATAACTAAAATAATTTCACAATTTTTTTACAAGATAGTGACCTATGGCAAATCACATAACAGCTGATAGACAGGGATATTAAAGCTAGCAAATGAGGATGGATTGGGCACACTCTGAGAAGAGATGTCAACGAGTCAGGTGGTGAGGTGTAGATGCAGCCTTTAGCTACTCATGGGCTTAACAGGAATTTATAAATCTAGTACTTACTAAATTCAATTAATAGTTTGCCATATCCTTTTCGTTGATAAGGAGGTAGTGTTAAAATACAGGCCACATTAAAGTCTTCAGCTGATTCTTTTTCCTGTGAGATATTAAAATATCTATATTTTAAATAAGCAGGCTAAGGGCGTGGTTAGTAGATATAGGCCTACTTGGAACAAGTAGGTCTATTCAGTAGTTGATTCTTCTTAAATTTAGTATTTAAACAAGCCTTAAAATTCCTATGACATACCTTAGAAAAAAACCCAACTAAATGGTAGCCTCTTAAATCTTGTTCACACATGCAGTAAAAAAGAAATGGGTCTGTATCAAAATATAAAGTCTTGTGGTCAAGGAACAATTTTGCTAAAAGGCAAAGATGCTGTGCATATTGCTGAAATAAAAAAGTAAAGTTTTTTTATGTGGCTGGAGATACTAATTGTTGTAGCACTTAAATGTATTGACAGCTGTTGTTTACAAACCTTATTCTTTCTCCCATCTATTTCAAACACAGATAGCTTGTCTTTTCTATAGATTTCATTCCCTGGAGGATGTTTATACAAACATTTTGCCTTTCAGAAAATTGAAAATTAAATCAATTTTTAATGTTAAAAATTTAGTAAATATGAACATTAATTTCGGGTTAAAAATAAAAGAAATAAACCAATAACATTTTTAATATTAAGTTTACTTACTAGATGCCGCTCTAAGCATTTAGCACTTTTGAGGTATTTTAGACAGTATTCACAAATGTATAAAATAGGTAAAGATGTCAGTTCCTAAAAAAGATAGCATAGCTTTATTGGAAGTGTAATCAATAAACTTTTATAAAAGTAAATGAATTGATTTACATTTGGAAATGCTCCACACCCCCCCCCCCCCCGAATTGCTATAACATGATGAAGGAAAAACTAGCACCCTATTTTTGAAGCTTATCAAAAGGTATTAGCCAGAGCTGGGTAGTCTAGAGATGGTCAACTCTCAACTATGCTGTCCCACAAAAAATATTTTAAAAACATTTAATAATAAGCTAGTTCTCATGGTCAAAATTTTTAAAAATTTATACTTAAATTTATACTTTTCAAAACATTAAAAATAAAATGTAGTTTAATATTTGAAAAGTTCACTGTCAGACAAGTTTAACCATTAACACTCCTAAGTGCCAGCTGTTGCCAGAGATTTTTTTGTTTGGTACAGTGCAGTCACCTGGACTATGTACTAACGAGATTTTGAAGAAACCAGCGGAAGCGGGAAATAATGAGTTTTATTTACATTTTCTGCTGTTGTTTTATCACCAGCATTTTGTTTTCTATAATTTTTTTTCAAAAATTACGGGCAATAAAATTAGTGAAATTAAAACTAACTATTATACTATTTAACCTCACACTTAATAAACTTAGACCAATTTTGTGTATGTTTTTAAAAATTTATTTTTAATGTATGTGAGTATTAAAAATATTTTTTTTTAAAGTTCAAGTGCTGAAAAATGCATTGTCTTTTTGCCTGGCCATAGGGGAAGTAAAATAATTTTTATGCCATGGACCGTAAAGGGTAAATAAATTTTTTTTTACCATCGTCAAGTTATTGCTCTCAGTAATTCAAATATTTAACTGAAAGAGTTTACCTGTGGATAGGGAGAAAAGTACCATGGCTTAATTCGCCATCTACCAAATTCAATAAGATTTATGTTCTTCATTCGTGTTATGATATCATCATGATGTGCAACCATACTGCCAGTTTGTCTAGGTGCTGTTGGAACGTCTTGTGAATCAGTCTTGAATAAAACACGAGTATATTTAAAAAAGCATTCTAAGACTGTATAAAATGCTTTAATTACACATCTTGTAAGAACTAATATTCGTTTTTAACATTATAATTTTCTTAAAATATACATGTTTTTACTAACATCTTCATCCAGTTTTCTTTTTCTGTTTGCAAACACTCCTCCTCCAGCACCAATGTGTACTTTCATTGCACCTGAATTACTTAGCCCCAAACTTTGCATAGTACCATTTTCATACTGAAAAAAAAAAAAAAAACTATTCAACAATAAGTCTCCACAAATTCTTTTTTTTTACATTATTACTTTGTTGAAGGTAAAGCTTTTGTGATGAAACCTGAGGATTAAAAGATAACCATTCAGGCAGAAAAGTGAAAGATATAGGTTAAGGCCTAAAGATCAATACAGAGTAAAAAGGACTAAGTCAAGTTCGGCCAGAAAAACTCATGTTACTAGTGCAGAATTAGCTCTGGGTAGCGTTTGTAAGGGAGTGTGTAATGCTTTGATATTTTGAAAATAGGACCAAGACAAGAATAAAGTACGTTTTTCGATTAATGTGATTAAATTTAATTGACTATATTGTGAGGATGGTATCAATAACATGTGCTTGATAGTGTATCAGTCATTCATAATGTCCACAGACGATCAAGGAAACAGTAAACATTATAAAGATGTTCATTAAGTTTTATAACCCTTTGGGAAAATGTCAGTGCATCTAAAAGTATATCTCATTAAAATCACTTGGTATAGGCCCATGAGAACTTATTTGCTTGTTCTGAATTAAGGTTTAATGTAAAGTGATTCTTGGACAATAAATCAAATTCAACAGTTGAGATTTTTTAAAGATTAACCCAGCCCAGGAAATCTCTGTAGACATCATGAGAGTTTACTTCATTAGTTTATAGCAAATGAGAAGTTTGCTCCCATCAGGGTGTAGAACAGGTCCAGTAGTATCCATAGTTTTTTGTTATTTTAAATTTATTTTATTGGATCTGATAAAATGTAATGCAGCATTTGAATTTAGGATCAACAGATCTTAAAATAAAATTGACAGTGACCAAAGTTCTACCAGCTTACTATTTCTCTTTCTGGACTTTCAGGCCTGGAGCCCCCATTGACTAATCGTGAAGTAGTCACAACAGCAGTGTCTGTTTTCTTAACAGGTGTTTTAACATCTTTTTTAGGTTGTTCAAGTTTAGACAAATCCATACGTTCCAACGGAACCCATTCATCCAGGCGTTTATTATCTGTCGAGAAAGTTTTTGTTAAAAAATGAGCTAATCTAAATGTTCAAAACTGTTTTGACAATGTTTAAATCTGTAGCTTAACATTTCAACTGCCGACACATAAGAACCTCAATATTTAAATTTAGCAACAACTTAACTCACAATCTTCATAATGTATGTAGTAAAGGGGTCTTCCATTATCTTTGATACTAAGAACCTCAGCAGAATCTAAAGAGGAAAAATACAAATTTGATTTTTTTTAGTTGTATTAGTAATATAAATAAAATAGCCAGCAGTTATAACAGTTCTGTGCCAAAAAAAAACAATATTCAATAGCCTGTAGGCCCTACTAAGCCCTACTTTTATAGCAACTTTATTTACTAAAGTTATATTGAATATATTCAATATTGATACTATTACTATTGATAGTTATAGGCTAATTCATTAGATTAGTTAGGCCTACACTTGTATTTTATAATTTAAAAAACCAGCTTAGTTTTAAGTTTTAGTTAAGCCTAAGGCCCTGAGCAATGGTAATAAAACAATTAGGCCTACAGAAGTTTCATTTAAAACTAAAACAAGTGTTTAGGCAAAACCTTAAATAATTTATGTTTTCAAAAACTTGTGGATAATTGAGGCTAAACTAAATCTAATAATTTTGATTAGGCCTAGTTTTGAACTTTTCTTTATTAAAAAATCAGGCTTCAAAGGGACATAACAAGATAAAATAAAATGGACTTACGCCACCCATCGCCGTTGGGTAATAATACTGGGACATGACATCCCTCAGTTATTTCAACCTGAGAAAAAATTAATTTAAAATGTTAACTTTATTGTTATAGAAAGAGTTTTTCATCGAAAAGTTAGTCCATATAATAAAATAAAGCACTATTTTGTGATGGTTTTACCTTCCCTTCCGCCATGTTCACCATTTTGACGCTGCGTAATTGCCAGATAATCTAGAACGAACAAATCGAAAAACATGTCAAACAAATATTATAATTTGTAAAATTGTCAATGTCTTAGATAAGCTATTTTAAAATAATGAAATTGGTACAGTAGCATTATAACATGTTTTTGAACTATAATTTAATCATCAAACGAAAGATGTGTGAATATATTTGTCATGTATCGGCCTAAGAAAAAAGTCCAATCAGTCCATATAACTTAAAAGGCGCTTTCTCAAATGATACGTTGGCTGCTGCTTACACGATCAATTCCATAATATTTAAATAACTGAATATCTAGAATATAGTTGTAATTTTGTAATTGCAGTTGTTACGTGTCAAATAAACTTTTCAATTACCGGGATAGTAAAAAAAACACCAACCATATTCTAAAGGAGCTAGATTGTTTTCAATCGGGGATTAATAATTAAACTCGAAACATCCCCCACATCCGCTCAAAATTGAACAGAAACTTCGTCTTAGACTAAACATCTAGTCAGAGCCGGCGTTAGGGGGTGGCAAACGGGGCGGCCGCCCCAGGCCCCGCGCTTGAAGGGGCCCCGCGCTTCAGCAAGGCCATTGTTGCCTGAATTAGTTTGTAAACTTAAATAACCTTTGCTGAATTAAATTTAAAAAAAAAACCAACTAAATGGCCGAAGTTGTTGGATGTTAAAACTGAGGCCAAGGCTGATGTTAGTGAGTTTTCCTTTACATGGGCTGGGACAGACCGTTATTCTAAAGAAAGACATTAGTGTCACACATCGCTGGCACGGTCGACTTGCTATTGTCCTGAGGTGACTGGAGATGGCGGTCGCGAATTAGCCCCCGACCTGACATGGGAGGTAAAATCGGGAAAAATGTAAAAAGATACCCTATTGTTTGCGGACCGTTGAAGACGTTTTTTTAGTGAGCAGGCGTGGGTGCCTGTAGTAAACAGTCAGTGACCTGATGATGTCTTGCAGAGGAGGAGGGGGGGGGGGTGAGCGGATGGGGACATGCCCCGGAATTCCAGAGCATTTATCCCTAAAATCATAATTTATACACTGTATGAGCATCTTTTTTGTAATTGTGCATATTCACCACGATACGCTTGATAGGCATCCATACAGTAATTATGTTCATATTTATTTTATATATTGTCAGGTAATCTTTAAATACATTATACTTGTATTTATTTTTATATTTTTGAAGGGCATTTATACAGTAATTATGTCCATTTTCATTTTGGTAAACTTTAACGGTATTCGTAAAGTGATTAAGCACATGTTTATTTTAATTAATTGTAGGGACAGTGGCGTAGCGAGGTCGGGTGTCACCCGGTGCGGCACTTAATGGTGACACCCCCTCCCCCAGAGGCGTAGCGACCCTTCCCGGGAAAAAACTTTCAAATTTTCAGTTTGCACCCCCCCCCCCTCAAACTTTCGATTTGCACCCCCCCCCCCACCTCAAACTTTCGATGTGCACCCCCCTCAAGTTTTTCTCTATATATTTTGCTATTTTTTTGCCTTGGTGTCACCCCCCTTAATGGTGTCACCCGGTGCGATCCGCACCCCCCTCGCTACGCCTCTGTGTAGGGATATTCAGTATAATAGTTAAGACCATAGTGATTCTTGTTTTAAAATAGTGTGGGCACACTAAACAAATTATAAAGTCTATACTGTTTGATACATCGGGCCGAGACTGTTTTATAGTAAAGTTCTCCTGATTTCTAAAACGTCTAAATTACCGGCAGTCCGAGCATGCCATCGCGAAACTCATAAATAACATGGTTCACTAATTATAGACACGGACCTTCTCTTGTGAGAACGCGGTCTTAACCTGTAATGTAATACGTGGACGCTCTATACACACGCACCTTCTCTTGAATGGCTGCGGCCAGATCCAGTAACGTAGTACCCGAACTGATTTTTTTTAGGGTTTGGTGTACAGTTATCCTTCACGGGCTTCACCCCACCCCACCAACTGTCACCCCCCCCCCCCCCCCCCAGTGTTCCACCTTACTGAGCGTCCGTGATTACATTTGAGAGTCATTTCATTTGGATATCTATAGCTGTAAACAGTTTTTTTCACGATTCGAGCTTATTCCGAAATCTATCAATGTTTTGCTATTTTCCCCGGCATCCACACACTTTGAATGCCACTGTTAACCCTCGATAAATTGAGAAAATATCGATACTATCACCTGCCACTGTGGACCGATTTAACGTTGCTTCAAAGTGCCCGAAGGTATTAAGTCAGCCAAACAGTGCCTTCAGTACATTTGGAGTATTCGGGATTCCTTTCCCAATACGGCGATCGCCTACAGAATCTTGCAAACAGTTCGAGTCACAGTGGCAAGCGCCGAAAGAAGTTTCTCCAAACTGAAGTTGATCAAGAACTATTTGAGATCAACGATGTCCCAAGACAGGCTCTGCGGCCTGTCGATTCTGTCAATAGAAAAAGACATAGCCTCCAGTTTGGACTATGATGATATAATCATGGAATTTTCCTCACGAAAGGCAAGAAAAGTAGATCTTCGTTTGTGAACGTACTGGTAAGATTTTCATAAATAAACATTAATGTAAAAAAATCAGGTTTGAAGCTGACGTTCATCGTCTCTTTAATGCGTGTCTCAAACTTATATCTGTTTTATTTTTTACTTTTCAAACAAAAAGCCTTAACAGAAAAAAGCAACGTTTCAAAAGCACTTTTAAGTAAACAAATTATTTGTTAATCAGTGTCTTAATGTTAATACGACATTGATAAACAGCTTAAAAATACCATATATATCGTTATAAATATTAATTCGCTTTGAGAAGAAAAAAAAAAACGCCTCACTGTACATGTTTTATTTAATTATACACCAATGAAAAAAATATAAGGCCCCGCGCGGATGGTTGGCCATAGGCCCCGCGTACCCCTAACGCCGGCTCTGCATCTAGTTATCACTTTTGCTTCCCAACTTTACACACCAATGCCAAATTAATAAACATTAAATACATTAGGATTAATTTTTTAGTGAATAGCGTAGTATTAACAATGAATAAACCGGGAGTGATCTCCCCTAAACTTTCTCGAATATTTTTATATAAATTAAAATAACAGGGGATGGGAACTCGGGCTATAGACATGATTTTTAATCCATTTTAAATACTTAAAGTTTTAAAAATAGAATAAAATCTCGTAGACAAATTAATTGCACACCAAGTGAACGCGAAATAAAAAAGCGCATAATAGTGCGCAATATTATTAGTACTTTTAAAATTTACATTAGTTTTTTGAGAAATCGGAAGTAGCGTAAATTACTACTTCCGGTCAACGGAAATTACTCAAAATTTAACAGAAGGTAGAGAATTAGATCTTTTACTTACATGTGAAATTTCATTTATCTATCTGAAATAGTACTCAAGTTATAGGCTTTTGAAAAATTCAAAGTAGAAAAAGTACCACTTCCGGTTGTCGGAAATCGCTCAAAAGTTGATACGGATCTACGATTTTGATATAATACTTATATATGAAATTTCATCAACCTAGCTGTAACGGTACTCAAGTTATCGTGTTTACACACGGACACACACACACAGACACACACACACAGACATACGGACAAGATTGCAAAATTATGTTTTTCCGTATCAGTGAGGTGTAAAACGTCGAGATTTGTAAAAATCTCGATTTTTTTTTTTTGCACGATTACAATACTTTCTCTATACTACGTATATACGAGAAAGTAAAAATGACAAATACATTGAAGTAGGTAGGCTGAATAATATTTCGCTTAATTTGTAAGCCTGAAACTGAATTCATGCCCGAATGAGAAAAGATTATTGACCAACTAGATCTATAGAAAAAAATTTGTTACACATTAAAATGATTTATTTTAAAACGTTTGACTATCGCAATAGGTGTCGGCGTGTTCGATTCGGTATAGCTCATGACTGCTTAACCGAAAATTCTCGATTTATCGAACCTTTTCAACGAAGAAGAAGAAGAAATTATTGCTTAACCCCGAACTGTCTGTTCTCATTAATTCCTAATTATTTTTAAACGAGTTTCATAATAGAGCTGTAGGCCATTTAGTTGCCCAATAAGCTACTTCTCTGTCACATTATGCCTAATCCAAAAATAACAATTTTTTAATTACAAAAACTACTATTAAAGATTATTAAATATATTTCTTTTTAATCTGACATTACATTTACCCCCCCCCCCCCCCCCACCACCACCACCACCCGACATCTACTCCAGAGTAGGCCTACGTGGTCGTAAATGTGTGACCCACCTGCATCTATTAAGTGTGATGCACTATCAGGTATTTCAAGGATTCTTCTATGACATTCTATGTCAAGGTGATGTTATCAGTGACGTTGTTCTCGATAACTGGGTTGGTTTTATTGAGTTGTACCGATAACTTCTGAATCGACGAATTGATTGATAATTGTGAGACGTCACGAGGCGCCAAATTAGACCGTGACGCTACTGAATCACTGAATTTAGGGCTGTTCTCTATATGGCACTCGACAAAATTGCAATGTTCAGGTACCCCAGATGAGGGGAGGGGGTACGAAGGGTAGGTTTGAAGAAAAGTCTTTTTGAAGACGAAGTTTAATCTTTTTACCTTACCTTGAAGTAATCCGTTTACCTCATATATACAAATAGACATTTATTGGAATTGATTACCATCTTCCCATCATAACATTAGATTATAGCCTATGTCGGCTAAACATGTCACGCAGATGATTGACCAAAAAAAAAAAGATATTCAACATTTAATTTTTGAATCCCACGTGAAAATCAATAAAACGCAATGCATTTAAGGTTTGCTAGAATAAAATAAAACACCTGTTACCGTACTTGATCATTAGAAAGGATCCAGAGTCTGGAAATAATTGACACGAACTTAGGGGTCATCCATAAATGACGTCACGCTTTTTTGGACGATTTTTACCTCCCCCCCTCCCCTCCGTCACACGTCGTCACAAAAAGCCAGACCCCCCCCCTAAAATGACGTCACACCTCAACCTACAACCCCCCCCCCCCCTCGAAATTGCAGTTGATTTTTTTTTAAACATCGATATTTTTCTAAAATCTTATCTAAACTATTACAATTTATTAAAACAGTTATCTAAAACGCGAAATAACGTCTAAAATTCGTTTTCTAACATTGCTTTTTTATAATGCAAAAGTGTGACGTCGCAACATCTGAACCCCCCCGCCCCTCCCCTCATCACACATCGTCACAAAATTACGGACCCCCCCCCCTCCCCCCTACGAGTGTGACGTCATTTATGGATGACCCCTTATAAAGAATAGCTAAACTAGCTAAACTACTAGTCTCACTCCAACATAAATTTGAGGATGCACATGAAATGTCACTCAGCTTACCAAACCATAAATAGTGTCTGACTTGGGGGAAGGGGGGGGGGGGGTGAATTCAAGGGGTCCAAAGAGCTAGTCACACTTTCCTTAGTGATGAACTCTATACTCTATTTCATGAACCGTTCAAGTCCGGTCTAAAAATGGCCGTCCAACTCGTGAGGTAGCCAACATGATCAGTCAATGATCGAGATTTTTCTGGCCGGTTGATTTCCGAACTAGCTAGATGCGGCCGGCCAATGTAAGAAATATAGTGTCAATTTAAAGCTCACTGGACATTGGCCAAACGCATTAGCCACTTCTCAGTTCACGAAGTGGCCGCACTTTGGGCTTTGGTCGTAACATAAGACCCAACTATTATTTTTTAACATCTGTTACCGAACTATTGTAAACATGTCGCTAATATTCCAATAGGACATGCTGTACGAGTCTTATTAGTACCTCATTAGCTTTAACACCACGACTATTGTAATAATTTGGGAACATAACAATTAACATACGCGCTAGATAGAGGGATCTCTAGCAACTAGTTATGCCCCTATTTGTTATTGTATATAGTTTTAAATAACTTTTAAAGACGTATTTAATGTCTAATTATATTAAAAATGTGATATTATTGTGTTGTTGTCAGATATGTATTTATGTGTAAACTAAGAAAATTTGAAACTCTCGCTCAGAATTTCTGCTATTTAGAATGGCTGGGCGAATGAATCGACGCAAGTGGCTTTCAAAAATTTTCTTTCCTGAAGATTTAAATTTAATATCTGTTACGTAGTTGTAACATGAGGTTTTAACTGAATAATGTAATATATAATTACTTTTTAAAATCACATTAAAATAATTTTAGTAGTACCATATTGTTTACAGTGTTTCTTCCAGACTTTTTTCTCCGGGGGGGGGGGGGTACTTGAAATTTTCGGGGGGGGGGGGGGGGATACTGCTAAAAGTATATATTTTCTATATAAATTATATAAATTTCATTTCGTTCGGGGGGGGGGGGGGGGGGAGGCGGTAAAAAAATTTCGGGGAAGGGGGGGAAGGGAAGCCCCCACCCCACCCCCACCCGAAGAGATGCCTGGAAGAAACTCTGTTTACGCTATGCTGGTGTTCGTTCGTAGGCTAGTTTCATTAAGTATTTTTAGACATAATTTTCTAATTTAAAGATAAAAGTAAAATTGTTTTTTTAAAGGAGTTGTAATGCCCATCTTAACCTAGTGTGTGCGTTATCAATAGCCAATTATTGGCGTGCTGAACTGGCCGGGGTCCGATAAAGGCCACAATTTTAAGGTCTCTGGTTAAAAAAAAAAAGCCAGCCAAGTGAAAGAAGGGGGAGAAAAATCTAATCGATAAAGTCCGGGCAGCAGGCTGGCTGGAGTTGTGAGCCTTGTGTTTGGACCGATACTTGACGCGGTTATTCATACGGCTCCAGTACATAACAATATACGGCGAGCAGTGTACCATATTTCTTCTTAGTTTAGTGAAGTTACTGAAGCTGTGGTGTAGGCAGTTGTGTAAATAGCTCTGTTTTGGTGAATGTTTGCACTTAATGGTTACCAAGTTAACGACGTATTCGCTTACGTGCTGAATTCTACATGTTGGTGTATGCCGGTGTGAACTGAGTTACTGAGGAAGTCAGGGACACTCTGCATGCTAAATGAGTTGAATTGGGATAGAGGATAACAACAAATCGATACCATTAGGTACGTGTTTGTGCCGTCAGTTGGAGAGTGAGTGGCTGACACACCAACACACAGAGAGCACCGGCACCAATCGATGCCAGCGTGAAGCGATTCTGATATTCAGGTGAGACCTAGATGCGAATTGATTGATCGAAGTAAGGGGGGGGGGGGAGGAGCAATTAGCTTACTCGACTCTTCCGTGTCAAGGTTGTCTGCTAATGTAACATGTTCTTGGGGTTTTGATTTGTATCAATTGAACTGCACTATTCGTGTCTCGCGTTCTGTTACTGCACTGTTGTGAGTGTGCGGTAATATGGTACTTGTACTTTACGTAACACATCACTATACTGGTCTACTGTACGCGTGTAGTACTAATGTAATACTTAGTGCGTGAAGTGCTCTAGAAATGCTACGAAGAAACACACCAGTTTTTTTTTTCTTTGGATCCCAGTGAAATGAAACGATTGAACGCGTGATGTCATCCTTACAATGAGTCAGTGAATGTGTAATTGTGAGGGTTGATGTTAAGCAAAGATGTGAGGGGTGATGTGTAGCAATGATGTGGGGATGTGAGTGGTGATGTGTAGCAATGATGTGGGGTTGTGAGGGGTGATGTGTGGTCAAGATGTGTGGTTGTGAGGTGTGATGTGTGGTCAAGATGTGTGGTTGAGATGGGTGATGTGTGGTCAATATGTGTGGTTGAGAGGGGTGATGTGTGGACAATATGTGTGGTTGTGTGGTGTGATATGATGTGATGTGTAGTAAAGGCCAAGTGTGGAGAAGCTATAAAGCGGCTTGTGTGTTAGATGCTGCACCGTACTTTCGTTTAGTGGTGGCGAGGTGGGACTTGGTAGACCCACTTCCCCAAAGATTGTATTCCTATACGGAATTAATCAGTCCGTTTGCATATTTCTAATACATTTGTGATGCTATTGATATAACGTGTTAACTTATTTTATGAAACTATGAGCTTTACTCGAGAGGGACACTGAGTCATTTCTACCCTCCTACTACAAAATAAAAATGCTATATCCGCTTATGCTTACCTGTACCATATATAAATATGGCTATTTGCGGGGGGGGGGGGGGGGGGGGCTTTTCATTGTCTAGCACATAGCCTGACAACATGTTACTACGTCATTGAGAGCAGTCGGGGAGGGGGAGGGTGTTGACGATCTTGTCGACATAAGATATAAATAAACAATAAAACGATAAAATAATCAGCTGTTGTATGCTGGATCATTGTAATGTATGGTAATTGCCAAGCGGGCAGCATTATCGAGAGAGCTAAGGACATACAGGCTGGCTATGTCTAGTGGGCTACATATAGGCTGTGTCTAGTGGGCTACATATAGGCTGTGTCTAGTGGGCTACATATAGGCTTTGTTAGTGGGCTACACATAGGCTTTGTTAGTGGGCTACATATAGCCCGTGTCTAGTGGGCTACATATAGGCTGTGTCTAGTGGGCTACATATAGCCCGTGTCTAGTGGGCTACATATAGCCCGTGTCTAGTGAGCTACATATAGCCCATGTCTAGTGGGCTACATATAGGCTGTGTCTAGTGGGCTACATATAGCCCGTGTCTAGTGAGCTGCATATAGCCCGTGTCTAGTGGGCTACATATAGGCTGTGTCTAGTGGGCTACATATAGCCCGTGTCTAGTGGGCTACATATAGGCTGTGTCTAGTGGGCTACATATAGCCCGTGTCTAGTGGGCTACATATAGCCCGTGTCTAGTGAGCTACATATAGCCCGTGTCTAGTGGGCTACATATAGGCTGTGTCTAGTGGGCTACATATAGCCCGTGTCTAGTGGGCTACATATAGCCCGTGTCTAGTGAGCTACATATAGCCCGTGTCTAGTGGGCTACATATAGGCTTTGTTAGTGGGCTACATATAGCCCGTGTCTAGTGAGCTACATATAGTCCGTGTCTAGTGGGCTACATATAGGCTTTGTTAGTGGGCTACATATAGCCCGTGTCTAGTGGGCTACATATAGGCTGTGTCTAGTGGGCTACATATAGCCCGTGTCTAGTGGGCTACATATAGCCCGTGTCTAGTGAGCTACATATAGCCCGTGTCTAGTGGGCTACATATAGCCCGTGTCTAGTGGGCTACATATAGCCCGTGTCTAGTGAGCTACATATAGCCCGTGTCTAGTGGGCTACATATAGCCCGTGTCTAGTGGGCTACTTATAGTCCGTGTCTAGTGGGCTACACATAGGCTTTGTTAGTGGGCTACATATAGCCCGTGTCTAGTGGGCTACATATAGCCCGTGTCTAGTGGGCTACATATAGGCTGTGTCTAGTGGGCTACATATAGCCCGTGTCTAGTGGGCTACATATAGCCCGTGTCTAGTGAGCTACATATAGCCCGTGTCTAGTGGGCTACATATAGCCCGTGTCTAGTGGGCTACTTATAGTCCGTGTCTAGTGGGCTACACATAGGCTTTGTTAGTGGGCTACATATAGCCCGTGTCTAGTGGGCTACATATAGCCCGTGTCTAGTGGGCTACATATAGCCCGTGTCTAGTGGGCTACATATAGCCCGTGTCTAGTGGGCTACATATAGTCCGTGTCTAGTGGGCTACACATAGGCTTTGTTAGTGGGCTACATATAGCCCGTGTCTAGTGAGCTACATATAGCCCGTGTCTAGTGGGCTACATATAGCCTGTGTCTAGTGGGCTACATATAGCCCGTGTCTAGTGGGCTACATATAGCCCGTGTCTAGTGGGCTACATATAGCCCGTGTCTAGTGGGCTACATATAGTCCGTGTCTAGTGGGCTACATATAGCCCGTGTCTAGTGGGCTACATATAGCCCGTGTCTAGTGGGCTACATATAGTCCGTGTCTAGTGGGCTACATAAAGCCCGTGTCTAGTGGGCTACACTCAAAAGGCGCGACGTCTAGAGAGTGAGGGGGGGGGGGGGGTCTCGGATAAAACCTTTTAACTAATTTCAACTGAGATTGTATTGTACGCCGTTATGTACTAGAGTGTGATGTAAACGTATGAAATAAACAATTAGTTAAAACTGTAAACACCAGTTTCAAATTTTAACATTTCCTTATTAAAAAAAAAATATTTCCGATGTAAAAAATTGTAAAGTGCTGCGCAACCTTCAAGAGGAAAGTTTAGAAGTTTAAAGATAAATTTGAGATGAAAATCTGTTTGAAATGTTCCACTCTAGCCCCAGACCGACTTGAACGATGACCTTTCGGCAATCACGTGACACACAAGGCCAGTTATCTCCTCCGGACAGCCATTGTTGCTCGAGAAATGGACGTTTGCTGCTGACGACACATCTGGAGATAATCGACTTAACCACAGGGGAGCCAACTCTAAAAGAAAATGCCAGACAGAGCAAAAGTCACGAGATGACGTCTAAGATGCAATTTTAGAGGCAGCAGAAGAAAAAAAAACTAGATTTTAAAAATCGTTTTACAATTCTAAATATTTAAACTGCCGAACGAAAATCCCCATCCCAATATTTTAACGAAAAAGAGACTTTGGCAAGTGGGGGTGGTGGTGGTGGTGGTGGGGGAAGTGGAGAGGCTGGAGGAGTAGAGTGATGGGAGGAGCTTACTGCATGTTGCAGCTAACATCGCCCGTTGCTTAATACACCACCTAACTAACACGTCCTTACGTTTTATAATACCCGCCCCCGAGGGGTCTTATGTGTGCTTAACTTCTCAACATAAAGTCAAACGAGCCCAAACCAATCTAGGTTTTCTTTAAAACTGCCAACCACTCGACCATTTGACTTGGATGATCCAAAGCTTTCACCGTTTTGTTCCTCTCCCCGCCCCTAGGACTAACTCTACCTCTCTCGTTAGATTAACACGATTCTTTTTTAATGTAGGAAATATGAAAATGGTAGCTTTGTATTGGCGTGTGTGTCCGAGGGGTGGCAAGTTTTGTATACTTTAGTGAACACGTGACAGGAAATGCTGAATTGATTTGTATGTCCGTTGTGTTTTGATACATCAGACATATTTTTTTAAACATACCCGTACCATCAAACTCGGTTCTTTAAATTATATTAACGACATCGAACTTTCTAAATGTCCGTTAAATCTAATCTGACTTTTTGTAATAATGTACGTCATATGGCGCTATTACATGTACGTCTTTTGGCGCTTGTATGTTTTTTCCAGAAAATAAGAGATAGGCAGAACCGAGAAAGCGAGAGATAGAGAGAAGACAGTAGAAAGCGAGAGATAGAGAGAAGACAGTAGAAAGCGAGAGATAGAGAGAAGACAGTAGAAAGCGAGAGATAGAGAGAAGACAGTAGAAAGCGGGAGATAGAGAGAAGACAGTAGAAAGCGAGAGATAGAGAGAAGACAGTAGAAAGCGAGAGATAGAAGACAGTAGAAAGCGAGAGATAGAGAGAAGACAGTAGAAAGCGAGAGATAGAGAGAAGACAGTAGAAAGCGAGAGATAGAGAGAAGACAGTAGAAAGATAGGAGATACAAGGGAGACCATGAGGAATAGTTTGGGGCTCCCCTAGACAGACGGCCCATTCATGTTCAGTGACCCCAACGTCTTATCTGACAGAAAACAATTTCTTCTGGTGGCGAGCTCCTTAAAAAAACTCTGATGATCTCCCACAGTGTACTTAACCCAGCAAGTGGACCTTGGTCTGGCCAGGTCGTATTCAAATATCAGATCAAGTAGTCTAACCCCCACCCATCCATAAACACACACTGTTAAGCCATTTATTAACCTTCCTCTTCTCTTCGGTTTTTTTTTCGCTAGAAATCAGAATTTCTTGGTTTAAAATGTAAACCCTTATAAATGTATCAATACGTCACATTAATAACAGAGTCTCGCCCTGTCATTAAACTTTCATCTTCCTGGGAGCGTCAGGTCTTTGTGATACAATAGTCATCGATCGTGTGAGAACAAGGCCTCTCTACAGCTAGCCCAACCTTTACAGCTAGCTCAGCCTCTACAGCTAGCCTAACCCCTACAGCTAGCCCAGCTACAGCTAGCCTAACCCCTACAACTAGCCCAGCCTCTACAGCTAGCCTAACCCCTACAGCTAGTCTAACCCCTACAGCTAGCCTAACCCCTACAACTAGCCCAGCCTCTACAGCTAGCCTAACCCCTACAGCTAGTCTAACCCCTACAGCTAGCCTAACCCCTACAGCTAGCCCAACCTCTACAGCTAGCCCAGCCTCTACAGCTAGCCCAGTCTCTACAGCTAGCCTAACCCCTACAGCTAGCCTAACCCCTACAGCTAGCTCAGCCTCTACAGCTAGCCTAACCTTTACAGCTAGCCCATACTGTACAGCTAGCCAATCCTCTACAGCTAGCCTAACCCCTACAGCTAGCCCAACCTCTACAGCTAGCCCAGCCTCTACAGCTAGCCCAGTCTCTACAGCTAGCCCAGTCTCTACAGCTAGCCCAGCCTCTACAGCTAGCCTAACCCCTACAGCTAGCCTAACCCCTACAGCTAGCCCAGCCTCTACAGCTAGCCCAGTCTCTACAGCTAGCCTAACCCCTACAGCTAGCCTAACCCCTACAGCTAGCTCAGCCTCTACAGCTAGCCTAACCTTTACAGCTAGCCCATACTGTACAGCTAGCCAATCCTCTACAGCTAGCCTAACCCCTACAGCTAGCCCAGTCTCTACAGCTAGCCTAACCCCTACAGCTAGCCCAGCAATATATATATATATATATATATATATATATATATATATATATATATATATATATATATATATATATATATATATATATATATATATATATATATATATATATATATATATATATATATATATATATATATATATATATAAATGGCCTTAAATGTATCACTCGACAAATACAGCGGAGCCTAGTTGTGATAGAATGTCTTCCAATGGATTACTCAAACAATGGACGTGTGCGTCATCTTGGGTAATTAAATCAATATGAGGATCTGTCTTAAATACACGAGCTAATTTACATATCTATTGGGCAAGAGTGAGGGTAACTGGACAGGTGGGGGGGGGGGGGGGGGGGAAATTGTAACAAAGCTTGCTAAATTTTAAGAAATCTTGGGTTTATTCCCACACATTGCACGTGTATGTATGTGTGTGCATGAGTGTGTTTGTTCGGTCGGGCTATCTCGTGTATCATAGGCAAGACTTGACATTAAACAAAAACTCAACTATGAAATAGTTACTATTGAAACTTTAAAATAAAACATGCAGCAGTAGAACCGAACTGAAAGCTCAACAGAAATGAAATGTTTTGACACGGATTGCCTCTAGTTGATGTAGGCATGGACCAACCCCATCATCAGATAGCCGCAGCTACTGAACAAGTTCACCCGCCATATGTTTCCTGTCAGCAATTCCTAATTTATTCAAGGTTATTCCTGTTCTCTAGCCTGGTGTCAGAGTTGAAACTGATTTGCATATGAAGAAAATGTCACCCGTTATTGCGACACAGCGCCATCTGCCGGCGTGTTTAGTGTTGTCCGTTCCTTTTGTTGTACTCACATTGTTGCATCAAGCTGCCGGTAACACAGGAGCCGGTGGATAGGACTCGCGTGGAGGGGAAACAATATACAGCTGGGGACTAAAAAAAATGTCATCGTGATGGGCGCCGCTTCACTTGAAATGGTGGACCGCTCTATAGTGGTGCTATGACACCCACGCCAGCTCGCGCGAGTAAATCGATAGTGTGGTCGTTTTGTTCATGTCACCCTGACCAGCTCTATGCCCACCCTGACCAACTCTATGCCCACCCTGACCAGCTCTATGCCCACCCTGACCAACTCTATGCCCACCCTGACCAGCTCTATGCCCACCCTGACCAGCTGTATGCCCACCCTGACCAACTCTATGCCCACCCTGACCAGCTCTATGCCCACCCTGACCAGCTGTATGCCCACCCTGATCAGCTCTATGCCCACCCTGACCAGCTGTATGCCCACCCTGATCAACTCTATGCCCACCCTGACCAACTCTATGCCCACCCTGACCAACTCTATGCCCACCCTGACCAGCTCTATGCCCACCCTGACCAGCTCTATGCCCACCCTGACTGTATGCCCACTTATCACATGGTGTCCTGAACTGTCTGTATACTGATCACGTGGGCGGCCAATTTGGCTTGCTAATCAGAAATAAACAATAACGATGGATTGATTTCTTCCAGAAGGGGAAGCAACTCCTGACTGTACGCCGTAGACATCGATTAGGACGGGGTAGCCTTTGGCAAATTGCTGATGAATCAACAAAAAAGTGCAGTTATTTGTTTATTCAACAAATCCAGTCAGATCAAGGAAACGCGGCATATTATGTTGATGATGTCGTTAAAGTGTAGAATTATTAGTGGAATTTTCTGTCGAGAATGTATGTAATTGCTTGCTAGTGCTAAAATTCGCCCCTGGTTAAGAAGGGGTCGCTAGCCTCATGTGTGGTGTCGATAAAGAAACGTGTGCCGTGACACACTTCACTTGGTGAAACGAAATCTAATTCATAGTAATTCATTGGTAGAAGTCAGTGCTAAAATCATTAGGCTACCATCAATCATAAAATGGCTGAATTGTATTGTTTTAATACACATTTTGAACCAGTTCTGTAAGTAACTATCCATGACCCTCCCCTACCCTGTTGGCTGAGTTAACGCCCCGTGCGAATGTCAGCTCTATTAAATCCATGCCTGTAAATAATGACGTGTGTAGTGCGCCAGTTGAAAGTAAACATCACCGCCGCAGTGTTAAACACCGGTCCGTTGAGATCTATTTCATCTACTGCTCAGTGTGGAAGGATAGTCTCTTTTATCCACAGGATAGGAGTGTTTTTAACTGCTCAGTGTGGATGGATAGCCTCGTTTATCCACAGGATAGGAGTGTTTTTAACTGCCCAGTGTAGAGGGATAGCCTCTTTCATTCTCCGTATAGGAGTTTGTTTTTAACTTCTAAATTTTACGGGAAACAATTTGATATAGATGTTAATTTGTTATTTTAGGATTAAAGCTTTTCACCAATGTTGTCATTTCGGATCGTCACAAAACAGGAAGTCATCTTTTGTTTAACAAGCGACTAGCTCGTTTTCTGTACGTTTGACACGCCGTGCTATTAATAGCTCTATATGTTTAATGTTTTATTAATCCTATTCAGTCTTGGATTACTTGGATGTTTTCAATAACACACCACTTGTGGGAGGAAATAGGTAAGTGTGTGTGTTGTTGAAGGTTGTAGGCCTAAGCGTATTCACTTATTTATTACACAACTTTGGTGAGGTTCTTTTTTTATTTGAGAGTGGATAGGCCATATTTGTTTAAAAATGTATTGGAAAACACTTAGAATCAATCTGCATGTTCGGCATGGAATCAATTCTCTAGTCTAGGACAGACAAATCTGGTTGAAAAATTCCATTTCTTTCTCAAACTGACACCCTGCCAGAGCGTTTGTGACCCCCCCCCCCCCCTCCCGAGAATTAATATGTAGCCTATAGCAGCGACTATAGCTACCGAAGAAGGGGAGATAATAAGTGGGCTACAGTTACCGAAGGCATGGCTATAATAAAACACGCTAATGTAGGTCTGTGTCGTGAGCCAAACTGAATGCTACCTTTGCGTGGAGCTAAATCTAGCAGTGGAAACCCAAACATTGAACTGTAGGCCTACAGTGTGCCTCACAAATCGTTATCGGATGATTGCCTAGCCCTTTAAGCAATCAGGCATTGTTACTTTTATTTAGTTTTATCTCAGTGGGTGGACATTTACTCTTGAAAAGCTGGTTCCAAATTTGTTGCCAAAAAAGCATATTTTTCAACTAAAATTGAATATTTGTTAACATTTGTGTACAAAATAACTTCCGGTTTTAATAGTCAAACAAATAAACGTCTTTTTTAAAAATTAAATTAAGGATGATTACAAAGACTTTTCATGCCTATTGTTGCGAAACGAGATGAGGACGGATAGACACTTGAGAACGTTTGACAATAAACCAACTAACACGAAGTCCGTGTACAGGACATAAGCCTCTTACGCGTATGAAAGAATGACCCTCAAACTTTCCTAACCCCACCTTTTGTATCCCAACTCTTGCCTGCGCTATTTATCACTTCCCTCCCAATCGTTCCTATGCTACACGAGTGTAATAAATTACTCATGCATTACTTGGTATTAAATTGTTTATTTTCTTTAGTCTCAATATAACTGAAACAGACTATAGTTTTGAAGAGTAATTTGTAAACATGGAAATAAAAGGGAAGCTACTCTAAATCTACGCAAATACATCTAATAATCTTAATACAATTACTTGTATGCAGGAACACACAAGAACAATCGACATTAAAGTAGTCATCCCCCTCCCCGGAAATATTTTCAAGAAGTTTATTTTTACGAACATCCCCCATATCACATCATTAGTATGCAATTGGCCTAACGTACAAATAAATCAAACACATCTTTTTTATGCAAAGAAATAACGTTAAAATAAAATAGAAAAAATGTGACATAAAAAGCGGTGTCAAAGTATCGAAGGTTTTAAAAATGGTACCTGTAAATCAGTGGAAATGGCTACTTGGTACTATCATTAGCAAACTAGTAATACGTTCAAACAAGCGATCGTTCCTGTCGTGGACTGGTAACGTTTATTGCGAGCTTACTCCCAAAAAAAAAACGTTTTTTATATAAAAAAAAGCGTCCAATTTTACGTTTTGCCCGGAACCTTATAATTTTTAACAAACTAAAGACGCACAATGTACCAGAATTAATCGGACTGTCCCTACCTTACTTTTATGATTTCCACTTTTAAAATTTAAATACAAGTCAAAAATAGTATCACAACTTATCTGCATAATGAGGGTAATCGGCCGCGTTACTCATGAGTCTTGTTGAAAGTAAGAGAAGGCACAAGCTATTTGAATAGTAGGCTACTTTCAATAAAGTTCAAGATATAAGCAATGCGTATGATACTATAAACCGATATGACACCCAAACAAGAAAATTTGATAAAGCATAAATCTTTTAAAATATTCATTCTAATTCTAGAGCAAGAGAATATTTTAAAACTCGCGATTTATATAAATAAAAGTAAAATTACTTAGGCCTAGATTTTCTTGAAAACGTGTCTATTAATTTCTATCTCATCTAGATCTAAATAAAAATGGAAACCAAGTACTTACGAGATGGCTGAAATTTAACTAGCTTAATGACAAATGCTGAAATAGGCAATTATTATAAAACCCAGACCAGAAATACGACAGTTCGTAAAAGTAGCTAGGACAGTAAGCGACAGGAATAGGACAAACAGTAGTATTTGGTTATAATAAGTCTCGAAAAGAATCTTCTGGAACAATGGGGTGGCCCTGAGAAGGGCCAGTTAATTTTGACAGTGGTAGCAGGATACCGCGTCTATTTCTTCTCTGCTGCGGCTTTTGGTGCCTTCTTGGCTGCTGGTTTCTTAGCTGCCTTGGGCTTTGCTACTTTAGGCTTGGCGGGTGCAGCTTTCTTTGGGGACTTGGCTTTCTTTGGTTTGTCAGCCACAGCTTTCTTGGCAGCGGGTTTCTTGACGGCAGTCTTCTTGACGGCAGTCTTCTTGGGAGATTTTGGTTTCTTAACCGCAGTTTTCTTAGGTGATTTAGGCTTCTTGACGGCAGTTGCGGCCTTTTTGGGTTTAGCTGCTGCTTTGGTAGCCTTTGGTTTCTTCTCAGCTACTTTCTTGGCCTTGGTTTTCTTTTCCTCTTTCTTATCTCCCAGACGGAAAGAACCGGCTGCTCCAGAGCCTTTAGACTGCTTCAATCCTCCAGCTGTTACGCCGGCTTTAAGGGCGGCTTTGAGTCTTGCATTGACGGCAGTCTGATTGTCACCAACTTTGTAGTTAGCCACAATGTATTTCAAGATGGCTTGGCGAGATGAACCACCGCGTTCTTTCAATGCAGAAATAGCTTCAGCAACCATCACTTTGTATTGTGGGTGAGCAGCTGGTGTCTTGGGTTTAGCGGCAGCCTTCTTGGGTGCTTTAGCGGGTGCCTTAGCAGGTGCATCGGTAGTAGCGGCGGCAGACATTATAAAATTTTGAGCGCGGAGAGTGACGATCTTCTCTGTACGGAAGTAAGAGTTAGAATGACAGCGGTCTGCAACGCTCCAGCTTTTATAGTGCAGCGCGAACATAGCGGAGAGCTACTACGTCACAAGAGGAAAAATGTCGCTTCCCGTGTCCGTTTTTTCTAAACAAATGGCGTTTATGTGCTAAGTCGTGAATCTAAAAAATTAATAACATTTTAACAGTTTACATTTACTAAATCGCATCTAGTGAGAAATTTAGAAAACTTCATGAATTTTCATTTGATATCAAATAACATAGTGTTTTTATAACATTTAGAATTATAAAGAATAATTTACTCAAGGTAAACTTCCAGTGAGCCTTGTGGTAAACTTAATAAAAATTAAAAATAATTAGTTTAAAACAATGTTTCTTATGATTTTGTTGCTTTAAATGATGTACTAATGTTATTTCTTTAAGAAATTTTAGACCTTTTAGTAATTTGCAAATAATTATAGGCTTAAAATAATAATTTTCAAGCCCTCTTGTGCACATTTTAACCAAGTTCAGAGTGTCGATTCCTTGCTTCTAGTGAGTATAGTTTTAGATTAAATGCATTTAGAATGATTGGAATAAAAAATAAGTGTTTTGAATTGATACAGATGAAATATTATTCTTTGAAATAAACATTTTATTTTATTTTCAACCGTAAAAATCATCATAAATCTCGCCAAATAAATCCCTTAAAACTGAATATTCTCGCCATCTTCCCTCTTCACTTTCCTACCGAAGCTGAGGGGTTGTTGATAAATGTATTAGATCTAGAATCTAGAGTTGATCGAGTTTATGTATTTTCACATTTAAATTATGAAACATAGTTTTGGATAGCATTAAAATAGATTTGACAATAACATATAGATCTAATTGCTTTTTATTTGTCCTGCTTTAAGGTTTTACAATAGATCTAGAAATCTAGATCCTAGATCAAGAGTTTCTTGATCAGATTCATTAGTCTAGTCTAGAAACAGTCAACTAGGGCCTACTGAACTAGTCTGCTTGCCATGGCCGTTATTAATTCATAATAAATTTCTAGATCTAGATCGAGAGACTATTAATTTAATAGATCTAGAATCTAAATCTAAATGATAATACAAATAGTAACACTTTTAGTTTAGATCTAGAAGTCTAGATCTAGATTCATAGTTTATTAAATATTAAGTTCAACCAAACGATCAATAGGCCTAACTAATAATTTTAATTAAATGAATTGAATCTTTAAAATAAAACAATTAAAGATAGAATCTAGAATAGATATCTACTATCTAGATCTACTAGTTCTGCAATTTACAAAAGAATAAAAAAAGCTGAAGCTTGACTAATCATTTATTAGTAATTATACCCACACATTCTTTTCCAAATTAATGAGATAACCAGTGTGGCATCATCTTTGCAATTTGTCTAGATCTAGATAGACTCTAGATCTAGATCTAGATCTAGAATCACTAAGACTAGAATCTAGATCAATTTAGATCTAGATCTAATTCTAATTAAACATGACAAATCAATTCCTATCTATCTATTATCTATCTATATTCTATAACTATATCTAGAGATATATAGAACACAGAGGTGTAGCGAGGGCAGGGCGGGGGGTGCGGACCGCACCAGGTGACACCAATTATAGGGGTGACACCAAGGCAAAATTTACAGAAGAAAAATGTTTTTTTGCCAGTTCCATTAATGATTAATTAAAGTTAAATAGTCTATTAAGTACAAATCGACAATTACATGGTGGAGAAGTGACACCATGGCGTAAACGTGCTAACTTTAGAGAAAACAATGCTACACCCAACTGTTATCAACAGACTATTGATAAAAAAATTGATACTATTAAGTCTACAGTGATTAAAGCTTATACACATACATGTACGCGTATGTAGCATATATTAAAATTTTGTGCTTATGTAAGCACACATATATATATATATATATATATATATATATATATATATATATATATATATATATATATATATATATATAGGCCTATAAATATATATATATATATATATACACTTTATTTCTTGGGGGCAGAGTTTCTTCCAGGCATCTCTTCGGGGGGGGCTTAGCCCCCCCGAAAATTTTTTACCGCCCCCCCCCCGAACGAAATGAAATTTATATAATTTATATAGAAGATATATACTTTTAACAGTGTCCGCCCCCCCGAAGAAAGTTTACCGCCCCCCCGAAGATTTCAAGTGCCCCCCCGGAGAAAAAAGTCTGGAAGAAACACTGCTTGGGGGGGGGGGGGGTGACACCACGTAGTGCCGCACCGGGTGACACCCGACATAGCGACGCCACTAAAAAAAATAAATATATATATATATATACACTTTATATTTTGGGGGTGGGTGACACCACATAGTGCCGCACCGGGTGACACCCGACATAGCGACGCCACTGGTAGAACATTAATAATAAATAGATTAATCAAGTAAATATGTAGCAAAAGCTGGTTGCTACTGATCATCTGATTGTAGATCTCTATATTGACTATATTCTATAGTAGGCCAAAGCGCCTTCTTAATAGTGCTTATAAGTACTTAAGTAAGTGTTAATAAAGCCACATTTTAATCAAATTATGCAGCCTTTTATTTGATACACCCATTTTTGTTGTAAAATGTAACAATATATAAATCTACTTATGTTAACATTGACTGCATAGATTTCTAGAACTAATTTACTAATGTAGCTCAGTGACATGAAAATCTTTTAAAAAATCCATAAAAGAGAAAAATGAATACACATAGGTCATAGGTAGGCCTATATAAAAAAAATTACTAGTTAGAATCTAGAAATATAATAATAGCCTACTTGAATAAAAAATATTAAAACATTCGTGAGACAATATTGTAGTTGGCTTGGAGATATTATTTTTGATGGTTTTAAAATACACATACACATATGTTTTACACACACTTTTTTTTGGTGGGAAGTTATCTCATAACTTTGAACATAAGATTCTAAAAAGTCATTTGCTCAATTAACCACCCTTAGTATAAACAGCAGAGTATGGCATGGCTTAGTGGTAAAGCGCTACCACTTGAATGCCCCTGAGTCCACCTAGCTGTGATGGGTACCTAACTCAAAGTAGGGAAAATAAAGGCGGCTGGCCATAGTGTTCACCACACTATACCTCCATATGCTGAGGTCACAGAAACAGGTGAGCTCTACTTCACTTGATAAGTTCCTTAGTCTGTCAGGTTCCAAAAGTGAGCTACAAGATCTAGAAGGCCTATAAACAACCAGCAACTTCAGGATATCCAATCTTGAGACTTATTTAATTGAATATATTTCTGGGAATAAAGACTGAAAAATAGTTGATTAAAATGTTGTTACTCTAGGCCTACTCATCAGGAGAAAAACAATTTAGTCTATTTTTGTACTGTGGAACAAGTTTAAGTAGCCTAGATTTATATCTACTTGATTTCTAAAGTCGTGAGCTCAGTTTCTAGGTATTAAATTTCTGTAAAAATAATCATTATTTTTCAGATTTCATTTTCCTGAAATTTTGATGTTCCCATACTCAAACTCGGAACAATTTGTGATATCCCATGCTTAAACCTGAAACAATTTTTGATGTTCCTACTACCAAGGCAGACAATTTAAGATGTTCCCATACTCAAACCCGGAACAATTTATGATGTTCCCATGCCATGCTTAAACCTAGCATAATTAACGATGTTCCTAAACTCAAACCCTGTACAATTTATGTTTTATTCTCTAGCCAAAAAAAGTTTAGAAAGGGAACAGGGCAACATTATCTTATTGCGGAAAAAGAGCCAATGTGTAATTTGTATCTGAAAATATATTATAGAAAACAGCTCTTTAAGTTGTATTTTATTTCTGTTAACTGAAACAATATGAACTAAATTAAAATCAATATTCAATTAAACTAGTATTTTTCTAGGTTTCCACACCTATTTAATTTAGTCAAGCCTTCTGATTTTTTCTGTGTGACTGAAAATGTTTTGATGGCAGGGTTACAGAACATTGCTCTCATCCAAGTACATAACACAATCAAGACATGACTCCACATTTTAAATAGGAATATCAATCATAGCCTCCCCAACATTCTCTAACACGCACAGTCTTGGCGTCTTGTCATACAGTATTGATCAGTCTATATTTAGTTTTGTCGTCTTCAAAATTCAAGCAGACATAGTTTGGTTGACTACTTTTGTCTTAGTTCAAACATCAGGCACAAGTTTGGTTGACTACTTTTGTCTTAGTTCAAACACCAGACACAAGTTTGGTTGACTACTGTTGTTTTGTCTTAGTTCAAACATCAGGCACAAGTTTGGTTGACTACTTTTGTCTTAGTTCAAACATCAGGCACAAGTTTGGTTGACTACTTTTGTCTTAGTTCAAACATCAGGCACAAGTTTGGTTGACTACTTTTGTCTTAGTTCAAACATCAGGCACAGGTTTGGTTGACTACTTTTGTTTTGTCTTAGTTCAAACATCAGGCACAAGTTTGGTTGACTACTTTTGTTTTGTCTTAGTTCAAACATCAGGCACAAGTTTGGTTGACTACTTTTGTCTTAGTTCAAACATCAGGCACAAGTTTGGTTGACTACTTTTGTCTTAGTTCAAACATCAGGCACAAGTTTGGTTGACTACTTTTGTCTTAGTTCAAACATCAGGCACAAGTTTGGTTGACTACTTTTGTTTTGTCTTAGTTCAAACATCAGGCACATGTTTGGTTGACTACTGTTGTCTTGTCTTAGTTCAAATCTTTTATGTCTAATGATATTCTCCCATCCAAAGTGTGTGCCAGTGTTCCCATCCAAAGTGTGTGCCAGTGTTCCCATACAAAAGTCTGTGCCAATGTTCCCATACAAAAGCCTGTGCCAGTGTTCCCATCCAAAAGTCTGTGCCAGTGTTCCCATACAAGTCTGTGCCAGTGTTCCCATACAAAAGCCTGTGCCAGTGTTCCCATCCAAAAGTCTGTGCCAGTGTTCCCATACAAGTCTGTGCCAGTGTTCCCATACAAAAGTCTGTGCCAGTGTTCCCATACAAAAGTCTGTGCCAGTGTTCCCATACAAAAGTCTGTGCCAGTGTTCCCATACAAAAGTCTGTGCCAGTGTTCCCATACAAAAGTCTGTGCCAATGTTCCCATACAAAAGTCTGTGCCAATGTTCCCATGAAAAACATCTACATCGTGTTTTCATCCACACCCCAGTCAGTAAATCACCGCAGTTATCTACAACTTGACCGTTATTCACCGCAATCTTCTCACATGCCAGGTTTAATCCTTGCTGCTGTTGTAGTTTCCCTGTACCACTCACAACCCTGAACGTTGGATTATTGGGCACTCGCCCCCTTCCAGTGTTTCTTCCAGACTTTTTTCTCCGGGGGGGGGGGGGGGTACTTGAAATTTTCGGGGGGTGGGGGCGGTAAACTTTCATCGGGGGGGGGGGGGGGGGGCGGACACTGTTAAAAGTATATATTTTCTATATAAATTATATAAATTTCATTTCGTTCGGGGGTGGGGGGGGGGGGCTTCACCCCCCCCCCCCCCCCCGAAGAGATGCCTGGAAGAAGCTCTGCCCCCTTCTCCCACATTCGTCAATGCTCTAGCAATGTAATCCATGTTGGTCGTCGTTATTGTTCTAGCCACTCGTGTTATTGCAATTGTTCTAGCCATTCATGTTGTTGTTATTGTTCTAGTTATAGCCATTCATGTTGTTATTGTTCTAGACATTCATGTTGTTGTTATTATTCTAGCCATCCATGTTGTTATTGTTCTAGCCATTGATGTTATTGTTATTGTTCTAGCCATTGATGTTGTTGTTATTGTTCTAGCCATTGATGTTGTTGTTATTGTTCTAGTCATTCCTGTAGTTGTTCTACCCATTCATGTGGTTACTGTTCTAGCCAATGGTGTCCTTATTGTTCTAGCCAATGGTGTCCTTATTGTTCTAGCCGTTCATGTTGTTGTTATTCTTCTACTGCAAAACCTAGAGATCAATGTTTCCTACAACAATTGAGAAAATTGTTTTTTATTGGACTTGTATAAAAAAAACGTTCTCTATGCCACTGTTATTCAGATGAAGGTGTTCATGATATAAGACACCATTTTAAACGCGGCTGTGGGATGGTTTGTGTGGTGTGTGTACTCACTGTGTACTCTATTCATCCTTTCCAGGTCCAACAACTAGCTTGACTCCTATTGTTACTACCTCTCCACTAGCTATCATCCAACTACAGTCATAACAATCAATAACAGCTGACTCTGTATTCTCTATTTTCTCATTCCAGGGGAGTGGGGAAGGGGGGGGGGGGCAGGAAATAACTTCTGCCAGAAAAAAAAACCTGCATCACAACATGTTTATTTTCTTCCATTCATGCATTATTGCCACTGAATAGTGCAAATGTAGTCTCCTCCCCCCCCCCCCCCAGGCGTGTGAGTTAAATCGATTTACAAAGATGTGTGACCATGGTGGCACACCCTACAGTGATAAATGCACAATTCCAGCAACTCAAGCAAGAATTAAATGTCAAAGTTCCAAAGCAGAAATAGTGACTTGCCATACGACCCCAGCTCTGGTAGAATCTTTGAACGGGTTACTTGTGTTAGTACCAACACTTGCCATACGACCACAGCTCTGGTAGAATATTTGAACGGGTTACTTGTGTTAGCACCAACACTTGCCATACGACCCCAGCTCTGGTAGAATCTTTGAACGGGTTACTTGTGTTAGCACCAACACTTGCCATACGACTACAGCTCTGGTTACTTGTGTTAGCACCAACACTTGCCATACGACTACAGCTCTGGTTACTTGTGTTAGCACCAACACTTGCCATACGACTATAGCTCTGGTTACTTGTGTTAGCACCAACACTTGCCATACGACCCCAGCTCTGGTAGAATCTTTGAACGGGTTACTTGTGTTAGCACCAACACTTGCCATACGACTACAGCTCTGGTTACTTGTGTTAGCACCAACACTTGCCATACGACTACAGCTCTGGTTACTTGTGTTAGCACCAACACTTGCCATACGACTACAGCTCTGGTAGAATCTTTGAACGGGTTACTTGTGTTAGCACCATCACTTGCCATACGACTACAGCTCTGGTAGAATCTTTGAACGGGTTACTTGTGTTAGCACCAACACTTGCCATACGACTACAGCTCTGGTTACTTGTGTTAGCACCAACACTTGCAGAGTTTCTTCCAGGCATCTCTTCGGGGGGGACCAAGCCCCCCCCGAAAATTTTTTACCCCCCCCCCCCCCCGAAAGAAATGAAATTTATATAATTTATATAGAAAATATATACTTTTAACAGTGTCGGCCCCCCCCCGAAGAAAGTTTACCGCCCCCCCCCCCCCCCCCCGAAGATTTCAAGTGCCCCCCCCGGAGAAAAAAGTCTGGAAGAAACACTGAACACTTGCCATACGACCATAGCTCTGGTAGAATCTTTGAACGGGTTACTTGTGACTGTTAGCACCACTTGATCGCACAGCACTAACATTTCTTTCTCTCGGGGGGGGGGGGGGGGGGGGTGGGGGGTGGGAAGGGAGGACGGCACTTCCCAACCCCCAGTTGCACATCCAGCTCCTCCCCCTAGTTAAATAGTACCAAAAATATAGAAAATTTATACTTTAACCAGTGTTGTCGTCGTGTCGTCAACCACCACCCCCCTCCCCCGTAGGAAAATGTCTAAAAGCTACACCACACACTAATTTTATAATCCTACAAAAGGCGAAGGAGAAGTCCCCTGTTATTGAATACCACCCGGCCAAGGACAATGATTATCTCCCTTCCCTCCATCCCTTCCCTCCATCCTTACTGAGCGCTCCATTTGTGGCTTGCACTAGGAGTGTGTGATGGTTGAACTAGCGGCGCACCCTGGCTCTGTGTTATCCGATAACACATTGTACCCTAGCAGGGCACGAGATGCACGTCTTGCAGTCTGTAGTGCGGCCCGCAGCTAACATAGCCACAAAATGCCAGAATCTTTTCCCTTTATGAAAATGACATCACAGAGTTCCACCCCTCCCACACACCGCCACTAATGTAGCTCTCCATATCGGTAAGTGCCTGACATCAGTGGAAGACTGCCCGTGTTGACAAGCTAACTGTCGCTACTGAAATTCAATATTATTCTATACAGCCGTACAAAAGTGATCTCCCCTAGCTGTTGTGAACTCGCATTATACTGAAGTGATCTTATGTAGGATAAGTAAAAAATCAAGGATAAAAAAAAACGGGTTCGAGGGGTGGAGTAATGGTCGGTGGGGGTTGATTACTATTTCCCAACAACTGCTTGAAAAGTCATCGCAAGTTTCAAACAGTTGCATTTAGACCTAAGGGGTAATATATAGTTACATTGTACATGATTCATGGGGGTCGTGAAGGTAGCTGCACTAGAATAACGTCGTGGTGCCAGATAACGACGTCACTAGCATAGCGTCGTGGTGCCGGATAACGACATTACTAGAATAGCGTCGCGGTGCCTGATTACATCACTAGAATAACGTCATGGTGCTTGATTACATCACTAGAATAACGTCATGGTGCTTGATTACATCACTAGAATAACGTCATGGTGCCAGATAATATCACTAGAATAACGTCATGGTGCTGGCTAATGTTATACTGACGCACTAAACACATTATAATGTCATAGGTTTTAAAAAATATACTATTTTTGATAAAGTTCGTTACAAGGATAATATTACCATTACTACTTATTCATATCATTAATATTTTTTACACATGCATGTAAACACCTTCTACCATCCCCCCCCCCCCCCCCCCCCCGTCCCACGAGTGCTTAAAAATGCTTGGGTTTTTATTTTTATTTTTATTTTTTTTTTTGTTTTTTTTGTTTTTTTTAATTTCATTGCATTGAATTTGGATTCTGTTAAAAAATGATTTTGTGTTTTTACTTTCAGCTGCCTTCCCTGGTCTATACCAATAAACAGCTTGAGATCGAGCCTGAATCAAAATCTGCCACGTCCAATTTTAAACATCTGGAGCATTTAAAATCAAAACTTGTCAACTTTATAAGACCATATCAGTTTCGTGTTGTGTACATTTAGCACCGACTCTTTCATTATCAAAGTGAAACAACTACAACTAGTCTCATCGTCATGGCAACCGACACCATTCCTCTAGCGGCACAAGGGGCGGTAAACAGCTCTCGACTCATCCACCGAAGTAATTTTCGGTTATTCGTCCTTGCCATCTTCTACGTCTTGTTCCTGGTGGTGGGGGCGGCGGTGTTCGCGGCCATAGAGGGCCCGCACGAGTCTCGTCTGGTGGAGCATGTCAAGGACGTCAGGCACGAGTTCTTCAACCAGTTCAAGCACTGCATATCTGGTAGGTTCAGGCACTGCATATCTGGTAGGTTCAGGCACTGCATCTGGTAGGTTCAAGCACTTCATCTGGTAGGTTCAGGCACTTCATCTGGTAGGTTCAGGCACTTCATCTGGTAGGTTTACTTAAGCACTGCATATCTGGTAGGTTTACTTAAGCACTGCATATCTGGTAGGTTCAGGTACTTCATCTGGTAGGTTTACTTAAGCACTGCATATCTGGTAGGTTTACTTAAACACTGCATATCTGGTAGGTTCAGGTACTTCATCTGGTAGGTTTACTTAAGCACTGCATATCTGGTAGGTTTACTTAAGCACTGCATATCTGGTAGGTTTACTTAAACACTGCATATCTGGTAGGTTCAGGCACTTCATCTGGTAGGTTTACTTAAACACTGCATATCAGGTAGGTTTACTTAAGCACTGTATATCTGGTAGGTTTACTTAAGCACTGCATATCTGGTAGGTTTACTTAAGCACTGTATATCTGGTAGGTTTACTTAAGCACTGCATATCTGGTAGGTTTACTTAAGCACTGTATATCTGGTAGGTTTACTTAAGCACTGCTTATCTGGTAGGTTTACTTAAGCACTGCATATCTGGTAGGTTTAAGCACTGTATATATGGTAGGTTCAAACACTGCAAATATGGTAGGTTCAAGATTTTTTTCAGGTTGGTTCAAGTAATTTGTATCTGGTAGGTTCAAGCACTGCATATATGGTAGGTTTAAGCACTGTATATCTGGTAGGTTCAAACACTGCATATATGGTAGGTTCAAGAATCTTTTCAGGTAGGCTCAAGCAATTTGTATCTGTTAGGTTCAAGCACTGTATATATGGTAGGTTTAAGCACCGTATATCTGGTAGGTTCAAGCACTGTATGTCTGGTAGGTTTAAGCACTGCATATCTGGTAGGTTTAAGCACTGTATATATGGTAGGTTCAAACACTGCATATATGGTAGGTTCAAGATTTTTTTCAGGTTGGTTCAAGCAATTTGTATCTGGTAGGTTTAAGCACTGCATATATGGTAGGTTTAAGCACTGTATATCTAGTAGGTTCAAACACTGCATATATGGTAGGTTCAAGAATCTTTTCAGGTAGGTTCAAGCAATTTGTATCTGTTAGGTTCAAGCACTGTATATATGGTAGGTTTAAGCACCGTATATCTGGTAGGTTTAAGCACTGTATATCTGGTAGGTTTAAGCACTGTATATCTGGTAGGTTTAAGCACTGTATATATGGTAGGTTCAAACACTGCATATATGGTAGGTTCAAGATTTTTTTCAGGTTGGTTCAAACAATTTGTATCTGGTAGGTTTAAGCACTGCATATATGGTAGGTTTAAGCACTGTATATCTGGTAGGTTCAAACACTGCATATATGGTAGGTTCAAGAATCTTTTCAGGTAGGTTCAAGCAATTTGTATCTGTTAGGTTCAAGCACTGTATATATGGTAGGTTTAAGCACTGTATATCTGGTAGGTTTAAGCACTGTATATCTGGTAGGTTTAAGCACTGTATATCTGGTAGGTTTAAGCACTGTATATATGGTAGGTTCAGGCACTGCATCTGGTAGGTTCAGGCACTGCATATCTGGTAGGTTCAGGCACTGCATCTGGTAGGTTCAAGCACTTCATCTGGTAGGTTCAGGCACTTCATCTGGTAGGTTCAGGCACTTCATCTAGTAGGTTTACTTAAGCACTGCATATCTGGTAGGTTTACTTAAGCACTGCATATCTGGTAGGTTTACTTAAGCACTGCATATCAGGTAGGTTTACTTAAACACTGCATATCTGGTAGGTTCAGGTACTTCATCTGGTAGGTTTACTTAAGCACTGCATATCTGGTAGGTTTACTTAAGCACTGCATATCTGGTAGGTTTACTTAAACACTGCATATCTGGTAGGTTCAGGCACTTCATCTGGTAGGTTTACTTAAACACTGCATATCAGGTAGGTTTACTTAAGCACTGAATATATGGTAGGTTTACTTAAGCACTGCATATCTGGTAGGTTTACTTAAGCACTGTATATCTGGTAGGTTTACTTAAGCACTGCTTATCTGGTAGGTTTACTTAAGCACTGCATATCTGGTAGGTTTAAGCACTGTATATATGGTAGGTTCAAACACTGCAAATATGGTAGGTTCAAGATTTTTTTCAGGTTGGTTCAAGTAATTTGTATCTGGTAGGTTCAAGCACTGCATATATGGTAGGTTTAAGCACTGTATATCTGGTAGGTTCAAACACTGCATATATGGTAGGTTCAAGAATCTTTTCAGGTAGGTTCAAGCAATTTGTATCTGTTAGGTTCAAGCACTGTATATATGGTAGGTTTAAGCACCGTATATCTGGTAGGTTCAAGCACTGTATGTCTGGTAGGTTTAAGCACTGTATATATGGTAGGTTCAAACACTGCATATATGGTAGGTTCAAGATTTTTTTCAGGTTGGTTCAAGCAATTTGTATCTGGTAGGTTTAAGCACTGCATATATGGTAGGTTTAAGCACTGTATATCTGGTAGGTTCAAACACTGCATATATGGTAGGTTCAAGAATCTTTTCAGGTAGGTTCAAGCAATTTGTATCTGTTAGGTTCAAGCACTGTATATATGGTAGTTTTAAGCACCGTATATCTGGTAGGTTTAAGCACTGTATATCTGGTAGGTTTAAGCACTGTATATCTGGTAGGTTCAAGCACTGTATATGTCTGGTAATTTCAAGCACTATACATCTGGTAGGTTAAGTTTTTTGACAACTTTGTTTCAGAAGTTGTCCATTGAGAATTCAGGTAATTCTGTGACGTAGGTTTACTAACACGCTAGCGTCACGCGTTCTCTAAATTGACGTCACAAAGTCCACCCTAGTCATATTACATTATTACAATCAGAATTCAAACTAAATCTAATATGTTTCTCGTGACCAAACACAGCACATTCTCATTAAACCCCAATCTCCTCCCACATCACTCTCCCCGTGACGTCATTTTTGTGACCCCTCCCCTGTATCGAAAGAGATTAAAGCAACAGAAAATTAAAACTGTTTTCGACATTTTTTAACATGGTTTGGTGAAATTTTAAGAAACGACCCTCCCCCCCCCCCCCAAAAAAAAAGATAATTGGAATTTAACTAGAAAATATATATCCCCCTCCCATCTCCCCCCCCCCCCCCCCCCCCCCGCGCGCTTCCCCGAGAAAAAATTATGAAAGAACCTCTGGATTTGACTGAAACAAAAATTATACAGTGAGGAA
The DNA here is from genome assembly GCF_028476545.2 of Physella acuta. NCBI lineage: Eukaryota > Metazoa > Mollusca > Gastropoda > Physidae > Physella > Physella acuta. Next base: position 250,107 of record NW_026731892.1, on the reverse strand, counting down.
AGACAATACAAGGGACACAATCTCACAAGCACAGCTGTTTTTTCTACGTTAACTCCCTTAGTATGAGAGCACCAACACTAGTCATATTTTCTAACCACTTAATTATTTCCTGAAAAGGGCGGTTATTTCCCTTGGAGCTTAAGGGATTACGTGAGCTGGACTCCATACCTAGCTGAGCTGTTGTTGACCTCAATACTTTCATACCAGGCCGGAATAGAGGCCTGGGCGTTACATCAATGTCAGGGGAGAAGAAAATGTGGGCTCAGAGCTTGGGTGCTGTGTAGGTCAAGCCAGAGGCGGATTAAGCTGGGGGAGTGGGGGGGGGGGGGGGGGGGGGGCGACGACCTTGGGTGAATATTTTCTGGAGGCCTGCGATAAACCCAGGGAAAGGCGTCACGAGGTCGGGTGTCGCAATGTGAAGTGATTGGGGGGTGTCACCCCAACTTCCCTCCAACAATTTTCGGTTTGGTATCACCTCTCACCCTACTATTGTATTTTATAACTGGATAAAAACATTTTTTGATAGTAAATGTCAGCACTGTGCGGGTGGTACAATTTAACACTGGGTTATATGTAAACTTTACTATAAACTGAACGTGCAAAACATGGCCATATTAATAAAGTAACAGAATTTTTTCAAAATGTATTTTTTTTTAAAAATATAACAGGAACAAGAGTTTAAATTCAGTTCTTTCTAAATACTCTAGACCAAAATAAACCATATGTAACCAAGTCACATCAGTCAAGTGTAGAGTGTGACCTGATATTTATAGAATAGAAAACATTCACCTGTAAATATAACCTGTGCTTATCAGATCACTTTATTACACGCAACACACGGCGACAAGAATCAATGGCCGAACACGTGTTGCTCAAGTCATACGGAGTGACTCGCCTATTGAGTTAACACAAAGGCATGTTGTGACTTAAGTCATTATATACGGAGTGACTCGCCTATTGAGTCAACATAAAAACATGTTGTGACACATGTCATCTGTTGCAGTACAATTAGACCTTGATTAGGCACGATCTTATTTAGAGCAACTCACATGTCTCCAACATGCATGTACACGAGTAATTCAGTCGAAGTTGGTCGAATCTTCAAATGGTTGAGTTTTCAGAACCCCCAAAATAACGGGGGCATCAGCCTAACATCAATCCGTCACGTGGTCAAGTGTGTCAACTGGACACCTCTCCCCCCTCCTCCCCATCCCCCACGACATTAAATAATTTATGAATTATCTATGTTCTAAAATTTATGAAATTTCTTGTTTAGCACATAACGTATTTCCAAGTGTGCTCTCTTGTCTTAGTTGCTTCTCCATAAAGTGACCTTTTATGTCTAAAATGAGTTGCCTCCCTGTATAGTTTCTAGATCTGTGGCGAGTTGCCTCCCTAAAAAAAATAAAAATGGGCCAGAGTTGATGTTGTTAAAGATCCTAAAGAGGATTGTTCGTGTCTGTAATCTACTCACTAATATACTCAGCAAATATCAGCGCTAGACCTAACCTTAAACATATCTTTAACCCTAACATCACCGTCGTCCATTGATTGCATGACAGTGGGGAGCAGAGTTTCTTCCAGGCATCTCTTCGGGCGGGGGGGGGGGGGGGGGGCGCACTACAGACTGCAAGACGTGCATCTCGTGCCCTGCTAGGGTACAATTTGTTATCGGGTAACACAGAGCCTGGGTGCGCCGCTAGTTCAACCATCACACACTCCTATCCTAGTACAAGCCACTAATGGAGGGCTCAGTAAGTAAGGATGGAGGGAAGGGAGATAATCAATGTCCTTGGCCGGGTGGTATTCAATAACAGGGTAGGGGGCCCATAATAACACGGGACTTTTCCGCCCCCCCCCCTCCCCGAACGAAATGAAATTTATAGAATTTATATAGAAAATACTTTTAACAGTGTCCGCCCCCCCCCCCTCTAAGAAAGTCTACCGCCCCCCCCCCCCCCCCCCCGAAAATTTCAAGTGCCCCCCCCCCCCCCCCGGAGAAAAAAGTCTGGAATAATACTGGTGGGGAGAGATACACACACCAAAACCAGTTGATTTGGTTTAGTGTTAGGTTGAGAGTTTCAGAGCTTGCACTATTGTTAGTGTCTATAAACAAATACAGATTGTAGGAAGTAACACATAACACAGCCTGGCATGAGCCTCTGTAACGAGTAATGTTATACAACAGTAGAATCAAATTCTGGCAGGGGTCAAAGGGCAGGATTCGGCCAGTTCTGGAGGAAAACAAGATCGGGGAAATTCCCGGCGGACTGGTAGCACGTTAATGAATCAGACATCTTGTCCCCGCCCACGTTTGACACACGGGGCCGGTCACGTGGGAGGGCTGGCAACACGGGCTGTGAATGGACACCTCGAGATATTGAATATATTTCTAGGGGTGTGTCGGCCTTCACACCTGAATATTGGAGCTGTGTCGGCCTTCACATTGGGACATAAGGCACGTTTAGCAGGCACATAATGTCGCATACAACATACAACAAGAATAAAACGCCACTCTTCATATGATGTAAAGCCTTATGATTAGCCAAATTTATCTCGAGCTCTGGTTGGAAGGTTCTGATCACGTGATCAATTTGTCCCATAAATACGAATGTCTTAATTAGGAAGGAAAGCAATGTCTGAAATATTCTCTAAATGTCCAACTTATTTTCTTGAAATATCCAAATGATTTAATTCAGACTATCGAACATATTACCTGCAAATGTTCGACACATTTGATGAACCAAAGGTCCGTGACTTAACAGACTCACAATTAGCTTGTATCATCAGTTGTATCAGACGCCGTGATGTCTTTAGCCGTGCCCACTACCAAGATTCCCAGTAAAATCCATCTGTTAAACATGGCGAGCTGCACAAGGGACGCCATCCATCACCGTGGTTCTGGGGGACATAATTCATGACAACTATCCCTTTTATCGACGGCGATACCGCGAGAAAAGCTGATAACGGGGTTTGGATGATAATTCCTTCTCCATTTTCTACACACACGACTACCGTAGACGCTAAGCGGTCTTGCGAAACTAGCAGGAGATTGATATTGGGGTTTTTACCCTTAAGCTCACCTCCTATTTTAGCTCCATAGTAAAACCGTCTATTTTTAGCTCATTAAGAACCTGCCCGAAGAGAAGGACACAGCTAAGGGAGGTTATTAGGAGGTAAGTCAATATTTCTATTGCAGTCCTCAGGACAAGTTGTCTGCCCCCACAGTAGTTGTCTTTTAATTAGCACGTTGGGAAAAAAACACTATGTTGAAACTGAAACTATATTACTAGGAGCAGTTATAATAGAAAAGGATCAGCTATTTAATGAATTTATAAATCATTGAAGTTCCCCTCATATACAAAAAGCTATTTGATCATTGTTTACCCCCCCCCCCCTCCTCTTCCCTTCACCGTTACACGACTAATATTTTACGTAGATGTTTGTTAATCACAAATGTGATGCTACAAAAGTGCTGACTGTCGCAATTCAAATCACATGATTTAGCTGTCACAATGCGGCTGTCACAATGCAACTGTCATGATTCAACTGTCACAATTCACCTGTCATGAGTCAACTGTCACAATTCAACTGTCGTGAGTCAACTGTCACAATTAAGCTGTCAGAGTTTCCAATCCATCTCCTCCCGTCCTCTGTGCTGCCAGCCAGGTTCTATTACCTCATTTCTCCTTAAGTGTAGCCATCATTAGCACACTTAGAGCGGGTCCCACTGTCTGCTAGATTATCTCCCTTGATATCTCCCCCCCCCCCTGATATTACCTCCCCTGCCATTATCTCCCGTGATGGTCTGGAGTACCATCATTTCCACCTCTGCCTAAAGCTACTGAGCTAGTCTATTGGTAGTCACTTGGTTGGTTGTCCGTTTTGGCTGGTCAGTTTTTGGTGGTCAGTTTTTGGATGTCAGTTTCTTTGATTGTCAGTGATTTTGTTGGTCATTTTTGATGGTCAATTTCTTTGATTGTCAGTGATTTTGTAGATCAGTCTTTGATGGATAGTTTTTTGTTACTGGTATTTTTACGGTGAATGTTGTTGGTAAGTCTTTTTATGGTCAGTATTTTTGATGGTCAGTATTTTTGATGGTTAGTGTTTTTGATGGTCATTGTTATTGATGGTCAGTGTTTTAGATGGTCATTGTTATTGATGGTCAGTGTTTTTGATTGTCAGTGTTTTTGATAGTCAGTGTTTTTGATGGTCAGTATTTTTGATGGTCATTATTTTTGATGGTTAGTGTTTTTGATGGTCATTGTTATTGATGGTCAGTGTTTTAGATGGTTAGTGTTATTGATGGTCAGTGTTTTTATGGTCAGTATTTTTGATGACCATTGTTATTGATGGTCAATATTTTTGATGGTCATTATTTTTTATGGTTAGTGTTTTTGATGGTCAGTACTTTTTATGGTTAGTGTTTTTTATGGTCAGTGCATAGTTTGCATAGTGTTTAGGCTGGCGTGCATTATTATTCAAACCTTTCAACCCCACCCCGCCTATTTATTACCACCAACCTCCCATCCCCGCCCATCTAGCCCCATATTGCCTCCCATCCCCGCCCATCTAACCCCATATTGCCTCCCATCCCCGCCCATCTAACCCCATATTGCCTCCTATCCCCGCCCATCTAACCCCATATTGCCTCCCATCCCCGCCCATCTAACCCCATATTGCCTCCCATCCCCGCCCATCTAACCCCATATTGCCTCCCATCCCCGCCCATCTAGCCCCATATTGCCTCCTATCCCCGCCCATCTAACCCCATATTGCCTCCCATCCCAGCCCATCTAACCCCATATTGCCTCCCCATCCCAGCCCATCTAACCCCATATTGCCTCCCATCCCCGCCCATCTAACCCTATATTGCCTCCCAACATCCCCCCACCCCACACACACACTTAAGAAACCCAAGCAAAATTGCGCAACTGGATACATAATTTTAAAGTCTTGTGTCCAGCGCCAGTAGGGTCAAGGTCAAAGCCTGTCTATGGGAACAGCAGATGGGTTTCTTCACGGCGTTTGATGGCTTGTTCGCATCAGGGGGTCGGCTGTTTCCAGTCCCAAATTTGGGGTCGGCTATTTCCAGTCCCAAATTTGGGGTCGGCTATTTCCAGTCCCAAATTTGGGGTCGGGTGTGTCCCGTCTCAGATTTGGGGGTCGGGGATCAAATGTTGCATGTCTGTGTATGTGTGCGTGTGTACCCGGGTGAGTGTATCGTCGGATGTCAACTGACATTGGTAGATAACATCACTAACTACTGACATTGGTAGATAACATCACTAACTACTGACATTGGTAGATAACATCACTAACAACTGACATCGCTAGATTGCATCATTCATTCGGGTTAACGATTGAACGTTTTTTCCCCTATTAACGTCTAAGCTGGCCTTAGTTTTTAATTAATTACTGACGTGAAATTAAGGTCACATTCTATTTTAAGCCCACACAAACGACAGGTGAATTGATAATTTGACCTGTTTACCATCGCAGCCCCCGCCTTCGCCCGCGTATTTAAGGCCTCGATGGTAATTAATGGACCAGTCGATTTAAATATACATGCCATTACATTTCTAGCTAGAACTCACTGCTACCATTTTATTGTAGCCCTCCAAAAGCTGTTTGTCAAGTGTTTGTAGCCCTTCATGAACTGTTTGTCAAGTGTTTGTAGCCCTTCATGAACTGTTTGTCAAGTGTTTGTAGCCCTCCATGAACTGTTTGTCAAGTGTTTGTAGCCCTTCATGAACTGTTTGTCAAGTGTTTGTAGCCCTTCATGAACTGTTTGTCAAGTGTTTGTAGACCTTCATGAACTGTTGGTTAAGTGTTTGTAGCCCTTCATGAACTGTTGGTTAAGTGTTTGTAGCCCTTCATGAACTGTTTGTTATGTGTTTGTAGCCGTTCATGAACTGGTTTTTAAGTGTTTGTAGCCCTTCATTAGCTGTTTGTCCCGCTTGTGTCGAGGGGCCCAGATGAGACTGACGTCACAAACGTAAAGGACGTCATGACGTCATGACGTCTCGCTTGTGTGGAGAGGCCCTGATGAGACTTCTCCCCCAGCCCTTGCTGTTTCGTTCAATGGTCATCTCGGCTCTGGCAATATTATTGATCTTTGCCATTGAAATATCAATTATGTGTCTTCAGATTTTATGTTTTAAAACGGTAAAAACACACACACAAGAACTCCTTTTTAATGGAACAAATCTGAAGGTGAAGTTTAATAAACATTCGAGGTTTCCACATTTTTTAGGACATGTACAGCATATATATACAGGCTATATATATATATATATATATATATATATATATATATATATATATATATATATATATATATATACAGGCTATATATATATATATATATATATATATATATATATATATATATATATATATATATATATATATATATATATATATATATATATATATAGATATATATATAATTTAACGCGTTGAATAAATAAGAATTTTATAAATTACAGTAGTAGGCATACAGTTATAAATGCTTCATCAACCACTTATATAAAAATAAAGTATTTATTTGCTATCCCCATTCCCCTGAACAAATCCTTATTACCGTGGTTAAATTAATCACTTAAAAATACGAGGTCATTACTCCTGTCCCGCACACGATTCACCTCTTTTACCGTTGATTAATTTTAAATTTAAACATTAATATATTAACCGTTAAAAAAACAACAACCTGCTACCAGCTGTGGATTGAAATCACCATTAGTGAATCGACCGGAGCTGTGTCTTGTTCCCGCTGTTACAGCAAGGGAGAGAACTCCAGTAATACATCACAAGGGATGTAACCGAGTGGAAACACTTGTTTAAAAATTATTTAAAAAAAAAAAGAAAACCCCATAAGTGTGCATATTGCCATCACAGCAACTACTGTACTGCACTGAGCCATCGTCATTTTAATTGTTAGCAAGGGCAGTTTTTTTTTTCTTTTTCTTACGATCCCTGCTGCTATTTATGGTGCCCAGAAGTGACGTTTTGCAATTATTGTCCACCAAACGACGTCACAACGCTTAAGCATCTCCATTAAAAAAAAAAAAAAAAAAAAAAAAAAAAAAAACACCCAATTATTTTAAAGAAAATGAACTATTCTCATCTTTGAAACCGACAAAGTTATTTAATCACCCCCCCACCCAGTGGCGGATTAAGGGGGGTGCTGAGGGGGCTGCAGCCAGGGGCCCCCGATTTTTAGGGGCCCCCAAATTTCCTTTTTCAATCATAGTAAATTTCCCTTTAACGTGAAATCTTTGGGTTTTTTTTTTTGGAGTTTTTTACTATAAAAGCCAATGTTTTAACATCTGAATGACAAGTTTATTTCAATTTTTGATCAAAATATCAAACTCGAGCACACACTTTAGTATAAATACCCGCCCAGACAGCGTTTGCTTATAACAATAAATTGGGTTGATTTTAGAGATCAAAAACAAAAACAGCGGTCGAATTCTGACACATAAATGACATGTGAATACTGTATGATTTAAACTTTTAAAAACATTTATAGGCCTTTACTTTTAGTGAACGTTAATATGGCGTTTACATGCCAGGGATGACGTTCTTTAAATGGACGCCAGTGGAAATCCAACTTTTTGTGGGCCTCATAAATGAATGACACCTAAGAGGGTGGAGGTGTGGGTTTTCTTACGCTAATACCGTGCTTACTGTTTTAGTTGGGCCTAGTTTAACCCCTGTATGTTATTGATAATTTCCTACATAATGTGGTTTGATATTCTTTGTTTTCTTTTTGCGTCTATAATCAAACAAGTGCCACCAGTCTTTATCGTCTGCTCTGTAACGACATAATATTCTCATGGATATTTACGTTTGTTCAAGGTTAGTCTGCATTTCCAGCTTCCTCATGCCCAATATAAAAACTTGAATTACAGTTCAATAACTATCGTGACACGGATATACAGGCTCAGGAGTTTGACTCCCATTAGCCAGGGAGGTCTCGACGTAGTGAACTTCAACTAAATGGCAAATTGTGGACTGAATCAGTCTCACTGAGATGTTGGTTTGAAACACTACATGATGGTCGCTTATCCATCTGTAGGCTCTATCCAGGCTTTACTTCCCCCACCACCAGACGCAGGACATCGTCTTACCGTCTGGTACCCGGCTAGATCGCGGGACAGAGGTCGGAAACTTCTACAGGCCTAAACTAAACAGTCATAAATTTAGTGCTACTGACGTAGCTGATGGATCTCGCCTGGGTGTTGTTAGTGTGTGTGTCGTGGTAGTGGGTGGGGGACAACATTTAATCATGATAAAAATGAGTACATATTGGTTAGATGTTTGGGGATCGGCGTGGTCGAGTCGGTAAAGCTCGTGGATGCTTAACCGAAATGTCTCGAGTTCAAATCCTCGGGCAGATGAGGCTCGTTAGCTGGGGGTAGTCACTATTCTAGGAGAGATAACTCCAAAATCAAACATCTGCTATAGTTTGTTCTTGGTTGGGCAAAGGCTGTGGAAACAAATTAAAATAAACCGGGAGTGATCTCCCCTAAACTTTCTCGAATTTTCTTATATAAAACAACAGGGGATGGGAACTCTATTTTAAATACTTAAAGTTTTTAAAATAGAATAAAATCTCGTAAAAAAAAAGGATTGCACACCAAGTGAAGGCCAAATAAAATGCGCATAATAGTGCGCAATATTATTAGTACTTTATACATTTACATGCGTTTTTTGAGAAATCGGAAATAGCATAAGTTACTACTTCCGGTCAACAGAAATTACTCACAATTTGACAGATGGTAGAGAATTAGATCTTGTACTTACATGTGAAATTTCATTTATCTATCTGAAATAGTACTCAAGTTATAGGCTTTTGAAAAATTCAAAGTAGAAAAAGTACCAGTTCCGGTTATCGGAAATCGCATAAAAGTTGATACGGATCTACGATTTTGATAAAATACTTATATATGAAATTTCATCAACCTAGCTGTAACGGTACTCAAGTTATCGTGTTTACACACACACACACACAGACACATACACAGACACACAGACATACGGACAAGATTGCCAAATTATGTTTTTCCGTATCAGTGAGGTGTAAAACGTCGAGATTTGTAAAAATCTTTTTTTTTTTTGCACGGATACAAGACTTTCTCTATACTTCGTATATACGAGAAAGTAAAAATAAAATAAAAGTGATTGCTTAAAGTAGAAGTTGGGGCTTTCGTTAATCGAGGTACGATAGTCTTGAATTAAGTGGCTCAATGTTTAACTGTGAGCAGGTTATTTTGTTTCAGTTTTAATATTAGCAAACAGATAGCCATTTAGGTTTGCTATAATTTGAATGCAATAGTTCATACCTTGCCTGTTCGACATGCTTCTATTTCAACAAAGAATGAATCATTCCACATGACTTGAGATACAAGTGCCCTGAACCCTGCCCATTGTCCCTGGACTCATGGTGTGCATCCCAGTTTGTATTACAGTGATAGATTGAGCATTACCAATATTTACAGTTGAATGTGTTCTGTTCCATCAATAGCACATGAACATTGAGACTTGATTAGTTTGATCTGGTAACAGCAGTTTTATTTTATCATAGCGTATTTTTGAACGAAGACAAACGTAGTTGTTCCCGTGTGTTATTTCATTATTAAAATTTATATCTTTTACTTGTATGTGAAATTTTCATTTATCTATCTAAAAAAGTACTCCAGTTATAGGCTTTTAAAAAATTCAAAGTAGAAAAAGTACCACTTCCGGTTATCGGAAATCGCTGAAAAGTTGAAAAGGATCTACAAATTTTATATAATACTTATATATGAAATTTCATCAACCTAGCTTTAACGGTACTCAAGTTATCGTGGCTACACACGCACAGACACACAGATACACAGACACACAGATATACGGACAAGATTGCAAAATTATGTTTTTCCGTATCAGTGAGGTGTAATACGTCGCGATTTGCAAAAATCTCGATTTTTTTTTTGCACAATTACAAGACTTTCTCTATGCTTCGTATATACGAGAAAGTAAAAAAGAAAAGCAGGCTGAAATCAGAGTCAATGGTCTCAATGGCGCCTAACCAGTTGACACGTATGCTTAATTGTATTGGAGGGGATCCCTTCCAACACTAAAATTATGATCGAAGAAGAAGAGAAGAAGAAGAAGGTTAGATGTTTGTATCCAATTTACCGCTCATTGAACACAATTGACAGCTTTTTAAATTAGCAGTTTTGTAAATATCTGTGTCGAATGTTCCTATAAGTTATAAATAAACCATTAATATCTTGAATGGTATGCTGATTAGGATATATATATATATATATATATATATATATATATATATATATATATATATATATATATATATATATATATATATATATACAATCAGGGGCCCCCAAAAAGTTTCAGCCCGGGGCCCCGCCCAAGCTTAATCCGCCCCTGCCCCCATCTCAACACCACCTGTTGTTCCACATTGTCACCAATGTCACCCCACACTAATTTATTGTCACCAATGTCACCCGTATACGTAACATTTTACATATTGTCACCAATGTCACCTCTTCACGTAAAATTTTGCCACCCCCACACGTAACACATTGTCACCAAAGTTACCCCCCATAAGCCACACACCACCAAAGTCAGCCCCTCCCCCTTAACCACCAGAAGACTGATTGATGTACGACCAGGCCCATGTGAGCTGTGGTTTGAAAACTCTGCCGGGAATAAAAACCAGTAGCTCCATTAAATTAATGGACACACCGCCTTCCATTATGTAGGTGACAGAGTGCTGGCCCCATAGTTCTATTTTTAGCTGATGACCTCGCGATGAGTGAAACAATAATCAAATCACATCCGGTGTCGTCTGTTTATCAAATTACTTTATCAATGTTTGGCTAAATCATCTGACGGGAGCAACGGGTGTCGACGCTCGCGTTACGCGAACGTCGCATTGTGAGAGATATGGCGCAACACAGTTCACCGGCCCGCCGTGACGCGGGACGCCAGGTGGTGTCCGAACAAAAATCACAATCCGTGCTGCGGCAGGACGTACTGTGTTCCCGTCTGCCGGCTGGAGATAGCCGTGTTTGTGTGCTGTGTGTTGTGGTGTAGGTCTGTGATGGTGCTGACTATTCGATTATCCGTTGATTGGTAGGTCCGTGCTGATAACTAATTAATTCATTGGAGATTAATTACTTTGACGTCACCGGTCCCGACTCGGGAGTTTAACCGACATAAAGTGACTGGAGTTATTTTATCAAATGACAAGTGACAGGCGATGTGATAATCACTAGACCATTCTATTGTTCTGGTAATATAATACTAGATCTAGACCATACAACCGTTCTATTGACGTGATATTGGACTATAATATTGACGTGATACTAGACCATATAACCGTTCTGTTGACGTGATACTAGTCTACTAGACTATTGACGTGATACTAGACCATACAACCGTTCTATTGACGTGATCCTATACCATATAACCGTTCTTTTGACGTGATACTAGACCATACAACCGTTCTTTTGACGTGATACTACTACTAGTCTACTAGACTATTGACGTGATACTAGACCATATAACCGTTCTATTGACGTGGTACTAGACCATACAACAGTTCTATTGACGTGATACTAGACCATACAACCGTTCTATTGACGTGATCTTAGACCTTATAACCCAGTGTTTCTTCCAGACTTTTTTCTCCGGGGGGGGGGGCGGACACTGTTAAAAGTATATATTTTCTATATAAATTATATAAATTTCATTTCGATGGGGGGGGGGGCGGTAAAAAAATTTCGGGGGGGGGGGGGACCCGAAGCTCCCCCCCCCCCCCCCCCCGAAGAGATGCCTGGTAGAAACTCTGATATAACCGTTCTTTTGACGTGATACTTTGCGTCTCTGCTCTGCACAATATGCACGAGATAAATGTCTCGGTTGGTTTTGGAGACTGCAACTTCAGAAGTTTTTCAAGACAAATTTCTTCTGTTTTAAAGACAATAATCTGTGCCGTGTTTTAAGAAAATGTCCGCTGTCTTAAAGTCAGAAATAGTTTAAAAATTTCCAAAACCGAAATGTCAGCCGTCATAAAGACTGTATTATAACCAGCGGTTCTCACCAAACGTAGCCCAAGCACCAGACGTCCTCAACTTCTGACACTTTGATGCCTGGGTTTTGGCTTTCTTTCTCGACTATAAACATAACTTAAAACGACCGTTAGCGTTCGTGTTAAAATGGTGCTGCTGTACTTCAGTTTTTTTTTTTTTTAAAAGTCGATAAAACATTTTTTCTTAGTAAATTAAGTTTTATTTCCTTCCAAATTGACGCATTTTATTAGATATTTTCAACCCCTCTAAATGTAACGTTTTCCATCCATAAAATGTGGACTGAAATTCAATAAAAAGATCTAAGTACGATTTTTGATGACAGACATTTACAATTTATTTAATGATTCGTGAACGTGTTCTCTACAAAAGCCTAATTGGTTAGCTTGCTGGACCATACAATTCTGGACATGATGTGTGACCATTTTGTAACATGTAGGTAAAATGTTCACTTTGTGCACGCCAACACAAAACAAATGCCGGGGTGATCTTTTGACTAGCCCGTCCTTCTGGTGAACGTATTCATTCTGCCACAGTGAACTGTGAACAAATTCATTCTGCCACAGTGAAATGTGAATACATGAATAAATCTCACTAAAAAATAAATTTGTTCCCTCAGAATATTTTTCATTTTTTTTTGCTGGTGTAACAGATCCCCAGTTTGTTGGCCAGTTGAAAGTTTTCGCTGGCAACAGTGCTGAAGGTCACCCGCGAATGCATCCGACTCCCACCCTTTCCCACTTTCTTTATTCGGGATGCCTTTAAAAAACGCGAACTCGTGACAACATGACCTAGATTTGAAAACTCGTGACCCCCAAAACAGCAGTCCATACAACGGCATTCTTTGTTGTGTAACAGTCCAGTTTTGTTAAGTCGGATTGTTTCGTGTGGATAGGCCATTATTGTGTAGGGTGGGTGTTTTTATCACACCAGCCAAATATTGTTCATTGTCGGCTGTTACGGTCTGGTTAGCCAGCGCGCGAGGGAAAGTGTTGCGTAATGCCGGGAATTGATATGTCAGTTTTGATTTCGGCCGTTGAACAAATACTGTTTTTGTGATGCTCACCGCATTTTTTTTTCATTCCAGAGCGCAGGCTGTCTTAGATATTTTAACAATAGGTTGAATAGGACGGATTTTAACAGTAGACTGAATATGACTGAATATAACGACTGATTATGACTGGTTAAAACAATAGACTGAATATGACTGGTTATAAAAATTACGGAATATGACATAACAATAGACTGAATATGACTGATTATAAAAATTACGGAATATGACATAACAATAGACCGGAAGTGACATCATCGCTGATATTTACCTTGATATAATTGAGCCAATTGTGGCCCGTATCTTATCTTAGTTTGTGTTAGCTGAGGTTCAGTAAACAAACCAGGTCTCGTGATGTACAGGCTTGGCATTTACTGGGGTCTATACTTGGGATACTGGGGTCTATACTTGGGATACTGGGGTCTATACTTGGGATACTGTTGGTGTAATACTGGGGTCTATACTTGGGATACTGTGGTCTATACTTGGGATACTGTTAGTGTAATACTGGGGTCTATACTTGGGATACTGTTAGTGTAATACTGGGGTCTATACTTAGGATACTGGGGTCTATACTTGGGATACTGTTAGTGTAATACTGGGGTCTATACTTGGGATACTGTTAGTGTAATACTGGGGTCTATACTTGGGATACTGTTAGTGTAATACTGGGGTCTATACTTGGGATACTGTTGGTGTAATACTGAACAACACAAGAATATTAATATGAACAACACCAACGTATTAACATGAACAACATCACAATATTAACACGAACAATACCAGAATATTAACATGAACAACACCAGAAAATTAACATGAACAACACCACAAATTAACACGAACAAGACCAGAATATTAACACGAACAATACCAGAATATTAACATGAACAACACCAGAATATTAATATGAACAACACCAGAATATTAACACAAACCATACCATATTATCACGGTCAACACCACTACAACACTGTGTTGTAGGGTGTTGCCTCCACCAGGAGGGCTGCCGTGGGGAGCCTAGTTTAATCTAGCTGGGACAATCTGTTGCATGTCATGTCAGATTTTACAGTAGAATAGTTATGTAACGGTGGGGTTTAGTAGCCGTTTGATTATTTCCCACTCCCCCCCCCCATACCCCTCTCACCCCTATGTTTACAGATGCCCTGTAGTAAACGTAATCCTAGTAGTAGTTGTGTGGGCTGGTGTATCCATTTTGGGCGTGTGCCACAATATGTGTTGGTAACCTAGGCGATGGGCTGAGGGGGGAGGGAGTGGGGGTACAATAAAAGTTAGTTGCAGTTGTCCACCCCTGTCCCCAAGTGCCCAGCATTGTCCCCTAGGTCATAAAACTCCCTTGTTACTGTATCATGATGTCCCATGTATCACGATGTCTCCTGTATAACGATGTCCCCTGTATCACGATGTTCCCTGTATCACGATGTCCACTGTATCACGATGTCCCCTGTATCACGATGTCCCCTGTATCACGATGTCCACTGTATCACGATGTCCCCTGTATCACGATGTCCCCTGTATCACGATGTCCCCTGTATCACGATGTCCCCTGTATCACGATGTTCCTGTATCACGATGTCCCCTGTATCACGATGTCCCCTGTATCACAATGTATCAGGATGTCCCCTGTATCACGATGTTCCCTGTATCACGATGTCCCCTGTATCACAATGTATCAGGATGTCCCCTGTATCACGATGTTCCCTGTATCACGATGTCCCCTGTATCACAATGTATCAGGATGTCCCCTGTATCACGATGTCCACTGTATCACGATGTCCCCTGTATCACGATGTCCCCTGTATCACGATGTCCCCTGTATCACGATGTCCCCTGTATCACGATGTCCCCTGTATCACGATGTCCC
Source organism: Physella acuta (assembly GCF_028476545.2). NCBI lineage: Eukaryota > Metazoa > Mollusca > Gastropoda > Physidae > Physella > Physella acuta. The sequence goes on along the minus strand of NW_026731892.1, from coordinate 235,064 downwards.
CTGTATCACGATGTCCCCTGTATCACGATGTCCCCTGTATCACGATGTCCCCTGTATCACGATGTCCCCTGTATCACCTGTATCACGATGTCCCCTGTATCACGACGTCCCCCCCCCCCATCACGATGTCCCCTGTATCACGATGTCCCCTGTATCACGATGTCCCCTGTATCACGATGTCCCCTGTATCACGATGTCCCCTGTATCACGATGTCCCCTGTATCACGATGTTCCCTGTATCACCTGTATCACCATGTCCCGTGTATCACAATGTCCCCTGTATCACGATGTTCCCTGTATCACCTGTATCACGATGTCCCGTGTATCACAATGTCCCCTGTATCACGATGTTCCCTGTATCACCTGTATCACGATGTCCCCTGTATCACGATGTTCCCTGTATCACCAATACAACCCTAAACACACATTTACCACCAAGAACACGGCCGTTATTCCTACTACACTGTTCCTTTTATTGTCAATTAAATATGGCAGCTAATCGCTGTTATTATCGACATTTACCCCAGCTTATAAGCAGATGGTACCGCATCAGATGTAGATAACTAACCACACTCTAAACAGCAGCCATTGTATTATTTAAAACTTTGAGGCTTATTCGTTCTTAGTCTCTACCTCTCACGCCATCGGTGGCATTTATGTTAATTCTAATTATTGTTTTCGGCTGTACGGTTATCTCCCATTTAGTTTTAAACTTGAGAATTTAAAAAAAATGGAGTCATACAAAAAATGAGCGATAACAGATAAAAAAAATAGAAGTAACTGAATAGTAAAGTTTAAACTTCTGACGTTAAAACAAATATTGCGCCAACAACGCTGGTCATATGGTTTTTATAGTGCATGGCTTAGACCAGCGGTATCCAAACTATCTGTTTGCTTCCCTTTAAAAAGCCAACCCCAGACGTCTCTCAACCCATATATATATATATATATATATATATATATATATATATATATATATATATATATATATATATATATATATATATATATATATATATATATATATATATATATGTGTGTGTGTGTGTGTGTGGCTCTCTCACTCTAGTCCTTGCCTCTCTGACTATAGTGTATGCCTCCATTTTATTCAGCCCTCTCAGCAATTACTCTAGCCGTCTCATCAATTATTCTTACTGAATAATCAATTAATCTAAATGTATAATCAATTAATCTAAATGTATAATCTATTAATCTAGCGGTCGCGTCAATTAATCCAGATGTCCCATTAATTAATCCAGATGCCTCAACACTTAATCCAGCTGTACAAAACATTAATCTAGCTATTTCATTAAATAATCAAGATGCGTCATCAATTAATATAGCTGTAACAAAACTTAATTCAGCTGTCCAAATTAATTAATCGAGCTACCCAACTCTTAAATCCAGCGGCTCCATAAATTTATCTATCTCTCCTATCAATTAATCTAGCTCTCCCATCAATTAATCTATCTCTCCTATCAATTAATCTAGCTCTCCCATCGATTAATCCAGCTGTCCAGTCAATTAATCTAGCTCTCCCATCAATTAATCTAGCTCTCCCATCAAGTAATCTAGCTCTCCCATCAATTAATCTAGCTCTCCCATCAATTAATCTAGCTGTCCCATCAATAAATCCAGCTGTCCCTTGAATTAATCCAGCTGTCCCATCAATTAATCTAGTTCTCCCATCAATTAATCTAGATCTCCCATCAATTAATCTTGATCTCCCATCAATTAATCTAGTTCTCCCATCAATTAATCTAGATCTCCCATCAATTAATCTAGCTCTCCCATCAATTAATCTAGCTCTCCCATCAATTAATCTAGCTGTCCAATCAATTAATCTAATTCTCCCATCAATTAATCTAGTTCTCCCATCAATTAATCCAGCTTTCTCATCAATTAATCTAGCCGTCCCATCAATTAATCCAGCTGTCCCTTGAATTAATCCAGCTGTCCCATCAATTAATCTAGTTCTCCCATCAATTAATCTAGATCTCCCATCAATTAATCTAGTTCTCCCATCAATTAATCTAGATCTCCCATCAATTAATCTAGTTCTCCCATCAATTAATCTAGTTCTCCCATCAATTAATCTAGATCTCCCATCAATTAATCTAGCTCTCCCATCAATTAATCTAGCTCTCCCATCAATTAATCTAGCTGTCCAATCAATTAATCTAATTCTCCCATCAATTAATCTAGTTCTCCCATCAATTAATCCAGCTTTCCCATCAATTAATCTAGCTGTCCCATCAATTAATCCAGCTGTCCCTTGAATTAATCCAGCTGTCCCATCAATTAATCTAGATCTCCCATCAATTAATCTAGATCTCCCATCAATTAATCTAGTTCTCCCATCAATTAATCTAGCTGTCCCATCCATTAATCTAGCTGTATCACCTACTGCCTAAGCCTATGTAAACCAACTTTGACAAGTCGCGACCTGGAACTCTCCACCGGCCAATCACACATCGAACTTGTATTGATCTGTCTGCTGGGGACGTCTACACCTTATAATATCTCTTTAATGCCTTTGCCTCTGGTCAGTTGTTAATTGGACGTAGAAGAGTTACAATTTGAATCCCCATAGCTGCTGGCGCTTTCAAAATTTAGCCAGACCGTTTTTAACGAAACTATTCCCAGTTATTCAGTAAAATAAAGACAGTCGTATTTTAAAAAAAAATGTTGGGAGTGCTTTAAGTTTGAGGTCAAATTATTTTATTAGTACAAAATTCAACGGATGATGATTAAAGACGAAAATGTAGAGTTAAAAGACGTAAATGACTTGTAGATAACCAAAGTAATGACTAAGCTGTTTTCATTTCGAAGGAAACCCGAGTGTCCCGTTAGCTGATCATGTAGGATCATCCTGTCGTTGGCCCGGGGGAGTAGATCGACTGGGATTCTGTGGGGTTGGAGCTGTCAACACAGAGATACAATTTGTGTTGATTTAAACAGCACTGTGGATTATCAAAACAAAACTGTACACACATACACAACAAACTGGATAGTGGGATATTCCTGGATATATAAATAAAGTCCCTGGTCACATCCATGGATACAAGTATCACGGACACGTTTTATTTGTTGGTGACGTAAGACATTGCCACACGTGTAACCCGTGTGCTGACCTTTGAACTTTGACGAGAATGGCGTCCAGAAAAAAATTGTCCTGGTGTACCACGCACCCCATCTGCAGACTGTTCACACACATCGCCATTTTCTTCTGTTACCTGTGTGGAGGGGCGGCCATCTTCATGCACCTGGAGAGCCCTAAGGAAGCAAGCCTGGTGGCGAACCTCCGAGAGATGAGGAGCTCGTTCTTAAACAACCACACCTGTATCACAGGTAAACTTTTCTTACAACCACACCTGTATCACAGGTAAACTTTTCTTACAACCACACCAGTATCACAGGTAAACTTTTCTTACAACCACACCTGTATCACAGGTAAACTTTTCGTAAAACCACACCTGTATCACAGGTAAACTTTTCTTACAACCACACCTGTATCACAGGTAAAGTTTTCTTACAACCACACCTGTATCACATGTAAAGTTTTCTTAAAACCACACCTGTATCACAGGTAAAGTTTTCTTAAAACCACACCTGTATCACAGGTAAAGTTTTCTTAAAACCACACCTGTATCACAGGTAGGATATCGTACACAACCACACCAGTATAACAGGTAAAGTTTTCTCACACAACCACACCTGTGTCACAGTTCTCACAACCATCTTTAGTTCAATCATTGTTGACTGTAACAGATCTAAACAGCTCAGTAATAATAGTCGACTGTTGCTGTTATTGAAGTTCAATAATAATTGTTGACTGCAAGCGATCGTAAGCATGGTTGGGGTGGTGGTTTGTGTAGTGTGTGTGTGGGGGGGGGGCGTGTCTCGAGTCACACGTGCAAGGAAATGTATGTGGGTGTGTGGGCGGCTCTCGAGTCACACGTGTAAGTAAATGTATGTGGGGGGGGGGGGTCGAGTCACGCGTGTAATAAAATGTGAGGGGGGGGGGGTCGAGTCTCGCACGTGTAATATAAGCTGCTATGTGAATAAATACGCTCTATACTAAGTCCTGTTATCGTAACTCTTCATCTGTGGTGTTTAACTTCTTCTCTTGGACTTCCACATGATAAACATGGACACTTTCTTTTGGGTTGACCTTGCTGCCACAATCACGTGACCCGGGCTGCTTTTTGTGATCTACTTATGGCTTCTGTAGGATATTTTTGTGGCGGGGTGTGACAACAACGGGGGTGTATTTTGTAAAAACAACGCCCCAGATTTCACTTCAGTTCAACCCCCCCCCCCCCACCCCGACGATAAACGCTGACCAGATAGCAAATCCTAACAAAGAAATGCGTGACTTAAATACAATCTCTTCTCTAGCCTTTAATGTCATTTTAATGTCGACTTTTGATGATCACAATCGATTGCTCGACAGGTTTTTTGTTTGCCGTTTTGTGAATGTGCTCACGTTGTGGGGTCATCCATTGTTGTATCATTATCGTCTGGATGTCATATCAATGTAGTTTCGATGTCATAATCATGCCATATCAGTGTCATATGCATGTCATGTCAATGCCATGTTCATTTAAAATTCGCTATAGATTGTCATCACAGTGCTTCATCTACGACACACATTAAGTCGTTATATTAATGTCATATCTGTGTGATATTGATGTCATCTTCTTGTCATGCCAGTGTCATTATACTTGTCATATCCAGAGGTGTCATGTTGAGGCAGTCCACTTATACTGACCATGGCTTGGTTTTCCTATCCCCAGTATGTAGACGTGTGTGGTTTTCCTATCCCCATTATGTAGACGTATGTGGTTTGCGCTAAATAGTTTTAAAATAAATAAATTGTACCTGCCATTTAGACTGACAGTGTTAGCAAACATTGACTGACAGGTTGGCTAACTCTGATCAGCACAACACACACTGGATCAATCATGGTGTCATTATTGATGCGCTAAATGTTAGACGGATGTTTGGCAATCAAACGCAGAAAACCACGATTGGGCCAACTGGCCATCTAACAGAACAAGTTATGGCCCTCTAACACTGGATGCCCAATGGCCCTGTATTACAAAACAAGCTGTGGCCCAATGGCCCTGTATTACAAAACAAGCTGTGGCCCAATGGCCCTGTATTACAAAACAAGCTGTGGCCCAATGGCCCTCTACCACATAACAAGCTGTGGCCCAATGGGTCTCTACCGCAGAGCAAAGATACCCAGCGAGACCATCAGGCTGAGAGACACTAGCACACTAGTTAGGACCTTCTCGTTAGCAGCCAAGTGTCGAGGCAAATACCGAAGCGGACTATCGGCTCAAGTTCTCCTTTGTCCCCGCTAATGAATGTCTTCTGCGTGTGGCTTGTGTCTTCATCCCCACCCCGACCAGCTTATTAATGTGGATATAAATAGTCTTGTTGATAGTCCCCCCGCTTGTAATAAATGCTGGTATTGAGGCCAGTTTTTCTCAATTCCCCCCCCCCCCCCCCCCCCGTACAAAATTTCCTTCTGGTTGCCGAGAGTTTTATTACATTTTGAAATCTATTTCCATTATAAGGTCTAGAAGAACCGCCTAGATACCAAAAACTTTATTACATTTTAAAATACAGTTTGTTCCGTACATGGTACCGAAAGTTTCACATGTTTTTCTATTCACGATAGACGTTCCTATACCCACGTTTTTACATTATGCGGTATACATCAGTTTCTACTATGTGATTTTACAGCCAGCCATGATTCATTAAAAATAATAATGTGATGACTTATATTGACTAAAATAATTATTTCACAGCTGTTCACCAATATCACATTCTAAAGCTTCAGAAGCCTCCCCCCACCTCATCCCGTAAATCGACGGTGTAATCTTATAATCGATGTCAATATTTTAACACACGACAAAGGGAGGTCACAACACGACACGTCCTATAATTTATTTCCCCTGACCTAAGTTTGTACTTAGATAGAAAAACAAGTAATTAAAAAAAGTCTAGTGACAATTTTAGCGCAATTTCCTTGTGTTATCTAAAAATAGCTCTGTCGTAGCGTAAATCAAGAGCAGGGTTAGTAAAACCATTGGTTAGTTATTAAAACGTTTTTTATTAAAAAATGTTTCAGTATTTTACATGTTTTATTTACAATAGAGTAACATGACTAAAAACCATTGCGCGCCTAGCTACTGAACGTGGCGTCGCAGCCATTGAACGTGATGGCGCAGCTATTGAACGTGATGACGCGTGTGGTGTGGTTGCATACAATGCCTACTAATTCGGTCCAAATTTTAATTAATTCAAAAAATAATTTGTGACCGAACGAAAGGATATTTTTGAAAACTTTCTTCGGCAATATTGTTCTAAATTATGGCAGGAATCGATTGGTACATGTTTCAAGTCGCTAAGTGGTCTGGTTGCCGAGATATGGGCCAAAAACTGAATTTTTTCGAGGTTTTTTGGCTTTTTCGGGAAATCCATGAAAGAAACCCGTAATTTTTATGGCCTATGTTCATCCTCGTAACTTGCTTAACATAATTGCTTTTGTAACTAGTCATCGATATTGCTTCGTTGAGGAGGAGATACGACTTAAAGCCCGGACACACATTCATACATCCATACATTCATTCATCCATTCCCAGAAATGACGAGTTAATAAACGCAATTCTCCAGAATGGAAATTGCGCTAAAAATGCGCCAGTTTAGCTCAAAATAAAAAAAAATGAAAACCAAAAAAAAAAAAAAAAAAAAAAAAAAAAAAAAAAAAAAAAAAAAAAAAAAAAACAAGGAGTTTTAGTTAGAAGTATTTAAACAATTTTTCGATCTCGATGCAGAACGATTTTAAAAGTTTTGTCATTACAAAAGGTTTAATGAAGATTAGAAATACATAACCTAAAGGTTTTAGTTTTGTGTTAAAGTTCATGTATAGGGTTACGGTTAGGGTTCGTTTCCCATTCGGTACTTTGTTGTTACTGTGGCGTCACTTGGTCGGGCGACACACAATGTTCCCTCCCAGTTATACATAGACCTACACAATGTTCCCTCTCAGTTATACATAGACCTTCCTTTTTTATTTAAAAAAACCAACTGAATCCAACCCATCACATTAGTTATAATTATTTAAGACACTAAAGTATCAGACAATGATGGTGCACTTTCTCTTGTGGTGTTATATATTATTCCTTACCATAATCGTAATACTAAAATACTTAGCTTGAAAAGCAAGTTCACCTAATAAATTTGTTTAAACCGTAAATTGCTACACATGTGTTAAAGTGTGTCCAAACAATGTCTAGCAACACTCGTGTCAAAACAAAAACTATAACAGTAAATTATGATCCTGTACGTGTTCAGCATTACTGGATCAAAATCTCTCTCTCCCCCCCCCCCCCCCCCCCCCCCCAAACAGTAACCTACACCCCCTTTTCCTTAACCATAGAATTAAACCTAACCTCAAAGAAGTGTTTCGGTTTCCGTTTAACGTTTCAGCGGAATAGTACAAATATAGGACTATATATATATATAGGCCTATATATATATATATATAGGCCTATATATATATAGGCCTATATATATATATAGGCCTATATATATAAATATAGGCCTATATATATATATATATATATATATATATATATATATATATATATATATATATATATATAGGCCTATATATATATATATATATAATAACTCCCACCAAATCAATGGGTCCACTGGATGTTCGAGTGATCTAATCTAAAGCTGGCGACACCAAACCATATGACGACATGATGCAGGGACAGCATTAGTGAGTTCACCAAGAGCGATAACTCGGACCATGCTGGATTAGACCATGCGGATTAACCTGTTAATAAATCACTGTTGTTTTGTTCAACTACAGAGTTTAACTGTGTACATTTCAACATCTGTCGCAACCTGAGTCAGCGTTCTTTTATTACCTCCCTCGTTCGGTCTTGTCATGTACGATTTTGTTCTTTGATGGGATAGTCAATATGAGATTGACGTTAGAAACGTGCAAACACAAATATACATACACACACATGTAATATATATATATATATATATATATATATATATATATATATATATATATATATATATATATATATATATATATATATCCGGAGTGCCCCCCCCCATTGCTTTTGTTGTACGTTTGTTTGACAGAGAGCTGATATGTTAGATAGGCGGCCTTGTAATAAAGTATAAAGGAATGTGTTTTTACTTGCAGACGCCGAGCTAGAGAAGTTTATCGAGGAGATCGTCCACGCCGCCAATAGGGGAGTCTCAGCAGTCAAAAATGTTTCCCAGTCAGAGCCCAACTGGAGCTTCGGCCAGGCCATGTTCTTCGCCAGTACAGTCGTCACTACTATAGGTAAGGTGGGGCATTACATCACTATAGGTAAGGTGGACCATGTCACTACTATAGGTAAGGTGGGCCATGTCACCACTATAGGTAAGGTGGGCCATGTCACCACTATAGGTAAGGTGGGCCATGTCACTACTATAGGTGAGGTGGGCCATGTCACTACTATAGGTAAGGTGGGGCATTACATCACTATAGGTAAGGTGGGGCATGTCACCACTATAGGTAAGGTGGACCATGTCACTACTATAGGTAAGGTGGGCCATGTCACCACTATAGGTAAGGTGGGCCATGTCACCACTATAGGTAAGGTGGACCATGTCACTACTATAGGTAAGGTGGGGCATTACATCACTATAGGTAAGGTGGGCCATGTCACTAATATAGGTAAGGTGGGCCATGTCACTACTATAGGTAAGGTGGGCCATGTCACCACTATATGTAAGGTGGGCCATGTCACTACTATAGGTAAGGTGGGCCATGTCACTACTATAGGTAAGGTGGGCCATGTCACTACTATAGGTAAGGTGGGGCATTACATCACTATAGGTAAGGTGGGGCATGTCACCACTATAGGTAAGGTGGGCCATGTCACTACTATAGGTAAGGTGGGCCATGTCACTACTATAGGTAAGGTGGGCCATGTCACTACTATAGGTAAGGTGGGCCATGTCACCACTATAGGTAAGGTGGACCATGTCACTACTATAGGTAAGGTGGGCCATGTCACCACTATAGGTAAGGTGGGCCATGTCACTAATATAGGTAAGGTGGGCCATGTCACTACTATAGGTAAGGTGGGGCATGTCACCACTATAGGTAAGGTGGACCATGTCACTACTATAGGTAAGGTGGGCCATGTCACCACTATAGGTAAGGTGGGCCATGTCACTAATATAGGTAAGGTGGGCCATGTCACTACTATAGGTGAGCTGGGCCATGTCACTACTATAGGTGAGCTGGGCCATGTCACTACTATAGGTGAGCTTGGCCATGTCACCACTATAGGTAAGGTGGGCCATGTCACTACTATAGGTAAGGTGGGGCATTACATCACTATAGGTAAGGTGGGGCATGTCACCACTATAGGTAAGGTGGGCCATGTCACTACTATAGGTAAGGTGGGCCATGTCACTACTATAGGTAAGGTGGGCCATGTCACTACTATAGGTAAGGTGGGCCATGTCACCACTATAGGTAAGGTGGACCATGTCACTACTATAGGTAAGGTGGGCCATGTCACCACTATAGGTAAGGTGGGCCATGTCACTAATATAGGTAAGGTGGGCCATGTCACCACTATAGGTAAGGTGGGCCATGTCACCATTATAGGTAAGGTGGGCCATGTCACCACCATAGGTGAGGTGGGGCATTACATCACTATAGGTAAGGTGGGCCATGTCACCATTATAGGTAAGGTGGGCCATGTCACTACTATAGGTAAGGTGGGCCATGTCACCACCATAGGTGAGGTGGGGCATTACATCACTATAGGTAAGGTGGGCCATGTCACCATTATAGGTAAGGTGGGCCATGTCACTACTATAGGTAAGGTGGGCCATGTCACTAATATAGGTAAGGTGGGCCATGTCACCATCATAGGTGAGGTGGGGCATTACATCACTATAGGTAAGGTGGGCCATGTCACCACTATAGGTAAGGTGGGGCATTACATCACTATAGGTAAGGTGGGCCATGTCACTAATATAGGTAAGGTGGGCCATGTCACCACCATAGGTGAGGTGGGGCATTACATCACTATAGGTAAGGTGGGCCATGTCACCATTATAGGTAAGGTGGGCCATGTCACTACTATAGGTAAGGTGGGGCATTACATCACTATAGGTAAGGTGGGCCATGTCACCATTATAGGTAAGGTGGGCCATGTCACTACTATAGGTAAGGTGGGCCATGTCACCACTATAGGTAAGGTGGGCCATGTCACTAATATAGGTAAGGTGGGGCATTACATCACTATAGGTAAGGTGGGCCATGTCACCATTATAGGTAAGGTGGGCCATGTCACTACTATAGGTAAGGTGGGCCATGTCACCACTATAGGTAAGGTGGGCCATGTCACTAATATAGGTAAGGTGGGCCATGTCACCACCATAGGTGAGGTGGGGCATTACATCACTATAGGTAAGGTGGGCCATGTCACCATTATAGGTAAGGTGGGCCATGTCACTACTATAGGTAAGGTGGACCGTGTCACCATTATAGGTAAAGTGGGTCATGTCACCATTATAGGTAAAGTGGTTCATGACACCACTATAACTTTGCTTACTGACATCAGTTATTGTTTCCCCAGGATACGGTCGGGTGACGCCCCTATCTGATGCTGGCAAAGCCTTCTGTATTTTCTTTGCCATCCTGGGGATTCCCCTGACACTGGTGCTGTTTACCGCCTGTGTGGAGAGGCTGATGATCCCCACACGGAACCTGCTGTACTGGCTCTACGGCAAGCTGGGCCATCTATACAAGGTAGCTAGCCATGTCACAGTAGCCATATTAACCTCTACACAAGTGTAGCTATGGTCACCTTAGAACAACCGTTCCAGACAATCCAACTCAAACCCAACTGTACCAGACAGCCCAACTGTACCAGACAGCCCAACTGTATCAGACAACACAAATTTAACCCAACTGTACCTTACAGCCCAACTCTAACCCAACTGTACCAGACAGTCCAACTTTAACCCAACTGTACCAGACAGCCCAACTCTAACCCAACTGTATCAGACAGCCCAACTTTAACCAACTGTACCAGACAGTCCAACTTTAACCCAACTGTACCAGACAGTCCAACTTTAACCAACTGTACCAGACAGTCCAACTTTAACCCAACTGTATCAGACAGCCCAACTTTAACCCAACTGTACCTTACAGCCCAACTCTAACCCAACTGTACCAGACAGTCCAACTTTAACCCAACTGTATCAGACAGCCCAACTTTAACCAACTGTACCAGACAGTCCAACTTTAACCCAACTGTATCAGACAGCCCAACTTTAACCAACTGTACCAGACAACTGTACTCTTCTGTTGCAGGTGTTCCACATCCAGGTACTCCACCTGTGCATCATCCTGGGCATCCACATCATCTTCTTCATGTTAATCCCAGCTGGCATCTACACAGTGCTGGAGCCCAACTGGAACTACCTGGATGCTTTCTACTACTGCTTCATATCACTCTCTACCATAGGCTTAGGTGATTACATTCCTGGTAGGTGCTGCTTCATATCACTCTCTACCATAGGCTTAGGTGATTACATTCCAGGTAGGTGCTGCTTCATATCCCTCTCTACCATAGGCTTAGGTGATTACATTCCAGGTATGTGCTGCTTCATATCACTCTCTACCATAGGCTTAGGTGATTACATTCCAGGTATGTGCTGCTTCATATCACTGTCTACCTAAGGCTTAGGTGATTACATTCCAGGTAGGTGCTGCTTCATATCACTCTCTACCATAGGCTTAGGTGATTACATTCCAGGTAGGTGCTGCTTCATATCACTGTCTACCTAAGGCTTAGGTGATTACATTCCAGGTAGGTGCTGCTTCATATCACTGTCTACCATAGGCTTAGGTGATTACATTCCAGGTACGTGCTGCTTCATATCCCTCTCTACCATAGGCTTAGGTGATTACATTCCAGGTAGGTGCTGCTTCATATCTCTGTCTACCATAGGCTTAGGTGATTACATTCCAGGTACGTGCTGCTTCATATCCCTCTCTACCATAGGCTTAGGTGATTACATTCGAGGTAGGTGCTGCTTCATATCTCTGTCTACCATAGGCTTAGGTGATTACATTCCAGGTACGTGCTGCTTCATATCCCTCTCTACCATAGGCTTAGGTGATTACATTCCAGGTAGGTGCTGCTTTATATCACTGTCTACCATAGGCTTAGGTGATTACATTCCAGGTACGTGCTGCTTCATATCACTGTCTACCATAGGCTTAGGTGATTACATTCCAGGTAGGTGCTGCTTCATATCTCTCTCTACCATAGGCTTAGGTGATTACATTCCAGGTAGGTGCTGCTTCATATCACTGTCTACCATAGGCTTAGGTGATTACATTCCTGGTATGTGCTGCTTCATATCACTCTCTACCATAGGCTTAGGTGATTACATTCCAGGTACGTACTGCTTCATATCACTGTCTACCATAGGCTTAGGTGATTACATTCCAGGTAGGTGCTGCTTCATATCACTCTCTACCATAGGCTTAAGTGATTACATTCCAGGTAGGTGCTGCTTCATATCACTCTCTACCATAGGCTTAGGTGATTACATTCCAGGTAGGTGCTGCTTCATATCACTCTCTACCATAGGCTTAAGTGATTACATTCCAGGTAGGTGCTGCTTCATATCACTCTCTACCATAGGCTTAGGTGATTACATTCCAGGTACGTGCTGCTTCATATCCCTCTCTACCATAGGCTTAGGTGATTACATTCCAGGTAGGTGCTGCTTTATATCACTGTCTACCATAGGCTTAGGTGATTACATTCCAGGTACGTGCTGCTTCATATCCCTCTCTACCATAGGCTTAGGTGATTACATTCCAGGTAGGTGCTGCTTCATATCTCTCTCTACCATAGGCTTAGGTGATTACATTCCAGGTAGGTGCTGCTTCATATCACTCTCTACCATAGGCTTAGGTGATTACATTCCAGGTAGGTGCTGCTTCATATCACTGTCTACCATAGGCTTAGGTGATTACATTCCTGGTATGTGCTGCTTCATATCACTCTCTACCATAGGCTTAGGTGATTACATTCCAGGTACGTACTGCTTCATATCACTGTCTACCATAGGCTTAGGTGATTACATTCCAGGTATGTGCTGCTTCATATCACTCTCTACCATAGGCTTAGGTGATTACATTCCAGGTACGTGCTGCTTCATATCACTCTCTACCATAGGCTTAGGTGATTACATTCCAGGTAGGTGCTGCTTCATATCACTGTCTACCATAGGCTTAGGTGATTACATTCCTGGTAGGTGCTGCTTCATATCCCTCTCTACCATAGGCTTAGGTGATTACATTCCAGGTAGGTGCTGCTTCATATCACTCTCTACCATAGGCTTAGGTGATTACATTCCAGGTAGGTGCTGCTTCATATCACTCTCTACCATAGGCTTAGGTGATTACATTCCAGGTAGGTGCTGCTTTATATCACTCTCTACCATAGGCTTAGGTGATTACATTCCAGGTACGTGCTGCTTCATATCCCTCTCTACCATAGGCTTAGGTGATTACATTCCAGGTAGGTGCTGGGTTATATCCCTCTCTACCATAGGCTTAGGTGATTACATTCCAGGTAGGTGCTGCTTCATATCACTCTCTACCATAGGCTTAGGTGATTACATTCCAGGTAGGTGCTGCTTCATATCACTCTCTACCATAGGCTTAGGTGATTACATTCCTGGTAGGTGCTGCTTCATATCACTCTCTACCATAGGCTTAGGTGATTACATTCCAGGTAGGTGCTGCTTCATATCACTCTCTACCATAGGCTTAGGCGATTACATTCCAGGTAGGTGCTGCTTCATATCACTGTCTACCATAGGCTTAGGTGATTACATTCCTGGTATGTGCTGCTTCATATCACTCTCTACCATAGGCTTAGGTGATTACATTCCTGGTATGTGCTGCTTCATATCACTCTCTACCATAGGCTTAGGTGATTACATTCCTGGTATGTGCTGCTTCATATCACTCTCTACCATAGGCTTAGGTGATTACATTCCAGGTAGGTGCTGCTTCATATCCCTCTCTACCATAGGCTTAGGCGATTACATTCCAGGTAGGTTCTGCGTTATATCCCTCTCTACCATAGGCTTAGGTGATTACATTCCAGGTAGGTGCTGCTTCATATCACTCTCTACCATAGGCTTAGGTGATTACATTCCAGGTACGTGCTGCTTCATATCACTCTCTACCATAGGCTTAGGTGATTACATTCCTGGTAGGTGCTGCTTCATATCACTCTCTACCATAGGCTTAGGTGATTACATTCCAGGTATGTGCTGCTTCATATCACTGTCTACCATAGGCTTAGGTGATTACATTCCTGGTAGGTGCTGCTTCATATCACTGTCTACCATAGGCTTAGGTGATTACATTCCAGGTAGGTGCTGCTTCATATCACTGTCTACCTAAGGCTTAGGTGATTACATTCCAGGTAGGTGCTGCTTCATATCACTCTCTACCATAGGCTTAGGTGATTACATTCCAGGTACGTACTGCTTCATATCACTCTCTACCATAGGCTTAGGTTATTAAATTCCAGGTAGGTGCTGCTTCATATCACTCTCTACCATAGGCTTAGGTGATTACATTCCAGGTAGGTGCTGCTTCATATCACTCTCTACCATAGGCTTAGGTGATTACATTCCAGGTAGGCGCCCTTACAGCTTACATCATAACAACAGTGACCTAACAGCTGACCAGTGACCTTAAAGCTAGCTAATGGCCAAACAGCTGACCAGTGACCTTACAGCTAGCTAATGACCCAACAGCTAGCTAATCACATAATTGATGAACAATGATTAAAAGCTAAACTGTGTGAAAGTGGACAACAAATTTCATGATTATTTTAGGGTAGACTTTGGTTGTTTCATCACTCATGTTTTATTCACAGGTGACAACTCAGACCAGCCCCATAGAGCTTTGTACAAAGTAGCTACCACATGTAAGTCTTTTGTAGAGTAGCTACCACATGTAAGTCTTTTGTAGAGTAGTTACAACATGTAAGTCTTTACTAGAGTAGCTGCAACATACTAGGTTTTTGTAGAGTAAGTGGTTGTGTCCGTCTAGTTTCTACATTTTTACATACTTTGTTTTTACATGTGGCTGACATACATTGTTTAAAAAAAAATCCTTTCTAGAATTCACTGCCTCAAATCATTCAATTTTCGTATACATTTTTGTGAAGCTGATCTCTTTCCTCCACATATATGTATTGATTTTTCCTTCACACACAAAAATTGATTTTTTAATATATCTAGATGTGACAGCTGGTTTGAAAAGATTGTTTGTGCTGAAAATTAAATTGTGTAAAAGTGCTGAATGTTTTCTAGGTTTCTTTTTTTTATGTCTTTTAAAATTATTTTACTATTATATTATTACTTAAAACTGTTATAAAATTATAACATTATTATTATAAAGTTATATTCCATAAAACTGGCTTTTCCTGTTATATCAACCCACAAAGTTAAAAAGAAATTGCCCCAATGTTACACCATTTGTCCTGAAGTTAATAAGTCCATGTTATGATACATAAACCTGTCACAATGTTACATAAACAGAATCTACAGGCCCACATAACATAAAAAAAATACTCAAATTACCCAAAAATTTAGCAGTTCCCAGACTTTCAGATTTATGCTGAGCTGGCAGAAGTGTCATCAGCCCATGATATTTACAGTTGAAAAACAAAGTTAATCAAATGATGAGCTATCTTTTTCTCTTTGTTAACACCAGTCTAGTGTTTTTCCTATCTGGCGTGTATGTCAATTGTTTTGATCATATGAATATTGATTCTGAGTATGTAAATTTTGTTGATTAGATTGTTGATTAACAGTCTTATAAGAATATACTTAATTAAAATTTAATTGATATCTCTTGTTAAATAATTTCACTTTGTTTTTACAAGAAATGTATTACTGCCAGGTTTTTGTTAAGTTTGAGTTAATTTGAATCTAACTGCCTTCCATTTCATCAGCTGACTGAAAGTTTTATCTTAACCTTATTAGAATATTAGAAAATTTTTTGTTTACATTTTTTCCTCAGTTTATCTTTTAATTGGCATCACCATGTTACTTCTGTTAATTACCGTCTTCTATGACATCCCGGAGCTGAATCTCGGCTACCACTTCTACTTAAAGAATGACGAAATGAATCGATCCGATGAGGAGAACACTAGACTCAAGCCTGCTGAGACTGGAAACAGCAACAAATATACCAAGCAGGTTGGTAGACGACTCCATTTGTATGTCTACATATAAATAGATGAAAAAGTTATTATCTTTGATTCAGTGTTAATGTTGTTTATTAAGATTTGATATAATGCTGGTGCCTGTTGTTCTGTATGTTATTCACTACATATATGTGGTTTGTAGCAAACAGGATGGTTTAAGGTTTGGTGCACCGCTTGGTCTGGTATCAAACCAGCCAAGAATTATTAATCTTCCCCCCCCCCCCCTACCTAACTTGGATAACAATTTAAATCACACAGAACTTGTAAAGTTTTCCCCCCAAAAGTGTTATCAAACAGCAGAAAATGTTTCTCAGCTGATCAAACTATGACATAAAAACACCTGCCTATCACAATATTTGAAACTCGTTTTTAAATAAACACATGGAAATTTATTAAGATAAGATGTGTATTTAAAAAAAGTGATAAAAGCTATTTAAAAATCCTGTTAATATGAAAATTGAAATCTTCAGATCGATGATACACAAAGCATTAAATCTGGAGAGTTTCATAGTTACCAGCAAGACGTTCAAACACCAGTAACAGAAGAAGAGCAGTAAAGGGACAGCAACCAGAGAACAACTCAAGGGAAGGAACAAATACTTGACCTTCAACTCAAGGGAGACTAGTCTCTAACTTCCAGGGAAATTTCCAACATAATTTAAATAATTGTATTGTAATAGTTCAAAGTATGGTGCATTGCTGTTTTTTCCTCTTGCTAAAACATTAAACCCGCATTATTTTTTCTTTAGTGAGAGATTTTTGAGATTTTTTTTTCATTAGAATAGGCTAACTTTTTTTTGCTAGTTTTAAAATATAAAAAGAAATTTTCAACTGAAGTTTTAAATTAGCATGGAATTATTTAAAAATGATTGTAACCCATGAGTTTCAACAGTAATGTAGTATATGTCTAGTTTTAAAAAAAACTTAAACCATAAAGTTAAAAGAAAAAAAAAGATTGTTACCACACTTAAAGTAAAATCGTGTTTGTTGTGAGTGTTAATACTTTATTATATTCCAACTCCTGCAATTTGTTTCATGTACTTTACGATTCTTGGTTGTTTTTGAGCAAACTGATTTATGTATATTTTAAATTTGAATGTAAAAGTTTGGCAGCCTTTCTTTTGATATTATTTTTTTTCAAAACTTTTATTTAAAAGTTTTTAATGAACACAAATTGTTGAGGTAAATAATGCTAATTTATTGAGAATTACCAAATGCCTCAACATTTATAGAAATTTTTTGGGAGATTATGAATTTAACATAAAATACAATATGTAGAGGTCTTTTCTGTAGTATTTTAATGACATTTTCATGCTTTAACAAACTAATAAAAATATTTTTGGGTATTTTTATGATTTTAAAATCTAGTTGATTTGTAAATTTGAAGGAATTTTTGCCAGGTTTGTTTACTAAATATCTGTGTAGTTTCTAACCTTTCCCAATGTGGTTTTCTGGTGGTTATTTTTTGTAGGCTGAGGAAAAAAAAATTAATGGTCCAGTAAAAGTTAATTCTGTGTGTAGGTTATGTGATTTCTTTACCAAAAATTTCATGTAGAAAATTTCTTTTCTTGTAAATATATATAATGATGTGGTAATTAGTTTGTTATCTATTCAAATTGCTAATTGTTGTATTGTTTTTCAACACAAAAAATACTATGGAGTTAATGCATACAACAATTCAAAAGTACACCAAAGGTTATATTTTGTGACGCTGTACTTAACTGCTACCCATGTAGCATTGTTATCTTGTTTACTCTGCTACCCATGTAGCAGTCTTGTTTTGTTTAAACTGCTACCCATCTAGCAATGTTATCTTATTAAAACTGCTACCCATGTAGCATTGTCGTCTTGTTTAAATTTTTGTTGTATTTCTAGTAGTTTGGGGTAAACAGCTGAAATCTTCAGCCAGTAGATCAAAACATTACAGATTAAATAGTTTATGTATCACAAAGCTGAGATTACCTTTACAATTAATAAATCATTTGTAACATTAGCAGTAGAAACCAAAGTTAAATAATTTTTTCTCTCTCAATAAATGAAAAATAAGACAGGCTCTATTAACTGTATGTAGGATTTATTTTGAACAATTAGTGTAGTAATTCTTTACATTTACTTGTTATTCTTGCATCTATTGAACAAAGTTTTACTGTACAAATGGATTTCTTTTATTGGTTACCATGTAAGCTACAAAAAGTAGTTTGGTACAATTGGGTATTGTGTAGTCTATTGTGTTAAAGCCAGGATCCTGTGTTACTATTGGTTGATAAACATTGCTTGTTGTCTGTAGTATCCAATGATAATTGTTGTCTCATCTGTGGCTGTGCAATGCTTAAAATAAAACATTTATCATCAACGATTGTCTGATTTTTACAGTTCCACTACATTTGTCTGGTTTTTAATGTTCCACACCAATAGTCTGGTTTTTAATGTTCCACTCCATTAGTCTGGTTTTACAAAGTTTTGAACTTATAACCCACTGACCTTCATGACTTCTGACCTGTAAAAGCATACTGACATTCATTGAACACTAAAAAAAAACTTCAATTATATCAACACATTTTTATTTTATGCTAACAAAAAATACAAATCATTTGCTGAATTTTTTTCTACTGGACCTATGTACAATTTCGACATGATCTTGTGAAAACATGTCAGATATGCTATACATATAGAAGAATTATGTGGGAAAGATAGTCATTTTACAGAAGACCATCAGTATATCTAGTCTTGGCTTAGACTATTCTGTGATCTTCCTCAAAAGATTTCCTCCATGTTGGTTTGACACTAGATTGATGCTGTGGTTACATCCTTGGGTGGGAGGGGCCAAGCTGGACTGGTTCTACCCATCAGATCAGTTGCTCTAACACACAGCGTGCTGTCAGGATGTCACCATGGGGAGGGGGTGTGAGGCAGCAGACCCCAGGGCCAGCTTCTTGGATGGAGAAGGTACAGTAGGGAAGCTGTAGAGCCCACACAAGGCATCCTGCAGGGCTCTGTGGCAGGCTAGGGCCTCACGGAATCCTCCAGCTCTCTCGGCATCACTGGCTGACCTGATGTTCTTGAGGTAGCTGGGGAGGGAGGAGGGTGGGTTTTTAATTTATTAAACATCTACCTGTACAGAAAAAAGTTTTTTTTTGTTATACATGCTTAACCATGGATGAATGAGGGTTTTGTTAAAAAAGGTAATTTTGTTCACATCTAACTAGGGAGGAAGCCTATATTATGGATTTAAACATGAAAACATATGCTGCTGGTTAAAACACCTAAGGGCATATGTTGGTCATAACATCAAGCACAACTTTTGTTGATTATAATGTCACAAAGCCCATAGAATGGTTAAAATAGTACATTTGCGACAATCTACACTTCACATCTGTATTCAAGTTATTTATAACTTCAATGTTCAACTTTTTGCTAAGATCCTAAACTAAGGGAGACAACCCATAACAACTTTTGTTTGAATTTATTTTTAAAAGAATTGTTTTGCCTACTTATTAAAAAGCCACAAAATGTAATTATTAAAATATAAAAAAAGTTTTAACTCAAAGAACATATATATTTTATGTTTTCTAGCAGTATTTATTATTTAGAGCTAATTTAATGATGCAAGTATGTGGTTCGAATTCACCATGGAGTGCTTCAGTAACATTACTAATAATTAAAATATCTAGAGATCCTGTATCTGATTCTTGTAATGTATAATGAAAACAACCTTGCGTAAAAATTTTCTACAAATTACTTGGAATAAAATAGTGATAAAAAAGCTGGAAACCAGGTTTTTTTTGGGAAAATTTTTGTATGCATTCTTGTACTATATTTATTAAGCACAAATAGCATAGAAGCCCTTTAAGATGATAATAAAATGATAGAAACATGATGGGTAAATGGCAGTAATGGAGTTGGTATTTGTAGCAAATGAGTTAATGTGGCCAATACATGACTTCAACATTTCTTTATGAATCTGGCCAATGATGCCTGAGTAATGATAGTTTTTTTTTTATAAAAATGACCCAAAATCTCATTCTGATAAATTTAAAACCAGCACCTTTTTACCATTCTTATAAGTTTGTTACTTTTCAAAGAATATTACTGTAAAATTAGATTTTTAAAAACTTCCACACAAACGTGTATGCATACACAAATAAAAAATTAGAAATAACTAAAATCCCAAAATTGATATCTTATCAGTTCCCACTTTCACTAGGACTAACCCCCTGTTGCCATGCAAGCAGATTTGTTGTTGCTATTGGTTTCAAGTTGTAAACACATACCCATCAGTGTAAAGCTCGTCCATGGTTGGTGGCTCAGGTCCGCACCAGTCCATTATGTTTGGACAATATCTGTACAACTGTCCTTGGTCTTGCTTGACTAAAGGAATTATCTCGTTCTGATGTCCCTAAAAGTTCAAGAGGAAAATGTTTGGTTACATGGGAAGTATTTGACAAGGAGTATCTGTGACATGATTAATATTTGTGACATAAGGTGCTTGCCATATTTTTAAAAATATTTTTTCAGAAATGTACTATAATTACATAGACTTTTCATGCCTATTGTGGTGATGGTTATAAAGGTCAACACTTAGTGTGTAAAATATTATCAGTCTGATGGTAACTTGTCTCAAGTGCACAATATTTTATCCTATTTTGCTTACAATTAAAATCTTTCTATGGTTCTAGTACACAGTATTCAAACATCAATTATGTAAACAAGGGGGATGACTCACAATTTTAATTCCTGTAGAAAATGCTGTAGCAGCAGCTATTTTTGCTTCTGTTTCCTCATGTTGAGTGGTTTCCCTGTGTGTGTTGATGATTAGATGGGCTGGCATGTCGGAGAACATCTGAAAATAACCCACAAATTCATGATAAAGACTATTTAGTCATATTGTAAAATATATCAGTAAAGAATTTACTGCATGGACAATTGGGATACATTTTTTTACTTTGCTATTGCCCAAATTGATGAAGCATAAGCTAGAATCATTTTTTTATTGGCATAAAATAAAGGTTACAGTTACTCATTTTTCAGCTGAATTATACAATTTATGGTAGAGTAGAAACAAGAAAGATAGGCCAAGGGAAAGAACTTACAAGATCATCAATCAAAGCTTCCTTGTGTTTTCTTTTAGCTGCCTTCTCTCTCTTCTCATCCTCCACACTCATTATCTTTCTCACAGTGGCATCGTGCTGCTCTTTTTCAATCAGAGCTTCAAGGTACTCCTCATCTTTACTCTGTGAAATAGAAAGTAAACACTATTTTCATTGCCTTTTTATATTAACAACTTTCATTAGAATAGAATCGAGACACGACCAATACTACTAATACTACTATGATAGTATTGATAAATAACAGCAGGCAAAAGGATAAAACTGGTATCTGAATCTTGGTGATGTGCATGAAACAATTTTCTAAGGGAGAAAATTCAAATCTACCATGCCTGGGTTTGCAGAACAGGCAAACCAACTAGGGTAAAAAAATATATTACTAGTTTAGACTGGTTTTTCCTGATTTGGTCTTTGTTCTCTTTCTTGTATTGTTCTATCATTCTCTTTGTGGCATCAACATCCTGATGGTTGCTGAGGTTATAAACTGAAAGCAAATATCATCCAATGACATTTAAAAGATATTTTAAATCCACTATCAATGTAGCAGTTGTAAAGCTAAATTTTCACACAATAAAACCACATAAATGCTTCATTGACTCATACTTTGACTGTTGAAGTACAAAAAAACACAAAGAGTTACACCAGACTTAAAAGGGGAACAGGGCATTTCCCCCTGTCAATTACCCCCCGGATATTTCCCCCCCGACATTACCCCCCTGTCAATTACCCCCCCCCCCCGGCCAGTAGGACATTACCCCCCCCCCCCCCCCCCCGGGCATTTCCCCCTGTCAATTACCCCCCGGATATTTCCCCCCCGACATTACCCCCCTGTCAATTACCCCCCCCCCCCCCCCCCCCCCCCGGCCAGTAGGACATTACCCCCCCCCCCCCGGACAGGGTTAGGGCTAGGTTTAGGGTTAGGTTTAGGGCTAGGGTTAGGGCTAGGATTAGGATTAGGGCTAGGTTTAGGGCTAGGGTTAGGGTTAAGATTAGGGTTAGGTTTAGGGCTAGGGTTAGGGTTAGAGCTAGTGTTAGGGTTAGGGTTGTGTCTAGCTTTGGTTTTGGTTTTGTGTGAAGTTTCAGGCTAAGGTGGATGCTTAGGTTTTGGTCTTTTTCTTAAGGTTTGGATTAAAGTAGTATATAGGTATAAAATTCTAGTTAGGATTTTGACTTGAGAGGGGGGGGGGGGTAATTCCCCGGGGGGTAATTGACAGGGGGGTAATTGACAGGGGGGTAATTGCTCCGGGGGGTAAATACGGGGGGGGGGGGAAATGTCCGGGGGGAAATATCCAGGGGGGTAATGTCCTGTAGCCCTTAAAAGTATGTTCTATGGCTAGCAGTAAAATGAAGCACCTAGAATGAATGTTAAAGGTGTATGTTACCTATTGTCAAGTATCAGTTGTATGGCTAGCAGTAAAATAAAACAGTGTTAAGGTGCACAGTACCTATTGTTTCTATCATCTCTAGGTAATCATTATATTCCTTCAAGTTGAGAAAATCTTCTTCCTTTTTATTAAAACTGAAAAACAACACAATAGCTTATACTTGATTGCATTAAGTTTATATACATTATAAAAGATGAATTTTGAATAAAATGGAATATATAATTAACATACAAAAGTGAAGTGCTTTATAAATCCATGTATAATAAGCCCTGTCACCAGAAAGCAGGAACAAAATAAAGTACACATTTTAGACTTTATATGTGCAGTCAAAAAGGGACATTTTTAAGATACTGAAAAATAAAATTGAACAGCAACATAAAGTGAACATTTAGCATAAATTGACCTTTTCTCAACTATAGAACTACATACTCTCTCAGAATCCTTTTTCTGATATCTATTTCCTTTTCCACAATGGCATCTTCAAATATCTGTAGCCGGAAGTTTTGTCTTCTCAGAGCTGTACCACAATCAGGACATGAGCCTGAACCCTTCACGAACAAAAGCTCAACACAGTTCTCACATCTGGGGAGAAAGGCAAAGTGTTTGTCTAAATCAAATCATTACCACTTACATAACTAGATTCTATTGGACTAGTCAACGTTCAAAATAGCCACTTTGTCAACGTTGCTGGGGTGGTGTGAGTCGAGCATTTCATGCATGAGGAGGGCTGTCTATGGCCATGGATGCCTGAGAAAACGTTTGTCTGCGGTTTACAGTACACCTTGTGGACATTGTTAGACTGTTGTGTCAATTTTGTTAGGGTGGCAAAGCACAGGTATAAGCTAGTTTATTATATCTCTATGAAGCCAAACACTGTCAGTACTCTAAAGGCTTAATAAAAACTGATGACTGCCAGTCATTTTTCACATTTTTGTCAAATTATTTATTTTAAACTCAATTATTTCAGTTCCTTGGACCTTAAATTTGGATTAACTTATAATGGATATGTTAGCAATGCAATGGAATGGTTTAAATAAGGAATTAATTTAATTTGAAATTTATTAAGGATTTGCTATAATATTAGGTCAATCCTTAACTTTACCTTGAAGTCTGGACTATAAACTAAAATTTTTTCCAGTCAGCTGGGAATAACCCATAGGCCTTCCTATTCCCAGTCAGAATTGCTATCAATATCGAGTGACATGTACAGTGTGGTTGGATGGAATAGTTGATGACTGTCAATATGTAAATCCTGGGTTAGGATACATGGGATATCCTCCACTATTAAGAAATGTGCCCATTAAAAAGAGTGACTTATTTTTTTTTACAACACACCTAAAGGTGTAATATATTTTTTCTTTTCATTTGTGAAATGATTGCAATGATATTTAGAAAAAGAGAGAAATAAAAACTGTGCCTTGGATTTTTTTTTTTAGAAAGCGATAACAAAATGTTTGTAGAAACATTAATGAGAACTCAGTCTATCTGATTCTATTTTGATAAACCAAGCTATTTGCTGAGTTTTTACACTACTTCATAAATTATAATTAGTAATTTTAAACCTGGCGGGTTTTTAAGTTTCAACCTAATAGATCTAGATCTATTTATTTATTGTTTGAAATTCAATAGGCCTAGTACTAATGATTATTTGATAGTTGCTTGAGGAAATTTCGGATGCCAAAATCAATTGTAGAAATTATAGTTTTGAGTTTATATTTAAATCAATGCAACAAGCCTGCTGGTTTGCAGAGGCCAGGCTGGCAGAGGCGTAGCGAGGGAGGGGGGCATGTCCCCGGGCGCCAACCTTAGGGGGCGCCAAAATGGGTTGGAAAAACAAATTGAAAGAGTTTGAGGGGGGGGGGGGGGGGTGCAAATAGAAAGTTTGAGGAAGGGGGGGGGGGGTGCAAATTGAAAGTTTGTTTTCTCCTTCTGGAAGACAAGTTTTTAAAGTTTAGGTATGACGTCAGCCGGTGATCCGAGTTCCCCCGAATGGAAAAAACTAGGTCCGGGATGAGACGATTAAAACCAACCAATCAAAGCTTTTTATAACTAGGTTAACTATAAATAGCTTATACACATATGCGGAGCCCTGTAAATAGTATAGCTAAGGCTATTGAAGCAACCTGAGAGGTGAAATGGGGGTGGCCGCAGCTTGGGTAACGATTAGGGTGGTTTCACCTCGCTGCGTCACCAACGACTTTAGCTAGACTAGCCTAGATCTAGATGCTCTATATTTCAAGCTAAGTCTAGAATCTGTATAGTTTATACATTTTTCTGTTGTTTTAAATTATTTCGATCATCTACTTCTTCTAGAACTAGATCTAGTTTATGTCTCTACATACAAGCATGTCTAAGCAAATGCTAGGGTCTTGTCTTGTTAGTGATTGTTACGTCCCTTGTGTTATGATTATTATAATTGCATCCCTTGAGTCATCACTGGGTATCCGTGATGTGCAGTTAATAAATTTAATTGAAGTGTTTTTTATTTGGTTTTGCAATCTATTAATTAATAATACAATCAACACCCTTAAAAGTGTAAAATATGTATTTTAGTTATTAAAATTGGATTAAAACATATAAAATACGATCATTACGCTAGCCGGTGCAGGTGGCCGCAGGGGAAAAAATATCGCAAAGATGTTCGTCACTAAAACATGAATATCTCAAATACTATGCGTAGGAATACAAAATGACTCGTATATATTACAGTAGAATGGCAGCTGAATAATACAGTATTTTCGCCTGATGAAAATCGGCAGAGATAGGCTGTGGAACTTTACTCTAGTTCTGATCTTAAGTTTAGATTCTAGGTTATAGTTTTTAAAAAGTTTAATGTTGTGGGGGTCTTAAAACATGTCTGATTATACAAATTAAAGAAATTTTTAACTAATTTTCAAAATTTTGTTTTGTATGCTTAAAAAAAAAAAAGAACTAAAACAATGAAATAAAAAATAAAAATGAAACTTTGTCCGTACAAAGAATGGCCGCAAATATTAACCATCAACTTAAGTGAAGGGTTTCTGTATTTTGTCGTTTTACACCGTGGACACCCCTGTTCTTCCATTCTCTCTCTTTTTTTAAATAGAGTTAAATCAAGATCTATGAATAGTTGCTCATGCTTTCTAAATCAACAGCAGATTTTTTCCTCAATTGAAAACAATGGTCGGCCATTAATTCATATATTGGATTCTGTAACAGAAGAGCGTAGAAAAGGGTAGTTACTGCGAATGTGTTCTTAAAATCTTTGTTATCTACCTTACTACGATAGCAGAATTCAATTTTGGACCCATGCCATGCATGCTATGGCATTGCTGTCAAAAGAAGGAAACCATAGTCGAAGACTCAGTGAAGGACGCCAAAAAAAGACGCCTTGACAACAGCTTTATTACAGCTCTATGTAAAACAAAAAGCGCCAGAAAAAAGGAAACTCACATCACAGCTGAACAAGCTCAGAAGGAAATATATATATATATATATATATATATATATATATATATATATATATATATATATATATATATATAATTACTAGCTGTATGTCATTACTTCGCTATGATGTAAAATAAATTGAAAGTAGCACTCTGATGAAATAAGAAAAAACACACAAAGTAGGCCGACAAAACAAAAATTATATCAATCTAAACAACAACAAAAAATATACACACACTACAACCAAAAACAATGAACGTAACACAATCTGTTTTGAAATTCTTGTAAAAAAATTTCTTACATAATAATTCCTGGGAAATTATTTAAGACAAGTGAAATAGGGGAAATAATCACTCTCTTAATATAAATATGTATATATCTACACATTTAATTATAAATGTCAGAACAAATAAATAAATTCTTTAGAATATAATGAAATTGTTTAACACTATTCGTGTTTACAAAATGTTTTTGTCTATAATTAGAATTTAATTTATCGTCATCATAAATGCTAAAGTTTTACAGCATAATGAAAGTTTTTAAAATCAGAGTTGGTATAAAAACATACTTTTCGGTATATTAGAAAAAACATCTATAATAATAGTTTCGCTGTCTCTCTATCTATCTATCTATCTGTCTGACAAGAACGCTCTAGAGAAAAGACAAGGAAAATAAAAACATGCACAGTAATTCGAAAAACGAAGTATGACGTCGACACATTTAGCGCACAGAGTAGAAAATAATCTCAAACCCAGAGAGTGCTCACAGTTATATGACGTCATTGATTTTCGCGTTAACATTGAATAAAAAGGAAATGTTGTCTAATCTTAATGGTTTGCGTGAAGAATTTCTTGCATACAATTCTTCGGGTAGGGGCGAAGCCCCACCCCCCGCGTAAGAACGTATGAGCCCCCCCCCTCCCCAACTCAAAAGAAATTTCTTCATCGATACTCTATAATAAAATTACCGCCTAATTAATGTGTCTAATCTAAAAAGTGGTTTTCTTGCAATTTCTTTAATGCAATTCTTCGGGTAGTGGCTAAGCGCGACACCAGTGTTTCTTTCAGACTTTTTCCTCCCCGGAGAGGGGTGGGGGTAATTGAAATTTTCGAGGGCGGGGTTAGAATTTTCGGGGAGGGGGGGCGGACACTGGAAAAAGTATATAATTATATTTCGTTGAATAGGACGGTAGACATGTTTTTTTTGGGAGTGGGGGGGTGGGGGTGGGGAGTGGGGGGGGGAGGTGTGAGTGGGGGATGGGTGGGGCGGTGGTTTCCTCATCGATACTCTATAATAAAATTACCGCCTAATTAATGTGTCTAATCTAAAAAGTGGTTTTCTCGCAATTTCTTTAATGCAATTCTTCGCGTAGTGGCTAAGCGCGACACCAGTGTTTCTTTCAGACTTTTTCCTCCCCGGAGAGCGGTGGGGGGTACTTGAAATTTTCGGGGGCGGGGGTAAAATTTTCGGGGAGGGGGCGAACACTGGAAAAAGTATATAATTATATTTCGTTGAATGGGACGGTAGACATGTTTTTTGGGGGGTGGGGGTGGGGTGGGGGTGGGTGGCGGTGGGTGGGGTGGGGGGGGGCTGGTGTGTGGGGTGGGTGTGGGGGGGTGTGGTGTGTGTGTGTGGGGGGGTGGGTTGGTTTTAGTTTAGAGAAAAGAGACAGCACTATCAACCTAGCGCCCGGTGTATTCTTCCTCAACGGGCCATTTTTCTCGTTAATACTAATAGTTTCGCTGTCTGTCTATCTATCTATCTGACAAGAACGCTCTAGAGAAAACACAAGGAAAATAAAAACATGCATAGTATTTCGAAAAACGAAGTATGACGTCGACACATTTAGCGCACAGAGTAGAAAATAATCTCAAGCCGGATAGTGCACACATTGATATGACGTCATTGATTTGGTCTAATTTGGTCTAATCTAAGTGGTTTGCGTGAAGTTTCTTTCATACAATTCTTCGGGTAGGGGCGAAGCCCCACCCCCGCGTAAGAACGTCTGAGCCCCCCCCCCCCCCCCCCTCTCCCCAACTCAAAAGAAATTTCCTCATCGATACTCTATAATAAAATTACCGCCTAATTAATGTGTCTCATCTAAAAAGTGGTTTTCTTGCAATTTCTTTAATGCAATTGTTCGCGTAGTGGCTATGCGCGACACCAGTGTTTCTTTCAGACTTTGTCCTCCACGGAGAGGGGTGAGGGTACTTGAAATTTTCGGGGGCGGGGGTAGAATTTTCGGGGAGGGGGCGGACACTGGAAAAAGTAAATAATTATATTTCGTTGAATGGGACGGTAGACATGTTTTTTAGAGGGGGGGGGGTGGGGGGTGTGGGGGGGTGTGTGGGTGGGTGGGGGGTGGGGTGTGTGGGGGTGTGGGGTGGTGTGTGTGGGGGTGGGGGGTGGGGGGGGTGTGTGGGTGGGTGGGGGGTGGGGTGTGTGGGGGTGGGGGGTGGTGTGTGTGGGGGTGGGGGGTGGGGGGTGGTGTGTGTGGGGGTGGGGGGTGGGTGGGGGGTGTGGGGGTGGGGGGTGGTTTTAGTTTAGAGAAAAGAGACAGCACTATCAGCCTAGCGCCCGGTGTATCCTTCCTCAACGGGCCATTTTTCTCGTCTATAATAATAGTTTCGCTGTCTGTCTATCTGACAAGAACGCTCTGTCTGACAAGAACGCTCTGTCTGACAAGAACGCTCTAGAGAAAACACAAGCAATTTAAAAACATGCACAGTAATTCGAAAAACGAAATATGACGTCGACACATTTAGCGTAGAGTAGAACATAATCTCAAACCAGAGAGTGCACACAGTAATATGACGTCATTGATTATCGCGTAAACATTGAAAAAAAGGAAATGTTGTCTAATCTAAATGGTTTGCGTGAAGAGTTTCTTGCATACAATTCTTCGGGTAGGGGCGAAGCCCCACCCCCCGCGTAAGAACGTCTGAGCCCCCCCCCCCCTCCCCAACTCAAAAGAAATTTCCTCATCGATACTCTATAATAAAATTACAGCCTAATTAATGTGTCTAATCTAAAAAGTGGTTTTCTTGCAATGGGACGGTAGATATTTTTTTGTTTGGGGGGGTTGGGGGGGGGGGGGGGTGGAGGGGTGGGGGGGTGGTGTGTAGGGGTGGGGAGGGGGGGTGGGGGGTGGTGTGTGGGGGGGTGGGTTGGTTTCAGTGTTTCTTTCAGACTTTTTCCTCCCCGGAGAGGGGTGGGGGTACTTGAAATTTTCGGGGGGCGGGGGTAGAATTTTCTGGGAGGGGGGCGGACACTGGAAAAAGTATATAATTATATTTCGTTGAATGGGACGGTAGACATGTTTTTTTTTGGGGGGTGGGGGGTGGTGGAGGGGGTGGGGGGGGGGGTGGTGTGTGGGGTGGGGGGTGGGGGGGGATGGGGGGTGGTGTGTGGGGGGGGTGGGGGGTGGTGTGTGGGGGGGTGGGTTGGTTTCAGTGTTTCTTTCAGACTTTTTCCTCCCCGGAGAGGGGTGGGGGTACTTGAAATTTTCGGGGGCGGGGGTAGAATTTTCTGGGAGGGGGCGGACACTGGAAAAAGTATATAATTATATTTCGTTGAATGGGACGGTAGACATGTTTTTTTGGGGGGGTGGGGGGTGGGGGGGCGGTGTGTGGAGGGGGTGGTGTGTGGGGGTGAGGGGTGGGGGTGGTGTGTGTTGGGGGTGGGGGTGGGGGTGGTGTGTGGGGGTGGGTGGGGGTGGTGTGTGGGGGGGGGGTGGGTTGGTTTTAGTTTAGAGAAAAGAGACAGCACTATCAGCCTAGCGCCCGTTGTACCCTTCCTCAACGGGCCATTTTTCTCGTCTATAATAATAGTTTCGCTGTCTGTCTATCTGACAAGAACGCTCTGTCTGACAAGAACGCTCTGTCTG
Organism: Physella acuta; assembly: GCF_028476545.2. Taxonomy (NCBI): domain Eukaryota; kingdom Metazoa; phylum Mollusca; class Gastropoda; family Physidae; genus Physella; species Physella acuta. The sequence goes on along the minus strand of NW_026731892.1, from coordinate 204,880 downwards.
ACAAGAACGCTCTAGAGAAAACACAAGCAATTTAAAAACATGCACAGTAATTCGAAAAACGAAATATGACGTCGACACATTTAGCGTAGAGTAGAACATAATCTCAAACCAGAGAGTGCACACAGTAATGTAATGACGTCATTGATTCTCGCGTAAGTAAACATTGAAAAAAAGGAAATGTTGTCTAATCTAAATGGTTTGCGTGAAGAGTTTCTTGCATACAATTCTTCGGGTAGGGGCGAAGCCCCACCCCCCGCGTAAGAACGTCTGAGCCCCCCCCCCCCCTCCCCAACTCAAAAGAAATTTCCTCATCGATACTCTATAATAAAATTACCGCCTAATAAATGTGTCTAATCTAAAAAGTGGTTTTCTTGCAATGGGACGGTAGACATGTTTTTTTTTTGGGGGGGGGGGGGGGGGGTGGAGGGGTGGGGGGGGGGGGGGTGTGGGGGGGTGTGGTGTGTGGGGGTGGGGGGTGGGGGTGGGGGGTGGGGGTGGGGGGTGGTGTGTGGGGGGTGGGTTGGTTTCAGTGTTTCTTTCAGACTTTTTCCTCCCCGGAGAGGGGTGGGGGTACTTGAAATTTTCGGGGGCGGGGGTAGAATTTTCTGGGAGGGGGCGGACACTGGAAAAAGTTTATAATTATATTTCGTTGAATGGGACGGTAGACATGTTTTTTTTGGGGGTGGGGGGTGGTGGAGGGGTGGGGAGGGGTGGTGTGGGGGGGTGGGGGTGGGGGGTGGTGTGTGTGGGGGGGGGGTGGGGGTGGTGTGTGGGGGGGTGGGTTGGTTTCAGTGTTTCTTTCAGACTTTTTCCTCCCCGGAGAGGGGTGGGGGTACTTGAAATTTTCGGGGGCGGGGGTAGAATTTTCTGGGAGGGGGCGGACACTGGAAAAAGTATATAATTATATTTCGTTGAATGGGACGGTAGACATGTTTTTTTTTGGGGGGGGTGGGGGGTGGGGGCGGTGGTTGGAGGGGGTGGTGTGTGGGGGTGAGGGGTGGGGGGTGGTGTGTGGTGGGGGGTGGGGGTGGGGTTGGTGTGTGGGGGTGGGGTGGGGGTGGTGTGTGGGGGGGTGGGTTGGTTTTAGTTTAGAGAAAAGAGACAGCACTATCAGCCTAGCGCCCGTTGTACCCTTCCTCAACGGGCCATTTTTCTCGTCTATAATAATAGTTTCGCTGTCTGTCTATCTGACAAGAACGCTCTGTCTGACAAGAACGCTCTGTCTGACACGAACGCTCTAGAGAAAACACAAGCAATTTAAAAACATGCACAGTAATTCGAAAAACGAAATATGACGTCGACACATTTAGCGTAGAGTAGAACATAATCTCAAACCAGAGAGTGCACACAGTAATGTAATGACGTCATTGATTCTCGCGTAAGTAAACATTGAAAAAAAGGAGATTTTGTCTAATCTAAATGGTTTGCGTGAAGAGTTTCTTGCATACAATTCTTTGGGTAGGGGCGAAGCCCCACCCCCCGCGTAAGAACGTCTGAGCCCCCCCCCTCCCCAACTCAAAAGAAATTTCCTCATCGATACTCTATAATAAAATTACCGCCTAATTAATGTGTCTAATCTAAAAAGTGGTTTTCTTGCAATGGGACGGTAGACATGTTTTTTTTTTTGGGGGGGGGGGGGGGGGGGGTGGAGGGGGGTGTGTGGGGGGGGGGGGGGTGGGGTGGGGGTGGGGGGTGGTCTGTGGGGGGGTGGGTTGGTTTCAGTGTTTCTTTCAGACTTTTTCCTCCCCGGAGAGGGGTGGGGGTACTTGAAATTTTCGGGGGCGGGGGTAGAATTTTCTGGGAGGGGCGGACACTGGAAAAAGTTTATAATTATATTTCGTTGAATGGGACGGTAGACATGTTTTTTTTGGGGGTGGGGGGTGGTGGAGGGGTGGGGAGGGGTGGTGTGGGGGGGGGGGGGGTGGTGTGGGGGGGGGTGTGTGGGGGGTGGTGTGTGGGGGGGGTGGGTTGGTTTCAGTGTTTCTTTCAGACTTTTTCCTCCCCGGAGAGGGGTGGGGGTACTTGAAATTTTCGGGGGCGGGGGTAGAATTTTCTGGGAGGGGGCGGACACTGGAAAAAGTAAATAATTATATTTCGTTGAATGGGACGGTAGACATGTTTTTTTTGGGGGGTGGGGGGGTGGGGGCGGTGTGTGGAGGGGGTGGTGTGTGGGGGTGAGGGGTGGGGGTGGTGTGTGGTGGGGGGTGGGGTTGGTGTGTGGGGGGGGGGGGGGTGGGGGGTGGGGGTGGTGTGTGGGGGTGGTGTGTGGGGGGGTGGGGGTGGTGTGTGGGGGGGTGGGTTGGTTTTAGTTTAGAGAAAAGAGACAGCACTATCAGCCTAGCGCCCGTTGTACCCTTCCTCAACGGGCCATTTTTCTCGTCTATAATAATAGTTTCGCTGTCTGTCTATCTGACAAGAACGCTCTGTCTGACAAGAACGCTCTGTCTGACAAGAACGCTCTAGAGAAAACACAAGCAATTTAAAAACATGCACAGTAATTCGAAAAACGAAATATGACGTCGACACATTTAGCGTAGAGTAGAACATAATCTCAAACCAGAGAGTGCACACAGTAATGTAATGACGTCATTGATTCTCGCGTAAACATTGAAAAAAAGGAAATGTTGTCTAATCTAAATGGCTTGCGTGAAGAGTTTCTTGCATACAATTCTTCGGGTAGGGGCGAAGCCCCACCCCCCGCGTAAGAACGTCTGAGCCCCCCCCCCTCCCCAACTCAAAAGAAATTTCCTCATCGATACTCTATAATAAAATTACCGCCTAATTAATGTGTCTAATCTAAAAAGTGGTTTTCTTGCAATGGGACGGTAGACATGTTTTTTTTTTTTTTGGGGGTGGGGGGGGGGGGGGGGGTGGAGGGGTGGGGGGGTGGTGTGTGGGGGTGGGGGGGGGGGTGGGTTGGTTTCAGTGTTTCTTTCAGACTTTTTCCTCCCCGGAGAGGGGTGGGGGTACTTGAAATTTTCGGGGGCGGGGGTAGAATTTTCTGGGAGGGGGCGGACACTGGAAAAAGTATATAATTATATTTCGTTGAATGGGACGGTAGACATGTTTTTTTTTTTGGGGTGGGGGGGTGGGGGGCGGTGTGTGGAGGGGGTGGTGTGTGGGGTGAGGGGTGGGGGTGGGGGTGGTGTGTGGTGGGGGGTGGGGGTGGGGGTGGTGTGTGGGGGTGGGGGGTGTGTGGGGGTGAGGGGTGGGGGTGGTGTGTGGTGGGGGGTGAGGGTGGGGGTGGTGTGTGGGGGTGGGGGGTGGGGTGAGGGTGGTGTGTGGGGGGGGGGGGTGGGTTGGTTTTAGTTTAGAGATAAGAGACAGCACTATCAGCCTAGCGCCCGTTGTACCCTTCCTCAACGGGCCATTTTTCTCGTCTATAATAATAGTTTCGCTGTCTGTCAAGAACGCTCTGTCTGACAAGAACGCTCTAGAGAAAACACAAGCAAAATAAAAACATGCACAGTAATTCGAAAAACGAAATATGACGTCGACACATTTAGCGTAGAGTAGAACATAATCTCAAACCAGAGAGTGCACACAGTAATATGACGTCATTGATTATCGCGTAAACATTGAAAAAAAGGAAATGTTGTCTAATCTAAATGGTTTGCGTGAAGAGTTTCTTGCATACAATTCTTCGGGTAGGGGCGAAGCCCCACCCCCCGCGTAAGAACGTCTGAGCCCCCCCCCCCCCCCTCCCCAACTCAAAAGAAATTTCCTCATCGATACTCTATAATAAAATTACAGCCTAATTAATGTGTCTAATCTAAAAAGTGGTTTTCTTGCAATGGGAAGGTAGACATGTTTTTTTTTTTGGGAGGGTTGGGGGGGGGGGGGGGAGGGGTGGAGGGGTGGGGGGGGGGGGTGGTGTGTAGGGGTGGGGGGGGGTGTGTGGGGGGGTGGGTTGGTTTCAGTGTTTCTTTCAGACTTTTTCCTCCCCGGAGAGGGGTGGGGGTACTTGAAATTTTCGGGGGCGGGGGTAGAATATTCTGGGAGGGGGCGGACACTGGAAAAAGTATATAATTATATTTCGTTGAATGGGACGGTAGACATGTTTTTTTTGGGGGGGTGGGGGGTGGGGGGGCGGTGTGTGGAGGGGGTGGTGTGTGGGGGTGAGGGGTTGGGGTGGGGGTGGTGTGTGGTGGGGGGTGGGGGTGGTGTGTGGGGGTGGGGGGTGGGGTGGGGGTGGTGTGTGGGGGGTGGGTTGGTTTTAGTTTAGAGAAAAGAGACAGCACTATCAGCCTAGCGCCCGTTGTACCCTTCCTCAACGGGCCATTTATCTAGTTAATACTAATAGTTTCGCTGTCTGTCTATCTATCTATCTATCTGTCTGACAAGAACGCTCTAGAGAAAACACAAGGAAAATAAAAAAATGCATAGTAATTCGAAAAACGAAGTATGACGTCGACACATTTAGCATCTCAAGCCGGAGAGTGCACACAGTAATATGACGTCATTGATTATCGAGTAAACATTGAATAACAAGGAAATTTTGTCTAATCTAAGTGGTTTGCGTGAAGAGTTTCTTTCATACAATTCTTCGGGTAGGGGCGAAGCCCCAACCCCGCGTAAGAACGTCTGAGCCCCCCCCCCCCTCCCTAACTCAAAAGAAATTTCTTCATCGATACTCTATAATAAAATTCATTCATTCATTCATTAGTCCTCTTTGCTCCTTATGGAGCATAGGGCCTCCACCATTTCCTTCCATTTCTTCCTATCCTCGGCTATAATAAAATTACCGCCTAATTAATGTGTCTAATCTAAAAAGTGGTTTTCTTGCAATTTCTTTAATGCAATTCTTCGGGTGGTGGCTAAGCGCGACACCAGTGTTTCTTTCAGACTTTTTCCTCCCCGGAGAGGGGTGGGGGTACTTGAAATTTTCGGGGGCGGGGGTAGAATTTTCGGGGAGGGGGCGTACGCTGGAAAAAGTATATAATTATATTTCGTTCAATGGGACGGTAACGGTAGACATGTTTTTTTTTTGGGGGGTGGGGGTGTGGGTGGGGGTGTGTGTTTTGGGGGGGGGGGGGTGGGGGTGGGGGTGTGTGTTTTGGGGGGGTGGGGGGTGTGTGTTTTGGGGGGGTGGGGGTGGGGGGTGGTGTGTGGGGGGGTGGGTTGGTTTTAGTTTAGAGAAAAGAGACAGCACTATCAACCTAGCGCCCGGTGTATCCTTCCTCAACGGGCCATTTTTCTCGTTCTGAATAAAAGCCTATATATAACTAATTATTGGTCTTTTAGTTCAGATCATATGTTTTTAATTAACTACTGCTTCTTTGTGTTCTTTAAAGATCATTTTTTAACATAGTGATAGGTATGGGTTAGATCACTTTATTGATCATACATCTTTTTACTGGTAATTGCAAAAACAATATTCACAGAGTTTTACGTTTAAAAAGCTAATTTTCTGGCGGCATTTTATGTATAACATTTTCTAATTCAATTATTCGTAAGCAAATACATTATACAGTTGCCTTAAACTTAACACCCCTCTTGCCAAGTGGTACTACCCGTAGAAGTTTTTTAAACATTGCAATGCATCGTACTGGTTATTTTTAGAATGGCAAACTGATGCAGCTGTTAATACGTGTTGTAAACGTAGACACTACTAGACTAGTACAATAATGCTTAATTGCTGCATGAAAAGAAATCTTGTGATTTACATAGATGGCACATCTATGTAAATCACGACCAAAAATATCTTTTTCAACAAATATCTTTGTTTAAAACTTTGAGTTTAAAAAGTTTCCAAAAAGGCGCCACTTTGCTGAAAATGGCCAGAGGGGGAGCAGCCGCTCCCCCTGTTCCCCCCTGCGTACGCTACTGAAGTTGGTACTCACCACCCGCCCACGCCCTTAAAAGACAGTCTGGCACACAGACATAATACATTGTGAACTTAATACAAAAAATAAAAAAATCCCAGGGTCTGTATTTGTTATGTTATGACCCCGACAGAAAAACGCTTGAACTAAATGTGTTCCTTGTTCACATACATTGAAAGCATTAACTGTGTAAAGTCGAATTACAAATGCATTACTTTTGTTTGTAATAAAAGTTGTTTTAGAGTTTACAATTCCTAATACAAGCGCCTTTGTTTCCGCTTTCTAAATTTACTTTTTATCTTTGCAAGTAAAATTTCGAACCACGGATTTGGGTTTTTAGAAGTGTCTCGGTGCTTGGTAGCGTCACCAAAGTTTCACCAAACTTCCTCCATCAACCCAGCCCTCCTCCACCCCTACCCCGACTCAACTCTGACCCGACAATACCATAGAAATGACCATTACACATGTCCCAACTTACAGTAACAATATCCTAGATCTGACCATTACACATGCTTCAACTTACAGTAACAATACCCTAGATCTGACCATTACACATGTCCCAACTTACAGTAACAATACCCTAGATCTGACCATTACACATGTCCCAACTTACAGTAACAATACCCTAGATCTGACCATTACACATGCCCCTACTGACAGTAACAATACCCTAGATTTGACCATTACACATGTCCCAACTTACAGTAACAATACCCTAGATCTGACCATTACACATGCCCCTACTTATAGTAACAATACCCTAGATCTGACCATTACACATGTCCCAACTTACAGTAACAATACCCTAGATTTGACCATTACACATGTCCAAACTTACAGTAACAATATCCTAGATTTGACCATTACACATGTTCCAACTTACAGTAACAATACCCTAGATTTGACCATTACTCATGTGTCGACTGACAGTAACAATACCCTAGATCTGACCATTACACATGTCCCAACTTACAGTAACAATACCCTAGATTTGACCATTACTCATGTGTCGACTGACAGTAACAATACCCTAGATCTGACCATTACACATGTCCCAACTTACAGTAACAATATCCTAGATCTGACCATTACATATGTCCCAACTTACAGTAACAATATCCTAGATTTGACCATTACACATGTTCCAACTTACAGTAACAATACCCTAGATTTGACCATTACACATGTCCCAACTCCCAACTTACAGTAACAATACCCTAGATTTGACCATTACATATGTGTCGACTAACAATATTGATTTAAACGCCAAAAAGCGTGTTTTTAAACATGTTTCAACACATCTACCAACACACAACAAAAACACATGGATACAACAAAAACAACACAGAACACCCCACAGATTGCAGCACACCAAAAACCCAACACGACATGGTAAAACACCACTTAATTGGCCACATTACAAGTGTACAACATTATTCGATTGAGTCCCATTTGACGGTTGAGCTATATAGTTATGTGACTAATATCTTTTGAAATATATCTTTAAATAATAATCATTAAAAAAGTTTTTAAAAATCCACGTTTTCTGATTGAACTAAAAAGTAGAAAATAAATACTATACATCACAATAATGCAAGCGATCACTCTACTATAAGCGATGAAAAACGTGGGGCGCCGAAGTAAAAGTTATATTACTATTGATTAGATAATACTATTGACTTTATTAGGGAGCTTGTAGAGAGTCAACAGTATTAGAAACTGTAAGAAAATCACGGCGCCCCACGTTTTTGATCGCTTATAGTAGAGTGATCGCTTGCATTATTGTGATGTATAGTATTTATTTTCTACTTTTTAGTTCAATCAGAAAACGTGGGTTTTTTTTAAACTTTTTAAATGATTATTATTTTCTACTTTTTAGTCTTTGTCTGTTTGTTTGCATTAAAATCTTGCTATCGATTTTATCTTTTCACTTTTTTTTGGGTAAACGAAGACAACTCGTAAAAAGACAACTCGTAAAAAACACGTTGTGTGAATACGTTACTGACTAGAACACATAGATTTTAACCCGTGTCGAGTGGGATAGCAATCGTGTACCCAACCACTCGACCATATCGTCTCCCCCATACTGGCCACGAGTTGTTACCACCGCGTGAACACTACTCAGTAAAAAGAGGGAAAGTACCGAACCTTGTTTTCATCAAATTACAGTTACTGGGTTATGTCCCCTTTTCCCCCACGTTTTTACTACAATTATATAGCGGTCTAAAATGCTCAATAAAATGTTTCCATGGATCAATTTAGTAATAATAACACTTGAATATTCTATTGTCATCCAAAACAAAGCTTCCCTGAAAATTTCAGCGCGCTAGCTAACTGGGAAGTGCCAGAAATTTCGATCGCAAGATTTGATTGGAGAACCGGACGCGAAAGCAAGTTAAAGAAAACTTGGGAAAATGGATTGTATAACAAGGCAAACTTAGATCTATACGACCTATTCCCATACAGGGTGATTTTTTTTTCTGTAAAAATGTGTGACACACGCACTATGTGCATGTGACTTTTCCTGCGAAATGTGCTTTTGTGACTTTCAAGAAATGAAGACAACATTTTTGTTTAGAACTTTCAAGGTGACGTCTGCGTGTGTTGAGTGACGTCAGCGTGTGTTGAGTGACGTACTGTAGTGTTGCCAGCCCCACTAGTCAGCTTGTAACACAAGGGACTGTTTATTTCTAACACTGTGGCGTAACCCAAGCTAGAATAAACCTATGCACTAATCCGCACGGGTTAGCGTTAAGCTTGCTTGGTTTAATTGAGTGTGTTGTGTCCCGTTTCACCTTAGTGGTCACAGATTGCCCAAACATTTATTATCTTTCCTTGTAAGGGGAGCGAAGTCAACTACAAAATGGCGGCCCCTTCAAGTCGTGGTGCCGACATTGGCACGAAATAAATTCACAGAATCCGCCTGAACATAGACCGAAAGTTCGGCCGAGAATCGGACATGCGTCGTCACGCTTTTGACAGGGCCCCTCACATAATTAAGCGCGGGAAATGGATACGTCATTTCTGCAGACGCCGCGAACCCGCGTGCTACAGGCTCGCAGTAACTGACGCCAAACATATGGCACGTGCCATCTGTAAGAGGATACCCTCCCAATCGGCTGGTACTGAACAGGATCAGGGTTCAAAGGGCAGGATGAATGCACGAGCTAATCAAGTCATGAGGGCCTGTTTAAACGTAACATTTTAAAGCGTCATAATGAATTTCAATTCATTCGCAATTAATTTTTTATGGTTATTATAATTTAGATTTTAGCGTGCAATTTATTTGTTTGACTCTAACGGGCTCATCAGGGCGGGCCCAGAGGTGTGGAAGATGTTGCGACCCCATGGGAGGGGACGCGATGAAAGATAGTGTCTCGCATTTCACGGCTACATTTATTTTCTCTAGTTGATGCCGGACATTGGACAAGTACATTTTTCTTTTGTCGGAAAGACAATAAGGTAACATGTTGTTTCACAGTGGCTTCCCTTTAATTTTTTTATAACCGTTTTGTAAGGGCCGGTACTCCCGCGTCAAGCTTTCAAAAAACGAAACTTGATTACCTGCCTTTTTTATTGGCTGCATAAATTCACCCCTGCAAGCCTGGCCGTGACGTCTCCACCGGCTAGAATCTCGCCGGCCCGGCTCAGCTTACACGTGTAATGTGTGAACGTGAATAATGGCATCTATCTCGTGTAATCGTATCGAGATGGCTCTAGGTAAGAAGATAATACATTCAGATTTATTATGAATAAATGCTGTGAAGGTATTACATGGCCGTTACACGAACTGTGAACAGCTTTGCTAGGTGAGAGAACACAGCGGAGGTTCAACGGTTGTACAAATTAGCTTGATTAAGAACACACTTTTTATATTGCACGTTTTTTTGTGTTTGACACGATTCGTGCACAATGGGCGGTATACTAATTTCGTCAAGCTTTTTTTGGTGCGATTTTTATTACATCTCCCTTATAGTCACACAAACGGTCTGACCCCCCCCCCCCCCCCCCCCCTTAAAATGACGTCCCTCCGATTTACATTTTCTTTATTTGAAACAGGTATTTCTTTCTATAAAACAAAATGAACTAGGTCAACGTTATACTGGCCATTTGAATATTACAACTTTAAAAAATCTCAAGGAAAAATTTTAAGTAACTGCTGAAATCCAGATTATAAAATAATTCTTTGTAAACTGCAACATAGGAATGTGACTTCATTTAATGTTTTTAATAAAGAAAAATACTAAGCAGACACGACAAAAATAGAAATAATATTTTGGAATATTGAATGGAATATTGATCTCCCCTAAACGTTCTCGAATATCCTTATATAACACTACGGGGGATGGTAACTCGGGATATAGACATTTTTTAAAATACATTTTTAATTACTTATACTTATACTTTTTAAAATAGAATAGAATCTCGCAGAAAAAAGAATTGCGCACCAAGTGAACACCAAACAATCTGTGTATAATAGTGCAGAATATTATTAGTACTTTATAAATTCACATGCGTTTTATGAGAAATCGGAAATAGCGTAAATTACTACTTCCGGTCCACGGAAATTACTCAAATTTTGACAGAAGGCAGAGAATTAGATCTTTTACTTAAATGTAAAATTTTATTTAACTTTCTGAAATAGTACTCAAGTAATATGCTTTTGAAAAATTGAAAGTAGACTAAGTGCCACTTCCGGTTACCGAAAATCGCTGAATAGTTGATAATGAACTACAAATTCGATATATTATTTATATATGAAATTTCATCAACCTAGCTGTAATGGTACTCAAGTTATCGTGTTCACAGACACACAGACACAGACACACACACGGCCACACACACACACGCGCACAGACACACACACGCACAGACACACACAGACACACAGACACACACACAGATACACACACAGACACACACAGACACACAGGCAAAACACACAGACAGACAGACAAGATTGAAAATGATGTTTTTCCGACTCAGGGAGGTGTTAAACGTCGAGGTTTGCAAAAATCTGAGTTTTTTTTTTTTTTTTTTTGCACGATTACTTTCTCTATACTTCGTATACGAGAAGGTAAAAAAAGTTATTTAGAAGGGTTTCCTCGGATGGTTTTTATTTGAAACTATTTGCTGTGGGTGGTTTTTGTTTGGGAAGATTTGTTAAGGGTGATTTTTTTGGGAAAGATTTGCTGTTCGGTGTTTTTTTGTTTTAGAAAAAATTACTTTGTTTTTGTTTGGGAACATTTGCTGTGGGTGGTTTTCGTTTAAGGAAGATTTGCATGGTTTTTTGTTTGGAATATTTGCTATGGATTGTTTTTTGTTTGGGGTGATTAGCTATGGGTGATTTTTTAGGGAAGATTAGCTGTGGGTGGTTTTTGTTTTAGAAAGATTTATTATGGTTTTTTGTTCGGGAATATTTGCTATGGATGGCATTTGATTTAGGAAGATTTACTATGATTTTTGTTTGTGAAGATTTGCTATGGATGTTTTCTTTTGTTTTAGGAAGATCTACTGTTTTCTTTTTCTTTTTTGGGGGAGATTTGCTATGGGTGATATTTGTTTGGAAATAAAAGAATCAGTTCCGCCACCGAACCGAACCTCTGTTTAGTATGCGGGTTCAAAAACTGACATAACCCTGATCTACTGTCTACACCAGGGGTCTCCAAACTACGGCCCGCGGGCCGGATGCGGCCCGCGATGTCCTCTCATCCGGCCCGCGGAGATATTTTTGTCCAAGGAAAACCCGTTTGTTGGTGATGATGAAGAACTTTGCCCAGAAAAATCAAAGACATTTCTCGAAGAAACTGGCCCCCGAGCTGAAATTTGATAGTTAATGCGGCCCTCGGACTGAAAAGTTTGGAGACCCCTGGTCTACACGATCTACCAAATCTTGTTATAAAGACTGGGCTGACGGGTTGCAAGAAAAAATATATTGTAATGTCAATCGTGATGGGGGGGGGGGGGGGGGTGTGGGGAGAAGTGCAAACACTCGTACAAACGTTTAGCAGGTCACCCTAACCTTCGTTTCACCCCGCCCCTCCCAAATAAAAAACTAAAATAAACACCCCACAACCTGAAAGCTATGGTTTATCTAGACGCTAGTCAAGTATATCAGCGCTGACTTTCCCATGATTAATAAAATCATATTCGTTGTCCTTTGTAGGGCTACAAAAACTTGGCTGAGATCACGACCAAAGGGAGGCTAATGTGATGTAAGAAAGGGCCGCAACTCCCAGATGCAGGAGTTGCCGTGTGGTGACATTTCCTAACGTTGCTGGCCGGGCTAATAATATCATAATCGCCTGGCAATGAGGGCTTGATTGTTAAATGGCTGCTCGCATATCAGAGTGGGGGTCAGTGTTGTAGGACTCGAGCAAACAAAGCGTGGGAAAACGTCACCAAAACCTGCGCACTCTGCCACGCCACAATAATCATAATCATAATCACGTAATCATCACAGTAATCTTCATAGTAATCATCACAGTAATCTTCCACATCACAAGCTGGCGGGGTTACAAGTCAGGTGTTGGAAGGGGGGGGGGTGAGTAGGGGGTGGCTTGGTACATATCGGAGTTGGGGGATAAAGTGTTGTGGTCTAGTGTTGTGATCTGGTGTTGTGGTGTTGTGTTCTAGTCTAGTGTTGTGGTCTGGTGTTGTGGTATAGTGTTGTGGTCTAACGTTGTGGTCTAATGTTGTGGTCTAGTGTTGTGGTCTAGTAGTCTAGTGTTGTAGTCTGGTGTTGTGATCCAGTGTTGTGGTCTAGTAGTCTAGTGTTGTAGTCTAGTGTTGTAGTCTGGTGTTGTGATCCAGTGTTGTGGTCTAGTAGTCTAGTGTTGTGGTCTAGTGTTGTAGTCTAGTGTTGTGGTCTAATGTTGTAGTCTGGTTTTGTGATCCAGTGTTGAAATCTAGTGTTGTGGTCTAGTGTTGTAGTCTAATGTTATGGTCTAGTATTATGGTCTTGTGTTGTAGTCTGGTGTTGTGGTCTAGTGTTGTAGTCTAATGTTATGGTCTAGTGTTGTAGTCTGGTTTTGTGATCCAGTGTTGTGGTCTAGTAGTCTAGTGTTGTGGTCTAATGTTATGGTCTAGTATTATGGTCTAGTGTTGTAGTCTAGTGTTGTAGTCTAGTGTTGTGGTCTAGTGTTGTGGTCTGGTTTTGTGATCCAGTGTTGTGGTCTAGTAGTCTAGTGTTGTGGTCTAATGTTATGGTCTAGTATTATGGTCTGGTGATGCAGTCTATTATTGTGGTCTAGTGTTGTAGTCTAGTGTTGTGGTCTAGTGTTGTGGTCTAGTGTTGTGGTCTGGTTTTGTGATCCAGTGTTGTGGTCTAGTAGTCTAGTGTTGTGGTCTAATGTTATGGTCTAGTATTATGGTCTGGTGATGTAGTCTATTATTGTGGTCTAGTGTTGTAGTCTAGTGTTGTGTTCTAGTTTTGTGGTCTAGTGTTGTAGTCTAGTGTTGTAGTCCAGTGTTGTGGTCTAGTGTTGTAGTCTGGTTTTGTGGTCTAATAGTCTAGTGTTGTGGTCTAATGTTATGGTCTAGTATTATGGTCTGGTGTTGTAGTCTAGTGTTGTAGTCTAGTGTTATGGTCTAGTATTATGGTCTGGTGTTGTAGTCTAGTGTTGTAGTCTAGTGTTATGGTCTAGTATTATGGTCTGGTGTTGTAGTCTGGTTTTGTGATCCAGTGTTGAAATCTAGTGTTGTGGTCCAGTGTAGGGGTCTAGTGTTGTGGTCTAGTGTTTTGGTCTGGTGTTGTGGTCTAGTGTTGTAGTCTAGTTTTGTGATCCATGTTGAAATCTAGTGTTGTGGTCCAGTGTAGGGGTCTAGTGTTGTACCTGGTGTTATGATCCAAAGCTTTGTATGAGTTCCCTTTTACCCATCAGCAATGTTCACTCTAAGGTGCGCTGTTGCGCGGCCGAGCAGTAGTTTTGAACCTGACGCGCAGTCCTTTTGTAAAATACGTATATCATGGTATACGACTTTATGAACACCGCGCACACAAAATACAAGTTGCACACTGGCCATTTCACCTTAGAGGGAATGTTGCCCATCAGACAACAACAACGCCATAGCTACTCAGCGCATCCTATCTCGATCTTTTATATACATCCCATAGTGGGACATCTGTCAAGTCAATAGTTGGACATCATGTTTGACCAAACAGTCAAGTCAATAGTTGGACATCATGTTTGACCAAACAGTCAAGTCAATAGTTGGACATCATGTTTGACCAAACAGTCAAGTCAATAGTTGGACATCATGTTTGACCAAACAGTCAAGTCAATAGTTGGACATCATGTTTGACCAAACAGTCAAGTCAATAGTTGGACATCATGTTTGACCAAACAGTCAAGTCAATAGTTGGACATCATGTTTGACCAAACAGTCAAGTCAATTGTTGGACATCATGTTTGACCAAACAGTCAAGTCAATAGTTGGACATCATGTTTGACCAAACAGTCAAGTCAATAGTTGAACATCATGTTTGACCAAACAGTCAAGTCAAAAGTTGGACATAATGTTTGACCAAACAGTCAAGTCAAAAGTTGGACATAACGTTTGACCAAACAGTCAAGTCAATAGTTGAACATCATGTTTGACCAAACAGTCAAGTCAATAGTTGGACATCATGTTTGACCAAACAGTCAAGTCAATAGTTGGACATCATGTTTGACCAAACAGTCAAGTCAATAGTTGGACATCATGTTTGACCAAACAGTCAAGTCAATAGTTGGACATCATGTTTGACCAAACAGTCAAGTCAATAGTTGGACATCATGTTTGACCAAACAGTCAAGTCAATAGTTGGACATCATGTTTGACCAAACAGTCAAGTCAATAGTTGGACATCATGTTTGACCAAACAGTCAAGTCAATAGTTGGACATCATGTTTGACCAAACAGTCAAGTCAATAGTTGGACATCATGTTTGACCAAACAGTCAAGTCAATAGTTGGACATCATGTTTGACCAAACAGTCAAGTCAATAGTTGGACATCATGTTTGACCAAACAGTCAAGTCAATAGTTGGACATCATGTTTGACCAAACAGTCAAGTCAATAGTTGGACATCATGTTTGACCAAACAGTCAAGTCAATAGATGGACATCATGTTTGACCAAACAGTCAAGTCAATAGTTGAACATCATGTTTGACCAAACAGTCAAGTCAATAGTTGGACATCATGTTTGACCAAACAGTCAAGACAATAGTTGGACATCATGTTTGACCAAACAGTCAATATTCGGACATGCCACATTTAAGCAACAACTTAAGTCAAAACTAATGAACACAGTTCTGTACATTTAAAAACAAAGCCAGCTTGCCACATCATAACAAATAATTTATTGGTGTTCGTCCAAGTTGAACAAGAGAAGGGCAACAACTCCTGGTGAAATGACCCGCTCAACACCATGGCCTAAGACCTCGTTATTTCGGCCACTCCGTGAAACAGTAGCCAGCGTCCTTAACCTTGGTGTGAGGTCATGATGGAAATGGTCTGAACTCTGACCTCGCATGGGGGCGATTCGGGTCCGGCAATGTTTTGCTGAGTTGTGTCCCTTTGACTGACCGACGCGTTGTGTGACCTTGCCCTTACAGCGGAGCGAGAAAACAATGGCGGCTACGTTTGGTGCGGCGGGCGGCAAACTTTGTGAAATGTCGTTAAATATCTTCCATCGTTTGGTCTAATTAGTTTCCCCACCTCGATAATTAACAAAGTCAACCAAATAATGACTTGGGCGAACTGCTGAAGTCAACCAAATAATGACTTGGGCGAACTGCTGAAGTCAACCAAATAATGACTTGGGCGAACTGCTGAAGTCAACCAAATAATGACTTGGGCGTGCGTGCAAACAGCTGAAGAGGTTAATAACATTCAATCGCTTTAGTGCAACATTAAGTTTGGATTATAGAGATTACGTTCCTTATCTAAATCCTAACTTATTTCAGAAAAAAAACCTTTTTGATTTTTTTTCTATTTCGTTTTGCAGCGACTGTGATCAGTCATCTACTGTATTAATTAATCTTAAATATAGAATTATTTTTTCATTCTATCAATCTATCCTTTTGCCTGAAATGAAAAAAAAATTCTCTATTTCAATCTCTATTGAAACAATATATAAAAAATGTATTTTACACAACTGTATATAAAAATCGTGCATTATAAAAAGTGTAATCCATGTTGGTAAGCAGTGTGGCATCTTAGTGTAGACAGGAGGTATAATCTGTGAGCGGCGTCATC
Organism: Physella acuta; assembly: GCF_028476545.2. Taxonomy (NCBI): domain Eukaryota; kingdom Metazoa; phylum Mollusca; class Gastropoda; family Physidae; genus Physella; species Physella acuta. The sequence goes on along the minus strand of NW_026731892.1, from coordinate 188,812 downwards.
AACTGGCAAAGTTCAGGGAACAGACATGGGTACACACACTATTGGACTTTTTTTTACACTGAATGTATTGGGGAAAAAACCACCGATTAGCCCAGATCATGATGTCAAGTGACTGACAAAAACGAACCACCACCTCTTTTTTTTTCGACAGTAAATTTTTTTACCAAGGTAATTCAAATAGAATTTCATAGGTTTCTTTGATTCACTGCAACTACATGTTATATAAGTCTTGTCTGATGTCAGTCGCACAGGATATATATATATATATATATATATATATATATATATATATATATATATATATATATATATAGGTGTGGATTAAAGGAAAATAATGAGATCATATCTATCTGAGCGGATTAAAGGAAGGTCGTACATTTCCCACGCGTTATCAGCGTCGCGCTGTAGTCTTACATCACGTGACTTGAGGGGCGGGGGGCTAGGGGGCGCGGAGGGGGGCTCCCTATAATCATAGACTAATTGGCGCAGACAATGAGAGATTTCCGCAATTACCGGCAAAACGCGAAATGCCGAGGGTGTCGTCTGCTCGCCAATGGTTGTGATGAGAAACATAGACAACTCGGGTTTGCAGTCAAACGGCCATTATTTACCCACGCCACAGCTCGGCCGTGGGGCACCCTAAAGGTCGCCGCGTGCATTAGCTCGGCCATTAGTTGGGACTTTCTCTCTCGAGTTTTCTACCGATCTGACAGCCGTTTGGTACCGTCACCCACGTGACATTTTCCCGCTCTTGAAAGGTTGGATTGGATTGTTTGTTTGCTTCAAAAGCGCGGACATGGCGAGGGAGACACACATTATCCACAATCAGAAGGGCATCAGTTGTTGTGACGATTGTAGCTGTTGCGCAACCGCAGGAATATAGTTGGGTGCATTTTACAAAGTAGCGGGGATAAAATTTGGTGCATTTTACAAAGTAGCGGGGATAAAATTTGGTGCATGTCACAAAGTAGCGGGGATAATATTTGGTGCATTTTACAAAGTAGCGGGGATAATATTTGGTGCATTTTTCAAAGTAGCGGGGATAAAATTTGGTGCATGTCACAAAGTAGCGGGGATAATATTTGGTGCATGTCACAAAGTAGCGGGGATAATATTTGGTGCATTTTACAAAGTAGCGGGGATAATATTTGGTGCATGTCACAAAGTAGCGGGGATAATATTTGGTGCATGTCACAAAGTAGCGGGGATAATATTTGGTGCATGTCACAAAGTAGCGGGGATAATATTTGGTGCATTTTTCAAAGTAGCGGGGATAAAATTTGGTGCATTTTACAAAGTAGCGGGGATAATATTTGGTGCATTTTACAAAGTAGCGGGGATAATATTTGGTGCATTTTACAAAGTAGCGGGGATAATATTTGGTGCATTTTACAAAGTAGCGGGGATAAAATTTGGTGCATGTCACAAAGTAGCGGGGATAAAATTTGGTGCATGTCACAAAGTAGCGGGGATAAAATTTGGTGCATTTTACAAAGTAGCGGGGATAATATTTGGTGCATGTCACAAAGTAGCGGGGATAATATTTGGTGCATTTTACAAAGTAGCGGGGATAATATTTGGTGCATTTTACAAAGTAGCGGGGATAATATTTGGTGCATGTCAGTAACAAAATAGTATAGTAGGGATAGTATTTGGTGCATGCCACAAAAAGTTAGTTTTATTTTATTGTAATTAATTTAAAAAGCGTATTTTTATTAAGTTGTTATATTTATTGTATTTTCGACTTTTAAGTAATTATAAAGTAGCTTGCAATTTCTAACAGAGATCGGGCCCTTCAGTTCGTGGTCGGCTCTCAGTCCTCAAACCAACCATCCGTGTCCAATAAAGTCAATTATTCAAAATTTATCCTACTTCTTGTCCTAATTTATTTAATTTTTTTCGTTACCAAGTCCTCTGTGCCAAGCGGACGAACACACACACACACAGACTTAATCATATGCTTATATCTAGTGTACGATTAACGTTAAGGTTAAATTCGACCAATCCCTCACCTCACCCCCCTCTAAACCCCGACCATTACAAATGTTGACTGTACGACCGTCTAAACCCCGACCATTACAAATGTAGACTGTACAACCGTCTAAACCCTGACCATTACAAATGTAGACTGTACGACCGTCTAAACCCCGACCATTACAAATGTAGACTGTACGACCGTCTAAACCCCGACCATTACAAATGTAGACTGTACGACCGTCTAAACCCCGACCATTACAAATGTAGACTGTACGACCGTCTAAACCCCGACCATTACAAATGTAGACTGTACGACCGTCTAAACCCTGACCATTACAAATGTAGACTGTACGACCGTCTAAACCCCGACCATTACAAATGTAGACTGTACGACCGTCTAAACCCCGACCATAACCAATGTAGACTGTACGACCGTCTAAACCCTGACCATTACAAATGTAGACTGTACGACCGTCTAAACTAAACCCCGACCATTACAAATGTAGACTGTACGACCGTCTAAACCCCGACCATTACAAATGTAGACTGTACGACCGTCTAAACCCTGACCATTACAAATGTAGACTGTACGACCGTCTAAACCCCGACCATTACAAATGTAGACTGTACGACCGTCTAAACCCCGACCATAACCAATGTAGACTGTACGACCGTCTAAACCCTGACCATTACAAATGTAGACTGTACGACCGTCTAAACTAAACCCCGACCATTACAAATGTAGACTGTACGACCGTCTAAACCCCGACCATTACAAATGTAGACTGTGCGACCGTCTAAACCCCGACCATTACAAATGTAGACTGTACGACCGTCTAAACCCCGACCATAACCAATGTAGACTGTACGACCGTCTAAACCCCGACCATAACCAATGTAGACTGTACGACCGTCTAAACCCCGACCATTACAAATGTAGACTGTACGACCGTCTAAACTAAACCCCGACCATTACAAATGTAGACTGTACGACCGTCTAAACCCCGACCATTACAAATGTAGACTGTACGACCGTCTAAACCCCGACCATTACAAATGTAGACTGTACGACCGTCTAAACCTCGACCATTACAAATGTAGACTGTACGACCGTCTAAACCCCGACCATTACAAATGTAGACTGTACGACCGTCTAAACCCCGACCATTACAAATGTAGACTGTACGACCGTCTAAACCCCGACCATTACAAATGTAGACTGTACGACCGTCTAAACCCTGACCATTACAAATGTAGACTGTACGACCGTCTAAACCCCGACCATTACAAATGTAGACTGTACGACCGTCTAAACCCTGACCATTACAAATGTAGACTGTACGACCGTCTAAACCCCGACCATTACAAATGTAGACTGTACGACCGTCTAAACCCCGACCATTACAAATGTAGACTGTACGACCGTCTAAACCCCGATCATTACAAATGTAGACTGTACGACCGTCTAAACCCCGACCATTACAAATGTAGACTGTACGACCGTCTAAACCCCGACCATTACAAATGTAGACTGTACGACCGTCTAAACCCCGACCATTACAAATGTAGACTGTACGACCGTCTAAACCCCGACCATAACCAATGTAGACTGTACGACCGTCTAAACCCTGACCATTACAAATGTAGACTGTACGACCGTCTAAACACCGACCATTACAAATGTAGACTGTACGACCGTCTAAACCCCGACCATAACCAAGGTAGACTGTACGACCGTCTAAACCCCGACCATTACAAATGTAGACTGTACGACCGTCTAAACTAAACCCCGACCATTACAAATGTAGACTGTACGACCGTCTAAACCCCGACCATTACAAATGTTGACTGTACGACCGTCTAAACCCCGACCATTACAAATGTAGACTGTACGACCGTCTAAACCCCGACCATTACAAATGTAGACTGTACGACCGTCTAAACCCCGACCATTACAAATGTAGACTGTACGACCGTCTAAACCCCGACCATTACAAATGTTGACTGTACGACCGTCTAAACCCCGACCATTACAAATGTAGACTGTACGACCGTCTAAACCCAGACCATTACAAATGTAGACTGTACGACCCTCTAAACCCCGACCATTACAAATGTAGACTGTACGACCGTCTAAACCCTGACCATTACAAATGTAGACAGTACGACCGTCTAAACCCAGACCATTACAAATGTAGACTGTACGACCGTCTAAACCCTGACCATTACAAATGTTGACTGTACGACCGTCTAAACCCCGACCATTACAAATGTAGACTGTACGACCGTCTAAACCCCGACCATTACAAATGTAGACTGTACGACCGTCTAAACCCCGACCATTACAAATGTAGACTGTACGACCGTCTAAACCCCGACCATTACAAATGTAGACTGTACGACCGTCTAAACCCCGACCATTACAAATGTAGACTGTACGACCGTCTAAACCCCGACCATTACAAATGTAGACTGTACGACCGTCTAAACCCCGACCATTACAAATGTAGACTGTACGACCGTCTAAACCCCGACCATTACAAATGTAGACTGTACGACCGTCTAAACCCCGACCATTACAAATGTTGACTGTACGACCGTCTAAACCCCGACCATTACAAATGTAGACTGTACGACCGTCTAAACCCCGACCATTACAAATGTAGACTGTACGACCGTCTAAACCCCGACCATTACAAATGTAGACTGTACGACCGTCTAAACCCCGACCATTACAAATGTAGACTGTACGACCGTCTAAACCCCGACCATTACAAATGTAGACTGTACGACCGTCTAAACCCCGACCATTACAAATGTAGACTGTACGACCGTCTAAACCCCGACCATTACAAATGTAGACTGTACGACCGTCTAAACCCCGACCATTACAAATGTAGACTGTACGACCGTCTAAACCCCGACCATTACAAATGTAGACTGTACGACCGTCTAAACCCAGACCATTACAAATGTAGACTGTACGACCGTCTAAACCCCGACCATTACAAATGTAGACTGTACGACCGTCTAAACCCCGACCATTACAAATGTAGACTGTACGACCGTCTAAACCCCGACCATTACAAATGTAGACTGTACGACCGTCTAAACCCCGACCATTACAAATGTAGACTGTACGACCGTCTAAACCCCGACCATTACAAATGTAGACTGTACGACCGTCTAAACCCCGACCATTACAAATATAGACTGTACGACCCGTGCAAGTATCTAGGACGACCGGCTTGTTGAGAGCCGGAGCTAACCAAGTGTGACGAGTAGGTGGCCCCTGTAGTGGCTAATTAAATCTTCATCAAAGACCAATCACCATAGAGTCAGTGACATCTTCAACACTCCATCATTCCTCACACAACAGGCAAACTGTTACATCGCGAGCTGATCGCCGTTCTGTCAACTATTTTACTTTTTCTAAAGCCCCAGTTAACAAGGGGAGGCAACGACAGCAGTCTGCGATTATCTGAACTTGTTAAAATGACTCGTCTCCCTTCTATTGACTACATTACAAGTAATTTGTGAAACAAATGAAAATAGTTATCAAGAGGATTAGCCCGTGGATATAGTTATGTGTGGATATTAAATAAAGTATTTAATACTGACAACTCAAAGCCGCCCGCTGCTTTAAGCAGACAAGCCGCATTAAGATAAATGCTTTACAGAGGGCCCTGACAGGCGGGATAATGCCAATTATTCAGTATGTAAAGTAGGGGAAGCTATCAGCTGCTGGGTAGAGTGATCTCCCGTGTGTGACGTTATCAATGAACAATGATCGCTTTTTGTCGGACCTCAGGTGGCCATTGATAGGTGTAGAACAGGTGTGTCCACGGGATGCCTAGATATTAGGCGACAGAAGAATGCTAGAATCCTACTCGAATATCAATACAATAACGACTTTAGAAGTTAGTACATTACCAGAATGTCTACATAAATAAATTACTTTTGAATATATTTAAATACTGGAGTGGCTTGTCTATAGATAAGGGTCTTTATATATTGTCATGGTATTAAGCGACTTTATAGGTTAGTCATTGACTAAAACTGTCAAGATAATACGCGGTTATAAATTTATCAGTGAGAAAAATGTCATGTTAATATGTCACTGTATGATTTTCTCAATGACTAAAACTGTCAGGGTGACAGGCGATTATTTAAGCAAATTTATAGTTTATCCGTGTGTTTAGAACATAACAAGGTACAACTTACAACTTAACAAACACAACAAGGTACAACTTACAACTCAACAAACATAACAAGCTACAACTTACAACTCAACAAACATAACAAGCTACAACTTACAGCTCTACACTAGCTACATAAATGTTCTTTAGTCTACACTAGCTACATAAATGTTCTTTAGCCTACACTAGCTGCATAAATGTTCTTTAGCCTACACTAGCTACATAAATGTTCTTCAGCCTACACTAGCTACATAAATGTTCTTTAGCCTACACTAGCTACATAAATGTTCTTTAGCCTACACTAGCTACACAAATGTTCTTTAGCCTACACTAGCTACATAAATGTTCTTTAGCCTACACTAGCTACATAAATGTTCTTTAGCCTACACTAGCTACATAAATGTTCTTTAGCCTACACTAGCTACATAAATGTTCTTTGTACGACGCCAATGTTTTAAAATAATCTTTTTATTGAACAAAATGAACATATCTGAGAACAATAAGGCAAATAAAACAACAAAACATAATAATAACAAGAACACACAACACAAAGACTACAAAACACACAACAAACAACGCCACCGGTTTTTGTTAAGTAATCCTTGTAAATTTTCCTTTTATGTAATGCGATATTAAAATGTTGAAGGGGAGCGTACAATAGCAGGGGAAATAACTACTGCTTAATATATATCCGTACACGTATTTTTTTTTATCTTTTAAATTCTATTATATTTTTTTACAAATAATTGTACTACATATTTCTTTGAAAATAAATTATATTATTAATGTGCTATTATTATTACTATAGATCAAATCAAGTAGCAAGTTTATAAAAACTAAATTTGTATACAATTTATAATATAATAAATATAAATTGTCTTGAAGTTGGGGGAGAATGTTACTTTTCTGTACATATCTATCGCTATTTTACCCGCTTAATGTTTGTCCAGAGTTTATAAAATATCCCCCTAAAATTACGTGCATCTATACAAGAAGTCTTTGACAGACCTGTAAGTGACTGGTCAACTTCCTGCTAGTGGGGGCTATCAGAGAACAGCACAGGGGGATCTGTTGGGGTAGTTGGTCCATGTCACCTCACACCTGACAGGTAGTGATCCTACTGGGAGGTAGTGAACCTACTGGCAGGTAGTGATCCTACTGGCAGGTAGTGATCCTAATGACAGGAAGTGATCCTATTGACAGGTAGTGATCCTAAATTCATTAGCAGAGATTTGGCTGTTAGGGTAGTTGGTCCATGTCACCTGACAGGTAGTGATCCTAATGACAGGTAGTGATCCTAAAGTCATTAGCAGAGATTTGGCTGTTAGGGTAGTTGGTCCATGTCACCTGACAGGTAGTGACCCTAATGACAGGTAGTGATCCTACTGACAGGTAGTGATCCTAATGGCAGGTAGTGAACCTAATGACAGGAAGTGATCCTAATGACAGGAAGTGATCCTAATGGCAGGTAGTGACCCTACTGACAGGCAGTGACCCTAATGACAGGCAGTGATCCTAATGACAGGAAGTGATCCTAATGGCAGGTAGTGACCCCAATGACAGGTAGTGATCCTACTGACAGGTAGTGATCCTAATGGCAGGTAGTGAACCTAATGACAGGAAGTGATCCTAATGACAGGAAGTGATCCTAATGGCAGGTAGTGACCCTAATGACAGGCAGTGATCCTAATGACAGGAAGTGATCCTAATGGCAGGTAGTGACCCTAATGACAGGCAGTGATCCTAATGACAGGCAGTGATCCTAATGGCAGGTAGTGATCCTAATGACAGGAAGTGATCCTAGTGGCAGGTAGTATCATACAGACAGGCAGTGATCCTAATGACAGGTAGTGAACCTAATGACAGGAAGTGATCCTAATGGCAGGTAGTGACCCTAATGGCAGGTAGTATCATACAGACAGGCAGTGATCCTAAAGTCAGAAGTCAGAAGCAAAGATTTGGCAAAGATGAAGCGCTGAATCTCGACCGATACCTCAAGCCAAGGCTACACTTGTGAAGATCTGTGCGTGACGTAAACAGCAGACGTAATAGACCACAAAATAGATTCAATGAATAGAGAAAAAAAATTGATAGACCACAACAATAGATTCATAGACTAGAAAAAAAAATGATAGACCACAAAAATAGATTGATCGACGAAGATATCAAGACCATGGACTTCAAACAACAATTTCACTAATCCTAGTCTGAAAACCTACAAATGAAATTATTTCATTTAATCTAGATTTTGAAAAATGATACATTTTGTCCCGTCGATAATGTAAATCTAATTCACTTTTTTTAAAGTTACCGGAACTTTTAAATAGCTTTTCCACACCTTCTCTAAGTTCAACTTTTGACATGATCCGTGTGTGTAACAGAGCCAGTCGCTACGTTTCCACGGCTGAGTTGGAGGCAGAAGGCGTGGTCAAATTCAGACGCAGGATGATTGACAGCTAGAAGCGGCGAGTGGCGAGTCGAAACTGATCAGTAACAATGTCAACACGGCCACTCCGACTACCGGATATCTGATTATATGAGGGCTGCGATTCTACGGCTGTATTGCGCGATTCCCGAGTACTTTAAGTCTTGATTGATTCGATTACGCCCGATTGGGTCTACAGTACTGTACTTAGACAATTTAAACATAGTGGGCTGGCCATGATTTAACATGTATTTAGCATTAGTCATTTTTTTTTCATTAACAAACTGTCGCTAATCAATGTGTTGTTTAAAATAAAATTAGAAAGTACTTATCAATCATGGCTTGCATAAAAAAATTAGAATGATCAATCGATTGTTTAAAATAAATTTAATATTCTAAAAATAATGGCTTATAAAAATATTAATGTCGAGGCCTACTAAAAAAATAACTTGTTTACAGTCTAATTAATAAACTAAATAATGGCTCGTTAAAATAAAATGATGGTGTACTAATCAATGTCTTGTTTCAAATTATAATGTTCGAAAGTTAAGGGAAACCGTTGAATGACGTCTTGATAGAACCACGTGACATCTGTTTGAGAGTAGAATTTCTGCCAGCCAGAGGGTAGAATGATGACGTAGATTTGGTCAGTGGTCATCTTGCTTTAAATAGAAAATATATACTTTAGCTAGTGTTAATTCCCCTCTCCCGGATATTAAACTAGTCCCCCCCCCTCACAGTGTTTATTCCAGACTTTTTTCTCCGGGGGGGGGGGGGGGGGGCGGTAGACTTTCTTCGGGGGGGGGGCGGACACTGTTAAAAGTATATATTTATGTATAAATTATATAAATTTCATTTCGTTCGGGGGGGGGGGGCCAAAATCCACCCCCCCGGAAGAAACTCTGCCCCCCCCAACGAAAGTTTCAAGTGCCGCCCCCAAAACCGAACTAGCAAAAAGTCTGAAAGAAACACTGAAATCAACCTTTTTTTCATTGCGAAGTAAATGACCACTACTACTATTTCATAACCAATTCTATACTTTTTACATTTTTAAATGACCAATACTTTTACATCCATTTATGACGTCCAAATTTTTTTTGGATTTTGGATTTCCCCCATCTCTCTTCCCCCCCCTACCCCGTTCACAAAGATCCACTTAATTCCCTTTTTAAAGTCCATACGCGTCCACAAAAGTCAAATTTTTTCGGACCCCCCCCCCCCCCCCCGTGTGGAAGCCATAAATGGATGACACCTTACAGTGACCCTTTACAGTTGAATTCCACCCCCCCTCCCCCCACCCGCTAGACCAGACTTGCTTCTAGTGCTGAATCCAACAGCCATGACGTCATATTACAGTACAATGTGAAGGTCACAGCAGACTTTCCAACACGCTATCAGAAAACGTTCCGTCGTCTGTCATTTGTCACTGTCATTTGTCACTGTCATTTGTCATCCAACAATTTATTTCTTATTTTCGTTTCTCGTGGAAAACAACCGCAGGAAGAAAATGTCGTCAGACGCTGTTGTCCGGAATATTCCGGCACGTTACCGGCACCGAGCGTCCAGCCGCGATGCCAGACCTCGGCGTACTAATTACAACCTGCGTAATGAGGCTGTCAATAAAGTTGGCATGTAGGGGCGGGGATGGGGGGGGGGGGCACGACGGATGGCATCCACGACAAGATTGATATTAGAACTAGGAAATATGGGGGTGGGGTTGTGTGTGTGTGTGTGGGGAGGGGGGGGGAGGTTGACGAATCTGAGGGTTGGCTAACAGTTGCAATGGTTGTGTTACTGTTGAGGGTTGGCTAACAGTTGCACGGGTTGTGTTACTGTTGAGGTTTTGCTAACAGTTGCACGGGTTGTGTTAGTGTTGAGGGTTGGCTAACAGTTGCAAGGGTTGTTACTGTTGAGGGTTGGCTAACAGTTGCAAGGGTTGTGTTAGTGTTGAGGGTTGGCTAACAGTTGCACGGGTTGTTGAGGGTTGGCTAACAGTTGCACGGGTTGTGTTACTGATGAGGGTTGGCTAACAGTTGCAAGGGTTGTTGAGGGTTGGCTAACAGTTACACGGGTTGTGTTACTGTTGGGGGTTGGCTAACAGTTGCACTGATTGTGTTACTGTTGAGCCCTGCTGGTCAACACAACATAGAGCACAGCCCAAAAGGTCGACTTCCATAGGTGATCACGTGATGCCACATTTCACGACACGAAACGCCGAGAGCTGGAGACCACAGCTTCTGGCAGCTGCTACAGTACGGCTCTGTCATGTAGTTTGTTGTCAGAGCTGTAGCATTCCCAGCTCCAGTGTCACGCCGAGAGCTGTAGAGCCCAGCTCTGAGATCTCGCGTGACCTTGGATGACCAGAGGTCAATGAGTTAAACCTATTGCACTGTTGCTCTACGTCGTATTTCTAATCTCTAAACCAGATAGAAAACTGAACAGCCTATTTATAAGCCGCCGTTCTAACCCTAACCTGTATAGTAAGCCAGCAGGAGAGACCAGTGGCTCTCACACGATGAGACCATTTCTCTTCTGTCTGAGCAACCACTGACAGACCCCCCTCCACACACACAAGCTATTGACGCGATGTCAGGACAATTATCTCCCTTTCATGCCAATGTGTTAATAGATCGATACGGACAAGCTAGTGACGGTGTTGTCAAGGTTTTGGTTCAAACTGCTGGAGTCTGCTCACGGCATCAGTGGTGTGATATGACTGATGGGTTTGATATGACTGATGGGTTTGATGTGACTGATGGGTTTGATATGACTGATGGGTTTGGTATGACTGATGGGTTTGATATGACTGATGGGTTTGATATGACTGATGGGTTTGATATGACTGATGGGTTTGATATGACTGATGGGTTTGATATGACTGATGGGTTTGATATGACTGATGGGTTTGGTATGACTGATGGGTTTGATGTGACTGATGGGTTTGATATGACTGATGGGTTTGATATGACTGATGGGTTTGGTATGACTGATGGGTTTGATATGACTGATGGGTTTGATATGACTGATGGGTTTGATATGACTGATGGGTTTGATATGACTGATGGGTTTGATATGACTGATGGGTTTGATGTGACTGATGGGTTTGATATGACTGATGGGTTTGATATGACTGATGGGTTTGGTATGACTGATGGGTTTGATATGACTGATGGGTTTGATATGACTGATGGGTTTGATATGACTGATGGGGTTGATATGACTGACGGGTTTGATATGACTGATGGGTTTGATATGACTGATGGGTTTGGTATGACTGATGGGTTTGATATGACTGATGGGTTTGATATGACTGATGGTGGAGTGGTTTGATATGACTGATGGGTTTGATATGACTGATGGGTTTGATATGACTGATGGGTTTGATATGACTGATGGGTTTGATATGACTGATGGGTTTGATATGACTGATGGGTTTGATATGACTGATGGGTTTGGTATGACTGATGGGTTTGATATGACTGATGGGTTTGATATGACTGATGGTGGAGTGGTTTGATATGACTGATGGGTTTGATATGACTGATGGGTTTGATATGACTGATGGTGGAGTGGTTTGATATGACTGATGGGTTTGATATGACTGAAGGGTTTGATATGACTGATAGGTTTGATATGACTGATGGGTTTGATATGACTGATGGGTTTGATATGACTGATGGGTTTGATATGATTGATGGGTTTGATATGACTGATGGGTTTGATATGACTGATGGGTTTGATATGACTGACGGGTTTGATATGACTGATGGGTTTGATATGACTGATGGGTTTGATATGACTGACGGGTTTGATATGACTGATGGGTTTGATGTGACTGATGGGTTTGATATGACTGATGGGTTTGATATGACTGACGGGTTTGATATGACTGATGGGTTTGATATGACTGACGGGTTTAATATGACTGATGGGTTTGATATGACTGAAGGAGCAGTGGTTTGATCCTACTGAAGGTGGAGTGGTTTGATGTAACTAGTGGTGTATTAACCTTCATGAAACAAAAACCTAATCCACTGTGGCCAACTTACCTGGGCAATTAGCGACCACGCACCTGTAGCCAATCAAGGAATTCCCTACCACGTGATTTGAAAAAGGTAGAACACCTGGTTAAAGTATGGACCCAGTCTCATGTCATACGTGTACGAGCCTGTATAAAGTCTATATTTTACCTGTATGGACCTGTATAAAGTCTGTATTTTAACTGTATGAACCTGTATAAAGTCTGTATTTTACCTGTATGAACCTGTATAAAGTCTGTATTAAACCTGTATGAACCTGTATAAAGTCTGTATTAAACCTGTATAAACCTGTATAAAATGTCACTATTTTACCTATACCTGCATCTATAAAACATAGACAGATAATTTAGTATGTTGTTTGTCTCAGTACTAGAACTGCCATTGTCTGACCCAGTAACGACAACTCTAAGTGTAAGACGATAATATTCGAGCTTTTAACAGATGTTTTTTTTTTAAGTTTATTTATCTCTTTACCCGAAACGAGTTGGTTAAAAAAGTAAATTGCTATAATTTCTGCTGTTAAAATTAGCTTCTCCAGTTGTTGCTTGACTCAGATATAAAGCAAATAAATAGCTCTTGTAAGTTTCGACAAAAAAAAAATAATAGTTATCTCCCCTTATGTTTACTAAACGGACTGGAAGAAATGAGCCAATGAGAAAATGTTTTGTGTATGATTGTGTAGGTCACAGTTGAATCCCCGCTGTTGTTAAACAAGTCGAAGCGTCAGACTTGCGTCACTACACTAGCCCATCACACTAGCCTATCTCTTGTCAGAGTGGCGCCCTCACACTAGCCTATCTCAAACGATAGCCACTCTTGCCTTGTTGAGAACTACATTATTCACAAACTGCTACATTATAGTTTCAAGTCGTTGACCGTTTTGTTTTATTTCCAAGATTTTTTAGCCTATAAGTTTATAGATCTGTTCGGCCGTCATCATACGTGACGTCGATACTTTAACTTGGTTTTGTTGATGTAGTGTATTGGCCTTTCGATTCTCCATTCAAGATTATTACAGTGACGTCTTACGGACTAAACCTTATCCCAGCCGAACCAAACTTTTTGTCGATATGTTTTTAAGCTAGGTCGGAGGTTTTGTTTGGAGACCGACCCAAAAACTCGGCGTCTGTTTATTTGTTCTCTTGTAAGAGACGACCAGAAATTGTTGGGAGTTGTCTTTTCTTGTTTACACGTGAGAAAGGCGTGTTTTTGTGGGGTACATTGACGGCGCGCGTGCATCCCACCCCCACCCTCACCGAGCCACGTTCACGCCACACTTGCACGTCCATCAAACCCCCACAAGCCCACACAAGCCCACACAAGCCCACACAAGCCCACACAAAGCCTAAACCTGTGTCCCCATGCAAGACGAACTACGAAAAACTGACTCCCAGTTCTCAGCCAACATTTCGAGTTGTGTTACCGGGTAAATAAACAAGCTTGTCCCCGGCCATGTCTTAATTGGCCAGCAGACAGGGGCCACTTTTGGGTGGCCCGGGAGTGAGGGCCAGACCAGGCGCTGGGCGGGAAATTGCCCAGGTTTGATGTCGTCTGCTGTGTTTGACAACACCTCGTGGCCCCTCCTGCTCCATACGACGGTACAACTTCTACGATTTCCCACCCCCATCTCCCCTAGCTGCTTTAGGCCGCCCCCCAGTGAGCAATTTTGTCCCTACAAGCCTCAAGATTAGATAATGCTCATCACTTACCTCCCCTGCGCGTAGTTTTTCTCCTGATATCAGCGAATTTTGTTTTATTAGTAGAATAGAATGCCAATGTAGTCTACACCCCCGCTCGGCTGTTTTCTTTACCCTCCCCCCGCTCCCAACACGTACTGCGAAGAGCTTAAGCAAGATTTGTATCTCCATCTTCAGATAATCCCGCGATATCACGTGACGATTTATAAAGTCATTGAAAAGAAAAACATTCGCAGATTTTTTTCTGGCAGTGCACATATTTCTACAGATAATAAAGCGGGAGTGATCTCTGCTAAACTTTCACGAATATTCGTATATAACACTACGGGGTGGCTATTCGGGATATAGAAATTACTCGTCGGAAATTACTCAAAACTTGACAGGAGGCAGAGAATTAGATCTTTTACTTAAATGTGAAATTTCGTTTATCTATGTGAAACAGTTCTCCGGTTATAGACTTTTGAAAAACCAAAAGTAGAATAAGTTCTACTTCCGGTTACCGGAAATCGCTGATACAGAACTACAAATGTGATATAATACTTATAAATGAAATTTCATCAACCTAGCTGTAACGGTACTCAAATTATCGTGTTCACGGACATACATACACACATACACATACAGACATACGGACAAAAATGCAAAACTATACTTTTCCGACTCAGGGATTATGTGCACAATTATAATACTTTCTCTATATTTCGTATTCGAGAGAGTGAAAAAGTCAAATTTTATGTAGGCAGTGTGGGATTAGATTAAGAAAATGTGGAACTCTAGCCCGACAAAGCGGATATTATTCCAGTAAGGATGGGAAATTGATGAAAGAATCGTATCATAAGTAGCACGTGACAACCTTTATATCAATACGCTTTTAAATGCGCTCAAATATGAAGATAAACACACCCTTTCTTTAACCATAACAGTCAAAGTAAAATAAAACACGTATAGTTACAAGCTTTTATTTATGCACAAATCGTATTTATGAAAATATCGAAGCTAATAAAGAATTTTTTGTTTAAACCAAATAAAAGCGATAAACTAAGACACCTTTTGAATTCGCCGAATGTGTGTAATAGAGCAAAAATCTTACCGATTAAGCTGACGATCTTTAATTAATAAAAAAATAATTATCACTAATTATGTCAAAGTGTATATTACATTGCATTTTCATCGGGCCTTGATCTACGCGTTAAGTTTGAAAGAAATCGGTTCGGTAGAAGTCAGTGAAATTTAATTCGCAAGTTTCCGTCATGATGGTCAAAGCATTTAGTAGTGAGTCAAACTTATGTTACAACAATTGCCTGAGACAGATAGGCATAGTGAGGTAATAACGTGTAACATTGACTGGGACAAGGCACACTATGGCTCTATAGTCACCATCATCTACATCAATCAACATCTACATCATCCCTAGCTACTGACGACAACATCTAAATCACTCCTAGCTACTGACGACAACATCTACATCATCCCTAGCTACTGACGACAACATCTACATCATCCCTAGCTACTGACAACATCTACATCATCCCTAGCTACTGACGACAACATCTACATCATCCCTAGCTACTGACGACAACACCTACACCATCCCTAGCTACTGACGACAACATCTGAATCATCCCTAGCTACTGACGAGAACATCTACATCATCCCTAGCTACTGACGACAACATCTACACCATCCCTAGCTACTGACGACAACGTCTAAATCACTCCTAGCTATTGACGACAACATCTAAACCAATCCTAGCGACTGACGACAACATCTAAATCACTCCTAGCTACCGACGACAGCATCTGAATCATCCCTAGCTACTGACGAGAACATCTACACCATCCCTAGCTACTGACGACAACATCTACATCATCCCTAGCTACTGACGACAACATCTACATCATCCCTAGCTACTGACGACAACATCTGAATCATCCCTAGCTACTGACGAGAACATCTACACCATCCCTAGCTACTGACGACAACATCTACATCATCCCTAGCTACTGACGACAACATCTACACCATCCCTAGCTATTGACGACAACTTCTAAATCACTCCTAGCTACCGACGACAACATCTACACCAATCCTAGCTACTGACGACAACATCTACACCAATCCTGGCTACTGACGATATCTACATCAAACCCACCTACCGACAACACAGTTTCCAATCCCCACACCCCAATGTCTAGATTTTATCCACATTAAGATTTTTAAAAAAATATCCATTTGTGTTTCCTGACAAGCCAATTTTTTGGGTGAGTGTTGTTTTAGTGGTTAGGGAAAAGCGCGGAAAGCGTCGAGCGCGTGATGCCAGGTTTATTTAGAGATGGAACATGAGAAACACGATCTGTTTACCCGACAACGCTGGGTTGGCGTACTCAACATTTGACACGTCACTGATAGGAAGCCATGGGTCACCAGCTATTAGGATCTAAATGTTGGGTCACCGGCTGTTAGGTTCTAAATGTTGGGTCACCAGCTATTAGGGTCTAATTGTTGGGTCACCGGCTATTAGGATCTAAATGTTGGGTCACCGGCTGTTAGGTTCTAAATGTTGGGTCACCAGCTATTAGGGTCTAAATGTTGGGTCACCAGCTATTAAGGTCTAATTGTTGGGTCACCAGCTATTAGGATCTAAATGTTGGGTCACCAGCTATTAGGGTCTAATTGTTGGGTCACCAGCTATTAGGATCTAA
Source organism: Physella acuta (assembly GCF_028476545.2). Lineage (NCBI taxonomy): Eukaryota > Metazoa > Mollusca > Gastropoda > Physidae > Physella > Physella acuta. Next base: position 171,772 of record NW_026731892.1, on the reverse strand, counting down.
ATGTTGGGTCACCGGCTATTAGGATCTAAATGTTGGGTCACCGGCTATTAGGGTCTAATTGTTGGGTCACCAGCTATTAGGATCTAAATGTTGGGTCACCGGCTGTTAGGGGTCTTTAAATGTTGGGTCACCGGCTGTTAGGGGTCTTTAAATGTTGGGTCACCGGCTATAAGGGTCTAAATATTGGGTCACCGGCTATTAGGGTCTAAATGTTGGGTCACCGGCTGTTAGGGTCTTTAAATGTTGGGTCACCGGCTGATTGGGTCTAAATATTGGGTCACCGGCTATTAGGGTCTAATTGTTGGGTCACCGGCTATTAGGGTCTAAATGTTGGGTCACCGGCTATTAGGATCTAAATGTTGGGTCACCGGCTATTTGGGTCTAAATGTTGGGTCACCGGCTATTAGGGTCTAAATCTTGGGTCACCGGCTATTTGGGTCTAAGTGTTGGCCATCGGCTATTAGGGTCTAAATGTTGGGTCACCGGCTGTTAGGGGTCTAAATATTGGGTCACCGGCTATTAGGGTCTAAATGTTGGATCACCGGCTGTTAGGGTCTAATTGTTGGGTCACCGGCTATTAGGGTCTAAGTGTTGGTCACCGGCTATTAGGGTCTAAATGTTGGGTCACCGGCTATTACGGGGTCTTTAAATATGTTTCAACCTTTGACCTTTATGCTTTGTAAATAAAATTAAACGCTTGGACCATGGTCTTGTTACGGAAGAGATGATTAACTGGTTTCAGGACTGGTTTAACTAATTAAAGATAATTATCTCCGGGTGGAAGCTAGGTTGTGGGCGAGTCCAATGGTGCGCGTGGAGGTCTCAGCTTGTAGCATAATGTATGCCCAAGATGACAGCCGTGACAGGAATGACTGCACTAGCAGATAGCAGCATTTCTATGACTGCACTAGCAGATAGCAGCATCTCTTCAATGGACCATTGTACTAGATTAAAAGTTTAAAAAGTGCGGCTCACTGATAATGGTTCAAAAGTGCGGCTCGCCAGTGGTTGAAAAGTGCGGCTCACTATCAAGATCTTACGACATGTTGGCTCTTGGCGTTACCCCGGTCTTATCTAATCCTCATCAGTCATCGGTGACGTCAAAAGCGTTATAGGTGAGAGAGTAATTAGCAGGGAGGTGGTGGGGTGAGGGGGGAGAACGGGACACGCGCATGCTTTTTATGTCCTCTAAGGCGGCGCTGTACAGGATGTACATCAACAGGCACGTGTGAGCAGCCGACACGCATGGGTGGGCACACGAGGGAAGACACATGCACGCGCTGATGTAGATCTACGACCGCACACACACAAGATATGTTGCCATGGAAACGTTACCATGTGTTGTCATTCGAGGAGAATCACATAAACATGTCGCCAGTTAAATATGGTGGAAGTTGTGGCCATGACTAGTTCAAATACATGGAATAAAAAATAGGAAAAATAAAACCTTTATAGTGATACGTTTCTAAATTCTCTGATATATAGAAAATAAAACAAACTTCATTACTTTATTAAAAGCTTTGTTCGCTGATGAGGTTTTTATTTTTGGCCCATCACACGTTGAATCCTTGGAATATCTCCCCTTCATAGTACTACTGAGAACGAAGAATAAAGAAGTTCACAACATTTTTTATATTTGTGCCTTGTGCTAATCATAAAGATGAGTTGAAGGTGTGGTTATCGATGTTATTGTTTCATAGTAGACAGAAGTCATGCCACAAACCAATCAAAAGGTACTTGGATACTATGTAGTTCAAAGAAAGCAAATCAAATAGAATTAACAACAAAGAATTGTTTTGTATCTAAAAGACCGTTTAGTCAGTCCACACATTCGATTCTATTTCCCCCCTCTAGAAATGTCTGGAAACTTCCTCAGATCTTACATCATAAACAGCTCCAATTCGTCACCAGAATTCCCCCGGGGCAGGGGAGAGAAAAATGTTTACCGGAAGTAGATGAAAACACGAGCAGATATACATCAATACACGAGCCCACAAATGACCCGGGCAACAAACTACAATTACCCGGGCTTGGACACTGTGTTTTAGCTCCGCTCCCGGAAGCCGGCTTGTGCGCCTGTCAGGAAACAAGCCGGATTCACTTGCACTCGGCTTCCGGTGCCGCGACCACCAGAGGGCGATTGGCGTCGTGAAGTGTCCAATTACCGCGCGGTGCTGGAGAAAAAGTGTCGATGTCTTGAACTAATCAGGTCCCATCACAATTAAGCCGGGGATAATTCAGGCCACTGCGGCTCGCTAGGGCCCGCGAGAATCAAAACTCGGATCCCGGCAGTCCTCGGGGTGCTGGCCGTCTTTCGTCCCCGACCCCGGTCTGTTTGAAACCCTCGGCTGTAATGAAGGGGCGGGGAGACACAAGGCTGTGTAGAGCACCACGGGCTAATTCTCCAGCAATTTTAAACTTGGCGGACTGCTGAACTCGTCGCCACATTCCACTTCCGCTTTCTGGAACTCTAGGGCCTAATTTTAGATTTGAAACAGTACTCAAGAATTGTGGGGGATAAAATATCAACGAGGAGCTAGTCCCCTCTGTTCTGTAAAAGATCATACAATTATAGAGGTAGTCCCCATTGTAACATGACCTTCTTTACATGACCTTCTTTACATGACTTTCTTTACATGACCCTCTTTACATGCCTTTCTTTACATGACCTTATTTACATGACCCTCTTTACATGACCTTCTTTACATGACCCTCTTTACATGACCCTCTTTACATGACCTTCTTTACATGACCCTCTTTACATGACCTTCTTTACATGACCTTCTTTACATGACCCTCTTTACATGACCCTCTTTACATGACCTTCTTCACATGACCTTCTTTATGTGACCTGTAACCTGGTCATCTTAACATGACCTTCTTCACTTGGTCCACTGTCCAAGACAGGAGAAAAAAAACTTGTCGCCAGAGTTGTCCGCCCCAAGGGAACCAATTAAAAGGAACATCCCCCATGTCCACCATTTTTTCCCCGGCAGCGGAAGTTTTAGAGCAAGCTACAACCGGGCACTTCCGGTCGTCGTTATGGGAAACATCTGGTTGTCATGGACGCTCACCGGGGAAAATGATCAATTTTGTGTGACAGGGGAGGCGTGTTTGCGCGGTTTAATTGGGTGTTGGTCGCAACAAAGATGCCACCGCTGAATTGACAAGGAAACAAATAAGAAAACAGCCGGAGTGAGAGCTGTACTTGATACTTCTGTCTGCTGCAGGTCAAAGAGTGAACCGAGAACCGATTTCATTAGCTGCAAAGCTCTGTTCAAACAAATTGTATGCTTGTGACACAGCTAATATACAGTGTATGCTTGTGACACAGCTAATATACAGTGTATGCTTGCGTCATTTTAGTCTCTCATCCCACCCCCAAATCCCGTCTCTGCTCGCTGTAATATCACCCCCACCCCAAACTTCAAACCCCGTCTACGTTCGCTATAGTCCCACCCCACCCCCAACCTCAAACGCCATCTATGCTCTCTGTAATATTACCCCACCCCACACCCACCCCCAAACCCCGTCTACGCTCGCTGTAATATCACCCGACCCCACCCCCAAACCCCGTCTACGCTCGCTGTAAGATCACTCCACCCCACCCCCACCCCCGCACCCCGTCTGTGCTTGCCCCCTTAAATCTTGAGGGATAAGGCAACTAAGACTCCAGACAGCGGAGCCAATGTCTGCTCTTATCAGTCTTATTTCTAGTTGTCTCTCTCTAAGTCTCGGCATCAGATGTCGGCAGCTACGAGTGCCGAGATCTGCAGTGGCGAGGACTGAGATCGGGTTTCCGGCAAAACGGCGACAAGACCCCCACAACAGTGACTAAAGCCTCCAGGATTCCTACAATGGCCCCTAATGCGACATAGCCTTGCTGCATGCCCAACAAAGGACGCTTAATCACGGAGCTTTGATTTGATGCTGTCATCTGGCAACACGGCTATCTTCTGTTATTGCATGTAGCAGTAGAAAAAAACTACCCAGCATGCAACTGGAAACCGTCTCTCTAGACATGTAGACAACAAGTAGATTTGTCCGGGACTTGTCCGGGATTTGTGAACAAAAAAAAAAAACAAAAAGAAAAAAATCTGAAATTTTAGTAGTTAATATTATCTATTTTAAATTTGAAAAAACCCAACTGATTTGGGGCTTACAACACTGCTGGGGTTTTCTCCCCTGAAAATGAAAAGGGCAATTAAAAACGGATTGGGCAGGGGCCCTGACGGAGCCCACTACTTGAAACAAAGTAAACAAGTCAGGAATAAAAAATGTCACCAAATTCTGTTTACACCGTAACATTTGAAGACGTCAAGGGTGAAGTTGATATTGATCCGCTCAAGTATTTTCTATTCTTCCGCTCAGGCTGCCCGGCAGGTTGGGGGGCTGATCTCCGAGGCGCCGGCGCCCACTCCACCTCAGTCAGGTTTGGCCGCCTGCTAGCACGTCACGTCATATTTGCAAACAAAAAAGTTTTTTACCCGAGGTTTTATAGGGGAGAACTCTGAGGGGAGGTTTCCAAAACAAACAAAAACACATTTAGCCTAACCTAACCTAATCTAACCTAACCTAACCTAACCTAACCTAACCTAACCTAACCTAACCTAACCTAACCTAACCTAACCTAACCTAACCTAACCTAACCTAACCTAACCTAACCTAACCTAACCTAACCTAACCTAACCTAACCTAACCTAACCTAACCTAACCTAACCTAACCTAACGGCACAAGACCACTTTGTTGTCAAATATTGTATGTGACAGATATGCAACAATTACCGAATGCCGGGCGTTTTGTTCTATAAATAGCCCAGGTTCAACCACGCGGATGCAGATGTATAACTGACGGCAGTCCCGTCATAGAAAGGTTCGTATATAGAAGCTCATTAGTAGAAAAGACATACAGACAATAAATAAATAATGCTTTTGACTGAATATGACAGAAATTTTGACTGAATTTGACAGATTTATTAGACTTACAAGTGTAAAGTCTTCTTTCAAAAGTAGGCGTTTCTTTAAAAAATATCCCAGCGAATTTCCTTTTACTGATAGGTTTTACCCCATCTTGTCTCTCTCGCAGAGCCCGAATATACTTTTTAGGAACTCCGGGGCTCACGGGACCCATTTCGGGAAACGATGTCTTATGTCTTATGTAAGACTATAGGAACATGACCTGCCCAGAAAACAATGTCTTATGTCTTATGTAAGACTATAGGAACATGACCTGCCCAGAAAACAATGTCTTATGTCTTATGTAAGACTATAGGAACACGATCTGCCCAGAAAACAATGTCTTATGTCTTATGTCTTATGTAAGACTATAGGAACACGATCTGCCCAGAAAACAATGTCTTATGTCTTATGTAAGATTATAGGAACATGATCTGCCCAGAAAAAATGTCTTATGTATTATGTAAGACTATAGGAACATGATCTGCCCAGAAAACAATGTCTTACGTCTTATGTAAGACTATAGGAACATGATCTGCCCTTTATTCACTCGTCTCGTCTTTGGATGTCAGCTCAGTTATCTGATCACGTGATCTCTACTATTTAATTTAATTGTTGAATAGTTTTCTTGAAATAATGAATAATTCAATACCCAATTTATACTTAATTAATTATGTAGAAAATTAGATTTCTTCCCTTGTCATCCGAATGGACTTCCTGAAAAATACACGAACAGAATTAAAGACAACCTAGATGAAGACACGGCCATCTAATGGACCAACGGAGCGATACAGTCGCTCACAGTTGAACACGTGACCAGCACGAGCCGCCATTAACTCTTATGTTTATAATAAATAGCCAGACCCCACCTCCAATGTTTACACTACAGGACATGGAGCCTAGACAGGGTAGTCCAGCGCTAGAAGCCTACACATTCCTAACAAGATTACAACTAAGATACTGTGCTCCCATTCATCTTCTTCACATTCATAATTGGCGCATCTCTGATAAGGAAATGATGTGAATAGTATAATAAATACGTCAAATGCTGCGATGCTTTTTACTTTCTCGTACACAGAGTATAGAGGAAGTATTGTAATCGTGCACAAAATCACATGCAATTTTGACAGTTTTCATCGTTTTACACCTTAGTACTTCATCATTTACGGAGTATAGGGGACTTATTTTAATCGGGCAAAAAATGATGAATGCAGATTTATCAAAATGTTGGCGTTCTACGCGTAAAACTGGGCTTTGCAATTCTGTCCGTATGTCTCTGTGTGTGTATGTGTGTGTGTCTGTAAACAGGATAACTTGAGTACCGTTATAGGTAGATTAATGAACATTTATATACATGTATTGTATCAAATTTGTTGTTATGTATAAAATTTTCAGTGATTTCCGGTAACCGGAAGTGTAGCTTATTCTACTTTCAATTTGTCAAAAGCCTATAACTTGAAAACTGTTTAAGATATATGAATGAAATTTCACATATAAGTAAAAGATCTAATTCTCTACCTTCTCTCAAATTTTGATTAATTTCCGTTTGACAGAAAGTAGTAATTTACGCTATTTCCGATTTCTTAAAAAAACGGAAATGATTATATAAAGTAATAATAATAGTCCGCACTATTATCGCATATTGTTTGACATTCACTTGATGCGCAATTCTTTTTTTTCCAACGAGATTCAATTCTATTTTTAAAAGTTTAAGTAATTAAAAATGGATTGAAAATCATGTCTAAATCCCGAGTTGTCATCCCACGTAGTGTTATATAAGAATATTCGAGAAACTTTATTTTATTTGCATAACGAAATGGGGTGTGGTCTGGCTATTTGTGGCTAGGTGAGCGTTAGTGGGGTGTGGGTATAAACAAATTGTGGGACAATTGACAAATTTTAGTTTATACAAGTATACAGCGTGTATGTTATAGTGTAGGAACAGCTGAATCAATTTGGTTGACGAATCGTGAAATATTTAAGACTAAATGAGAGATAAAGGCAAAGGACCTTAGCTTAGCACAGCATATGACAATGTCAAATATAGGGACCTGGGTCTAAACACAGGATAGATCTCAAAATGGCAAACAATGGGCTCTAGGTCTAAACACAGGATAGATCTCAAAATGGCAAACAATGGGCTCTAGGTCTAAACACAGGATAGATCTCAAAATGGCAAACAATGGGCTCTAGGTCTAAACACAGGATAGATCTCAAAATGGCAAACAATGGGCTCTAGGTCTAAACACAGGATAGATCTCAAAATGGCAAACAATGGGCTCTAGGTCTAAACACAGGATAGATCTCAAAATGGCAAACAATGGGCTCTAGGTCTAAACAAAGGATAGATCTCAAAATGGCAAACGATGGGCTCTAGGTCTAAACACAGGATAGATCTCAAAATGGCAAACAATGGGCTCTAGGTCTAAACACAGGATAGATCTCAAAATGGCAAACAATGGGCTCTAGGTCTAAACACAGGATAGATCTCAAAATGGCAAACAATGGGCTCTAGGTCTAAACACAGGATAGATCTCAAAATGGCAAACAATGGGCTCTAGGTCTAAACACAGGATAGATCTCAAAATGGCAAACAATGGGCTCTAGGTCTAAACACAGGATAGATCTCAAAATGGCAAACAATGGGCTCTAGGTCTAAACACAGGATAGATCTCAAAATGGCAAACAATGGGCTCTAGGTCTAAACACAGGATAGATCTCAAAATGGCAAACAATGGGCTCTAGGTCTAAACACAGGATAGATCTCAAAATGGCAAACAATGGGCTCTAGGTCTAAACACAGGATAGATCTCAAAATGGCAAACAATGGGCTCTAGGTCTAAACACAGGATAGATCTCAAAATGGCAAACAATGGGCTCTAGGTCTAAACACAGGATAGATCTTAAAATGGCAAACAATGGGCTCTAGGTCTAAACACAGGAGAGATCTCAAAATGGTAAAAACAGGATCCCGCACCTGAACACAGATCATACGCCTGGAAATGGCAAACACAGGGCCCTGGTACTAAACACAACGCATGCGCATCTTAACGTCTCCCAACAAAACAAATTGACTTTAAAGCGTCCCCCCCCCTCCCTACAACCATCTAATGGCTCATGGGTCGCAGGGCCAGTAGCTTCCCCTTCTAATGGCTTGGGTCGCAGGGCCAGTAGCTTCCCCTTCTAATGAAGCCTTGGTGTGCTGAACAGCCTTCTGCGACAATAATGGTAAACAGCGGAGCCCCCTGGGAGTAAACAGTTTACTCTGGAGCCCGGACCAGACCCGCGCACGGAGCAGCAGCCGATGCGCGTCCTCTGCCAGCAGCCGAGGGCGATGTGTTAACGTTTGTGAACAAGATGCTGGTCCAGCTTTTAAAAGTCAGTAAACAATCGTCTGAGACGGCGTTCACCTGGTTCTGTCACCTCCCCCCGCCTGCCTCCAGCTGGCCCGGGCTGAGTGTCTACCCGGGCCTGGGGAAATCTGCGCCGGTTTTTTTATTCTCCCCGCTCCCTGCTCCGTCCAAACATCCTACACGTGCACTCGATCAATATTTGAATTTTACTTACCTAAGTCTATGCTATAAGCATTGCTAAAAACATTTTTGTTTGGTAGGTCTGAATGATTTCATCTATTTTTCGACGGTTTGAAAGTTTCTATTGAGGGTTTAGCTCAGAAAAAATAAAATCGTATTGGATAAAGTATTGATATATCTCAACTGATAAATGGATCAGATTAAAACAATATTTCACTATCTTCACTTTCCTTCATAGTTGACACAACACAATTTTTATTGGGAATTCCCGTTTCTAAAAATGACTCAATATTAATCGGGAATTCCCGTTTTCTTAAAATAACTTAACTTGTTTCCCAGACTCTTCCACCCACCGTTTTTTTTTCTTTCTCACACGGTTCAAAGTCCAGAGTTAATCCCGAGATGGCACAAAGCCGGTGTTGCATCTCTTCAATCCTCGCGTGGACGGCTGGGATAAACCGTATGGGCAAACACTGCCAACTTTCACCCGGCCCCAGCGGCTCCGGGTAAGCAAAGGGTTGCGCCATTATACACTGTGTGGCTCGGCTATCTAAGCAACATTAAGATCTACTTTGGCGTCGTGTAAACGCTTGCAAACAAACTCCAATTGCCCGGATGCCGGGGACAAAGCCCCCTAAGAGAGCGACGAGTGACGTGTGAAGAGGAGCCGCCGAAAATAGAGAGGCGGAAATACAGGAGCCAGCCGTCTGCTCCAAGTTTGCTTCCGTTCACACGTTGGAGTTGGGACCCTGCCAGATCCTGCCAGTCCCTGCCAGTGCTGCCTGCAGAAAGACGCCAAACATAAGACGTAAACATCATAGAAGAGATGACTGGCCTGCCTTCCCGTGGCCCACTCGGAATGTTCCGGTCAGTTTGACACATTTTTCTTCTGGCACGTGGCGCGGATGACGTCATCTCTTGGGTTCTTGTGTGTGTTTTTTTTTTTTTGCCAGTGTGGATTAGATATAGATGTGCGCATAGCGGATTTATGAATCTTTGGCCATATCCAGTTCATTTAGTGCAATACATAGGATGGTACAGCTTATTACTGTGGGTATCTTAGTACAGTAGGTAGGATGGTACATCTTAATGTGTACCTGACGTTTTCCCGAGTGGACACTTGCCCGAATGAGACAAATGCCTGACAAAGTTTCTTCCAGGCAACTCTTCCTGGGGGAGGGGGGGGGGGGGAATGCGGCTCCCACCCCACCCCCCGAACGAAATGGAATTTATATAGAAAATAAAAGGCCCCCCCCCCTCCCCGAAAATTTCAAATGCCCCTCCCCCCCCCCCCCCCGGAGACAATAGTCTGGAAGAAACACTGATGCCCGAAAGCAACTTGCCCGAAAAATGTTAATATTAGATAATAAATAATATACCAAATAGACATTCTTAATCAATTCAAGTTTGAAATTTTGATAATAAACACAATTCTAAACTTAAACACAAAGTTTTTATATTTTTAAAATTCAGCTTTTATTTTTTTAATAATAGCTGTAAAAAAAAAAACCTTTATTCTTTAAGGTGATGTTGGCGGCGGTGTCTTTAAATTCTTTTGATAAATGTTTTGAACACCTTGTTTAGTTGACGTGTTGGGGAGGTAGCACTCATGACATAGTGTAGGCGGCGCGGCGTCTCGCAACATTGAACAGAGAAGCTTTTGTTTGATTATCTTGTTATGCTTAAAAGCGTGGTGATTATTTCACAACAAAGCATGCGCGGTATAGGCGTTGAATTTACAAAATAAAGGTAGTCAATTATGTTTGATCTCCTTTTAATGCACATTGTTTAGACTATGTTTGAAGCGATTACTTAATAAAGAAAGCTAAATTCATTTTAAAATCCTGAGATAAATGAAAACGGTATTTTTGTCTTGCTTCATAGATGCAAAAGAAAATATGTTTGTACACTTTTTATAAGGCAAATACAAAATAAATTAAGAATGTCTGCGTGGTAATATATAATATTATTTTTTTTCTTTTCTTTTTGTTTAGATATGTATTGTTTATCAACATTTCAAATTTAAATTGCTTACGAATTATTATATGGTAATATGGAATATGTTAACATTTTTCTGGCAAACGGCCTTCAGGCAAGTGTCCATTCGGCCGTTTGTCCCATTCGGGCAAGTGTACATTCGGCCACTTAGTACAGCTCTGTCCGTGTGTATCTTAGTACAGTAGGTAGGCTGGTACAGCTTGGTACAGTGGGTATCTTAGTACAGCTTGGTACAGTGGGTATCTTAGTACAGCTTGGTACAGTGGGTATCTTAGTACAGCTTGGTACAGTGTGTATCTTAGTACAGTAGGTAGGGTGGTACAGCTTGGTACAGTGTGTATCTTAGTACAGCTTGGTACAGTGGGTATCTTAGTACAGCTTGGTACAGTGGGTATCTTAGTACAGCTTGGTACAGTGGGTATCTTAGTACAGCTTGGTAAAGTGGGTATCTTAGTACAGCTTGGTACAGTGGGTATCTTAGTACAGTAGGTAGGGTGGTACAGCTTGGTACAGTGTGTATCTTAGTACAGCTTGGTACAGTGTGTATATTAGTACAGCTTGGTACAGTGTGTATCTTAGTACAGCTTGGTACAGTGTGTATCTTAGTACAGCTTGGTACAGTGTGTATCTTAGTACAGCTTGGTACAGTGGGTATCTTAGTACAGCTTGGTAAAGTGGGTATCTTAGTACAGCTTGGTACAGTGGGTATCTTAGTACAGTAGGTAGGGTGGTACAGCTTGGTACAGTGTGTATCTTAGTACAGCTTGGTACAGTGTGTATCTTAGTACAGCTTGGTACAGTGGGTATCTTAGTACAGCTTGGTACAGTGGGTATCTTAGTACAGTAGGTAGGGTGGTACAAAAGGGTTAACGGTAGTTTGGTACAATAAATTAAGTAGTAGGGTACTTGAGTACAGTACACATGATGGTACAGCAGATGGCTTAGTACAGCAGATTGCTCGTTACAGTAAAGTGGTTCCTAACATATTCCAGAAAATATTCACAAAACGTCCGCACCCGCTATGAAAATCTCTCTTTATATACATATATATATAACACCCCAACGAAATGGCTGTTCTGCCCACGAGTAATTTGAATTGTGCTGTAAATTATGCTTGACTACTTTTTAATCGTTTGTTATTGTAGAGATATGCGTATGTTAAAAACAACATGCACGGTGACATTGACATTGTTCCGTACCTTAAAAAACAACGTTTTGGAAAGACAGTTGTTCCGTATCTTTTATTATCTTTATCATCTATATTTTAAAAAAAGTATATTGTTCCAGGCCTTCTTATCCGTCAAATTTTGAAAGGAAAATTGCGAACGTATCCGTCAATAAATATTTTCCAAAGAAAATTGTTCGGCGTCTTAATCTGCTCAATTTAAAAAAAAAAGAAAGAACATTGTATACGTATATTTATATCAGTCTAGTCTATATTTTTTTAAAGAAAACTGTTTACCTATCTTTAAAAAAAACAGCGCTCTGTTTAAGCTTCACAGTGGGTGACGGGCCCTTACCTCTTAGAACAGGTATCGTTATGAAAAAGTTTGAATGCGAAACTCCAGAAATCCGAATCGACAAGCCCAATTATAACTGTGGGGTTATTTGAGGCGGGCAAAAAGAGAGATTTGGGTTGTGATTATTCTCGTATTAAAAGATTTCTTGGCGTAACTTGTTGGGGGACTGGAAGAAATGGCAGACAACAGAGTTGAAGACAACCGGAAATGTGATACAGGATTACATGACGTCATTCCGTGGAGTTTTCCCTATGATGTGGAGGTGTTCTATTTTGTTGAATAAACAGCGGTAACTGGTTGGGGGTCAGTTCAGATACAACAGGGGTCTCCAAACTTTTCAGCCCGAGGGCCGCATTAATTTCCCCCTCCCCCCTCTAAGGTCTCCCCCCCCCCCCCTCACCCAACAAAATTCCCCGGAGAAAAAAAAATTCTGAAAGAAACACTGTCGGGGCTGACAACTCACTCGAGGTCCAAGTTTTTTTCAAATTATTCTTCACGTATTTCATTCTTGAACATTTTTTTCACGCACGTATATTGTTCCAAAATTTGGAAGGTACTTTAATGCAAAAGTTTTAATATTAGGGAAGTCTTCTATGGACAAAAACTTGTATAAAAAACAGCAGTCCTCTATTGAACGTATCCCTAAGGAGGTAATTTGCTAGCAACTCAATGACTCCAAGCTGCAGTTAATCTGAGCAACTGGTTAGATTTGTTTTAAATGGGTTTTGAAGTAGTCTCACTTCTTCACTGAATCCAAGTCAGAAAACCTCTTTTGAAACTGCAGCGAGAGGTCTTTGATGGCAATGACCCGAGGGACTCAGCTGTTGCTTCAGACATAAAGACCTTGCACTGCTGAAAATGCGTCAAGTTGTTGGCCTGAACTGGGTCCAAAACAACATGACAAATTTGGACATGAAGGCCTTAAGGTGGGTGTATAGATCAGAAACTAGATTTCCCTTTCTTGTAGTTTTAGGTTCAGAAAATTAAAATGACTAGTTATGTTTGCAACAGAGACCTATTTCCATACCCACTCTTCATCAGAAAATTATGGCTGTGGCTTGCCTTTACTTTCCAGGAAGTCACTTATTTCCTTTCTTAACTTAAATACCCTGCTCAAAACTTTCTCACAACTTATCTATCTTACTGCTGGGTAATATGGTAAATCTTGCAATTCTGTGTTTGTTTCTTTCGACATGTCTCTGAACTATATATGGTTGAGCCAATTTGACCTTATTAAATTCACCATCTACACCACAGGATTCAGTACACTGCTAATGTCCATACATTAGCCCAAAAAGCTTGCTGGTAAATAATGCGATGCAGAATTTGGTTGTAGAATATTTTTCTAATTCGCTTGTCAAACCAAGCTTTTCTTTATGCCACTCAAGTACTTTTCTCCATAAACAGTCAGGTAACGGAGGTGTGTCCTGTCCAAGTTATAATCAGCAAAATTAAATGATTTTTTTAACTCATTGAATATATTCTCTCCGGTAACAGTGCATGTTATGTAGGGAAGCCAGCTCTTGTGTTATGTTCATGTCTTCATCCACACCTCTAATGAACATAAGCAGTTGAGATGTGGAACAGCTGTCCAGCGACTCATCCATTGCAATTGAAAAATTGCGAAACTTGATTGCATTCTTCGCTATTTGAGTCAAAATATTTTCACCCATGTCTGCAACACGGCGGGCAATGGTAGGCCTATTTGCACCCGAAGCTACATTTTCAAACTGTTTTGAATTTTCACGGCCAAGGTCCTCAGCCATCTCCAAGAAACATTTTTTTCCGTGGACAAAAAGATCTCAGCGTGCAATAAAAAGTCCTTGCTGGCCGCACCTGGCCCGCGGGCCGTAGTTTGGAGACCCATGAGATACAAGATCGATGTTTCTTACCCTTGTAAGACAGCGCCCTGTGTACATGATTCATGTTTTTATCTCTGTGATCACAAGTCAACGTTTACAGTTGTTTGTTAAATAAAGTGATTTCTTCTAGATCATGTAAAGATTGCGTGAGATTTAAACAGACTGAATCTGCAGATCGAACTGTTCGACTGATTCGAATAATTTTAGAACTGAACACAAATTTTGAAAGAAAACGGAAAACAGAAACCAGAAATCCCAGAAAAACATTTCGAACTGAGCTTGATAGACGTTTATAAATAGAAGTAGGACAGACCACGTCCTGAGACTATAGGACATGGCTGTCTCTGTAGGACATGGCTGTCTCTGTAGGACATGGCTGTCTCTGTATAGGACATTGCTCTGTAGGACATGTCTGACTGTAGGACATGTCTGACTGTAGGACATGTCTGACTGTAGGACATGCCTGGCGTTCCTAACGTATCTGGCGGCAAGAAGCTGTTCCACGAATTTTATGATGAGAAATTCTTGTCAAGAAATCCCACCGATTCTAGTCGTGTTGATCTCTTCAAAGAGAAGTCATGCGCCCTTTGATGCCTGCCCATTCATGCCGTTTTCTGCCGTTTGGGTTCAAAGTGCGCCTTTGTAATAAGAGCAAGGGTGGAGGGGAGGGAGCCAGAACACGCGCCACTTTCCATTTCCCAGCCGAATGCTGAGGCTGGGTAGCTCCCCCTCCCCCAGCAGTTGTTTGCCGTCTTTGCTTAGGGTTGTGTCAGGGCCTGCTGCAGCTATATCAGCAAACACAGAGCCCGGCCCCGGGCACGGAGCCCTAGATCCCCGGGCCCTCGGCAAATGCATGAGACCCGGGTACCATCACGCGCGGCGGAGGGAGAAATTAATTGATATCTGCCGAATTAATCCGCCGGCCGTGAGCCACATTGTGGTGGCGGCCGGCCTGGGACACCGGACACCGTGGCGCCTATTGTAAGTGTAAGCCTCCGGCTTCGGCAAGGTGTCGGGCTAGATTTTCACTTGGACCGGCTCATCTGTAAGCAAACTGATATTCTGTATCTTTCTTTATGCAAGTCAGAGCTATGGACCATTTTTTATTCCGTGCCGGTCGGTATCGGAAACGTGGAAAAATATCCCTCCGCTGGGTGGGGTGGCTGGAACAATATGCACGAGGACTATCAGTTTCAGGGACTCGCTGGTTGGTTATATGCTGTTAGAGGCGGGAGACAAAAGCTGTCCCGATGGTATCCAGCCATGTTTAGGGTTTAGGCTATTATGGCCATCAGGCTCAAAGGGCGCTTTAATTGATACGCGGGGGTGTCAGGGGTATCGGAGCTCATCGGGGTGGAACAGGTGGACCTTTGGACACTGTACCATCAGGTATCTGATAGGTGGACCTTCGGACACTGTACCGTCCAGTATCTGGTTAGAGGTGGACCTTCGGACACTGTACCGTCCAGTATCTGGTGAGAGGTGGACCTTCGGACACTGTACCGTCCAGTATCTGGTTAGAGGTGGACCTTCGGACACTGTACCGTCCAGTATCTGGTGAGAGGTGGACCTTCGGACACTGTACCGTCCAGTATCTGGTGAGAGGTGGACCTTCGGACACTGTACCGTCCGGTATATGGTGAGAGGTGGACCTTCGGACACTGTACTGTCCAGTATCTGGTGAGAGGTGGACCTTTGGACACTGTACCGTCCAGTATCTGGTGAGAGGTGGACCTTTGGACACTGTACCGTCCGGTATCTGGTGAGAGGTGGACCTTTGGACACTGTACCGTCCGGTATCTGGTGAGAGGTGGACCTTTGGACACTGTACCGTCCAGTATCTGGTGAGAGGTGGACCTTCGGACACTGTACCGTCCAGTATCTGGTGAGAGGTGGACCTTCGGACACTGTACTGTCTAGTATCTGGTGAGAGGTGGACCTTCGGACACTGTACCGTCCAGTATCTGATGACAGGTGGACCTTTGGACACTGTACCGTCCAGTATCTGGTGAGAGGTGGACCTTCGGACACTGTACCGTCCAGTATCTGGTGAGAGGTGGACCTTCGGACACTGTACTGCCCACTATCTGGTGAGAGGTGGACCTTCGGACACAGTACTGTCTAGTATCTGGTGAGAGGTGGACCTTCGGACACTGTACCGTACGGTATGGTGAGAAGTGGACCTTCAGACACTGTACCGTCCAGTATCTGCTTAAGACAAGATGGTGCCTACAGTCTAAAAGAATCAATGATTGTGTTGCCTAAGAATCAATGATTGTGTTGCCTTATGAGATTTCACATGAACCTGTGCAAATAGAAAAATTCGCTGTTTGTATAACCACTGTCACATAGATTTTAACTATTATTTTTTAATACTATTTTGTTTAATGTGTTTGTATATAACCACTGTCACATTGATTTAACTAACGTTTTTTTTAAAAAAATACTATTTTGTTTACTGTGTTTGTATATAATCACTTTCACATAGATTTAACTATTATTTTTGTGTACAATTTTGTTTGGTGTTTGTGTGCGGTTTACCTTTAACACAAACTGTTGATGCTGGTGGTTAGTAAATTAAGAGTTTAACTGATATCAAAGTTACACATAGTGGTGTTTAGTTAGTGGTTGATTTTTCTTGCAATATTGTTATTCTATCAATCTACTTATATAATGCGTTTTAACGGCAATGACAGCGGAAAAATAATTGACTTTATTACTTTCTCGTATATTCGAAGTTAAGAGAAAGTATTGTATTCGTGCACAAAAATCACTTGAAATTTTAACTATTTTCACCGTATTACACCTCAGTCCTTCATCACATCCGAAGCATAGAGGACTTATTTTAATCGGGCAAAAATTATCAATCCAGATTTATCAGAATTAAGAGGTTTTATGCGTAATCCAGTCTGAAAAACTGGGCTTTGCGATTCTGTCCGTATGTCTGTGTGTCTGTGTGTGTGTCTGTGTGTGTGTCTGTGTGTAAACACGATTACTTGAGTACCGTTACAGCTAGGTTGATGGAATTTCATATATAAGTATTTTATCAAAATCGTAGATCCGTATCAACTTTTGAGCGATTTCCGATAACCGGAAGTGGTACTTTTTCTACTTTGAATTTTTAAAAAGCCTATAACTTGAGTACTATTTCAGATAGATAAATGACATGTCACATGTAAGTAAAAAATCTAATTCTCTACCTTTTTGAGTAATTTCCGTTGACCGGAAGTAGTAATTTACGCTACTTCCAATTTCTCAAAAAACTAATGTAAATTTTTAAAGTACTAATAATATTGCGCACTATTATGCACATTTTGTTTTGGCGTTCTCTTGGTGCGCAATTTTTTTTCTACGAGATTCTATTCTATTTTTAAAAGTTTAAGTAATTAAAAATCATGTCTATATTCCGAGTTATATAAGAATATTCGAGAAAGTTTTTGGGAGATCACTCCCGGTTTATTTTATTAATTGCTACAAAAACGGTCAAACGGAGTTTTTTTTTCCTCAAACAATGCCACCGTCCATATTGCCTTCAATCATCCGTTGATTGTATTGGTCACTAGGTTTGTATCGAACGATATCCCACGTATCGTTCGTTGGGGTGGAAGGGGATCTAAATATAGACTCAATTAAAGCCAACAAATGAGACAACACGAATGCTGTCCGAGAACAATCGACAGGGGAGCTAATCACGTCAGGCCGCGCCCGACAGTAGCGCCCCCTGATTATGGATGGTTATAAAAACGTGAAGGGCCTGAGGGTGGGGTGGGGGGGGGGGGGGGTCGGTGCAGCCCCAGCCAATGATCCAGCCTGAACGCCCCGACCTTGTGATTACCTTGTCATATTGTCAATACTCCCGTTGGCTAGTGTTCCCTGTTTGACGTCACATCCGCGCGCAACCTAAAATTAGTTTCAGCTTGGGGATTTCTCCACCTGCGCCATCTTGGAGGGGCAAGTTGGAGTCGGACCGGGTTGTTTTTTTCCTGGAATTGCTCCAAGATTGCTTGGTGTAAAAACATTTTTATTCTCGCGCGAACATTATGTTTGAAAACATGTTATTTCGCGAGAGAAAATAATTTCTACTCGCCATTTCCCTCTCCCCACCCTCCGCCCCCGCCCCTAACGTAGCATCCTGGCACTTGCTACTTTCACTCTTCCCCAGTTCGGGTTTTCCCGATGTGTCTTAACGCGCTTCCCGCTTTATTTATTCGACACAAACACAAACTTGGCTGATTACCCTCATTACGTTTTTAGTTAATTAAAATAAAGATATCTCGCGTTTTGTTATCTCCACGAAACGTAGCCCCCACTACCATAAGTGGTACCGGTGGTAGTGGCCTTGTTATTGTGGGCCGGATGGTGGGGGGGGGGGGATGACAAAGTCACACATATACTTTTTTTTCTGTTAGACAAGCAGCCTAAAACATGACAATCGACCCCTCAGAGCGTGACGTAGTTTTAGGACAGCTCGGTCTAGTCACAGACAACTCCATTACAACAACGAAAGAAAAGCCCGGTTATCGCGCTTGAGGTTGTAGTACGTCCGTGAGACCATCCAGCTCTATCGGGTACCCGAATCTTGTGTGTAAAACTAGAGGCGACTGGGAAATGTGGTTACTATAAAATCTCTAGAAACGCCACAGTCAGCCACGGTCAGCCAAAGTGATGCCCTAAAATGATGGCTAAATCTAAGTCTGGAAAATGATGGCTAAATCTAAGGCTGGAAAATGATGGCTAAATCTAAGGCTGGAAAATGATGGCTAAATCTAAGGCTGGAAAATGATGGCTAAATCTAAGGCTGGAAAATGATGGCTAAATCTAAGGCTGGAAAATGATGGCTAAATCTAAGGCTGGAAAATGATGGCTAAATCGAGGCTAGAAAATGATGGCTAAATCTAAGGCTGGAAAATGATGGCTAAATCGAGGCTAGAAAATCTGATGGCTAAATCGAGGCTAGAAAATGATGGCTAAATGTAACAAGAAAAAAACCCAGTGCGTCAAGGGGTAGAGAAACCAAAATGTGTCTTTATCTGGGGTCTGCGGGATGTGGAGACAAACGGCCCCACTTAATGTCGCCACGCTCCTGCAAACGTCACCATTAAAGTCGTGTCTGACCCTAGAAAAGGGTAAACAAATCAAATGCAGCACAAAGTAATGGACAACACTGTAGACATTTATAGGAGGGGATAATCAAATGCAGCACAAAGTAATGGGCAACACTGTAGACATTCATAGGAGGTGATCGGCGACAGAAGGCTGGCCGGAGGGAGCCGGGAGACAGGAGGGCGGTTGGCAACAGGGTGAGAGGCGGGAGGTTGGGGGATGGGAGGTTGGGGATGGGAGGTTGGGGTGGATGGGAGACAGGAGGGCGGTTGGCAACAGGGTGAGAGGCGGGAGGTTGGGAGGTTGGGAGGTTGGGGGGATGGTAGGTTGGGGGATGGTAGGTTGGGAGATGGGAGGTTGGGGGATGGGAGGTTGGAGGGATGGTAGGTTGGGGATGGGAGACAGGAGGGCGGTTGGCAACAGGGTGAGAGGCGGGAGGATGGGGGATGGGAGGTTGGGGGGATGGTAGGTTGGGGATGGTAGGTTGGGAGATGGGAAGTTGGGGGATGGGAGGTTGGAGGGATGGTAGGTTGGAGGGATGGTAGGTTGGGGGATGGGAGGTTGGAGGGATGGTAGGTTGGAGGGATGGTAGGTTGGGGGATGGTAGGTTGGGAGATGGGAGGTTGGGGGATGGGAGGTTGGAGGGATGGTAGGTTGGAGGGATGGTAGGTTGGGGGGATGGTAGGTTGGGTGATGGTAGGTTGGGGGATGGGAGGTTGGGGGATGGGAGGTTGAGGGATGGGAGGTTGTGGGATGGGAGGCTGAGGGATGGGAGGTTGGGGGGATGGGAGGTTGGGGGATGGGAGGTTGGGGGATGGGAGGTTGGGGGATGGGAGGTTGGGGGGATGGGAGGTTGGGGGATTTGAGGTTGGGGGATGGGAGGTTGGGGGATGGGGATGGGAGGTTGGGGGGATTGTGAGGTTGGGGATGGGAGACATGAGGGCGATTTGCAACAGGGTGAGAGGATGGGGGATGGGAGGTTGGGGAGGGGGAATGTGAGGTTGCGGATGGGGATGGGAGGTTGGGGATGGGGATGGGAGGTTGGGGATGGGAGAAGGAAGGTTTGGTGATGGGAGAAGGAAGGTTGTGAGGTCAATATCTTTAATTCTCATAATTAATCTAAAGAAATGTTTTCTATAAAATGAAATTGCTACATCTTAGAGGTAGCAGTCCGATCAGATTTAGTTCCCATTTTTTTTTATTTCCACATAGACCACAGTTTGTTGAATATTTCTGAGTTTGAATGGGTTTCAGCTACCATCCCGTGCCCATTGTTTCCATTTGGTTGAAGACAGTTTAAAAAACAAGCAAGGCCGACACCCCCTCCCCTCCACAATGATTGCTGCCTAGTTCAGCAACAGTTTGAGTGTCGTTCGCTGTGACATGGAGGGGTTCAACAGGAATGGGAGGCCACTCCACAATAAACGTGGACTGGAAGAATATGGCATGGCGCGTCAGAAAACTGATTCGACGACAAACTTTCGCGTCAAAATAGAGAGCAAGGGTGTAACTAAAGGGGAAACTGGTGTATTTATGGGGGAATTAGCCGTGTATCAATGGGGTAAACAGCCGTGTATCAACGGGGAAAACACCCGTGTATCAATGGGGAAAACAGCCGTTATCAATGGGGGAAAACAGCCGTGTATCAATGGGGAAAACAGCCGTGTATCAATGGGGAAAACAGCCGTATATCAATGGGGAAAACAGCCGTGTATCAGTTGTATCAATGGGGAAAACAGCCGTGTATCAATTGGGAAAACAGCCGTGTATCAATTGTATCAATTGGGAAAACAGCCGTGAATCAATTGTATCAATGGGGAAAACACCCGTGTATCAATGGGGAAAACAGCCGTGTATCAATTGTATCAATGGGGAAAACAGCCGTGTATCAATGGGGAAAACAGCCGTGTATAAATTGTATCAATGGAGGAAACAGCGGTGTATCATCAATGTCGGGGACCAACATGCGAACAAGTCCCAATTGGCAGCTCTCGAGCTTTCTCGCCGTTTCTCATGAGTGACGTGAAGTCCCGGGTCCCATTTGTCAGTGGCCACTCTACAAACTGAGTGGACACCACTGGACAATGGCACTTGTTTATCAAACACCCCAGGGTGTCTGGGGGTGGGGTGAGGGACCTAGAGACAGCCGGCTAGAATTTCACGCTCCAGTGGGCGTCCACTGTAGAGGTAAGTCTCTAGAGAACCCCACATTTGGCTCATGGTGGGCCTCTAGTACGGGCTTCAGTGGTGGGCCTCTATGGTGGGCTTGTGGGGGGCCTCTATAGTGGGTCTTAGTAGTGGGCCTCTAGTCCTCTATGGCGGGCCTCAGTGGTGGGCCTCTATGGCGGGCCTCAGTGGTGGGCCTCTATGCCCGGGTCTCAGTGGTGGGCCTCTAAGGAGTGCCTCAGTGGTGGGCCTCTATGGCGGGCATCAGTGGCGGGCCTCTAAGGAGTGCCTCAGTGGTGGGCCTCTAAGGAGTGCCTCAGTGGTGGGCCTCTATGGCGGGCCTCAGTGGTGGGCCTCTATGGCGGGCATCAGTGGCGGGCCTCAGTGGTGGACCTTAGATGCTGAAAATGCCGAGGTGTGGACTGGAAGGATTAGACATTAAGGAGACGAGCGTTACAGAGTAAAAGTGGGGAGGGAGGGGAGTGGTGGATGGTAGAAATGTACACACGGCGTACATTACCTCGCCTTAATTAGTCTAAGTACATATTGGTGCCATAAAGTATACAAGTGTACATGACACAGTGTTACAAGTGTACACAACATAGCAGCTCCACTACTCTCTATCTTACTGTTAAAGTTAGATCATGTTATAATCCAACTTTAACTCAGATAGAAACATTTCTCTACAGAAAAAAAAAACCGTCAAACATTTCTTGTTTGAACAGTCCACGCGAAACAGGTGTAGTTCCCAACATACAAACAAACAATTAGGACATATTTAAAACAATATTTCCCCCGCTAAAAGCCTCGCCTGCTAAATGCCATATTAAAGGCTGAAAAACTTTATGACACTCGTTTTACAAGCAACTAATTTCTCGCAAGGCCCGGGGTTACATTACCTCACAGGGACGGGCCCGGTATTCCTCCCCCACGTAAGTACGCGGATCTTCTAACCCGTGGGGGGACGGGAGTTTTTCTAGGCGCGGTAAACAAACATGGCGGCGATGTGGGGGCGGGCACGGGTTGCCGGGTTTGGATGACGGGATGGTTGGGCAGAAGATCCGCGCTGGTAGAATCTGCTAGAACAACAGTAGGATTGTTGGGGTGTCAGGCGGGTCCTTAAGTGGCACGGGCGGGGGGTCGGGTCATTAACGGGGGTCGGGCGGGGGGGTCATTTACTGGGGTCGGGGAAAGGCAATCATATGTAGGAACCAGATTAGGAGTGGGGCTGTAGCTGTTGCCCTAGGGAGATGTTGACGTGTAGCAGTTGTACAAGGGAGATGTTGACGTGTAGCGGTTGTACAAGGGAGATGTTGACGTGTAGCGGTTGTACAAGGGAGATGTTGACGTGTAGCTGTTGTACAAGGGAGATGTTGACGTGTAGCGGTTGTACAAGGGAGATGTTGACGTGTAGCTGTTGTACAAGGGAGATGTTGACGTGTAGCTGTTGTACAAGGGAGATGTTGACGTGTAGCTGTTGTACAAGGGAGATGTTGACGTGTAGCTGTTGTATAAGGGAGATGTTGACGTGTAGCTGTTGTACAATGAAGATGTTGACGTATAGAGGTTGTACAAGGGAGATGTTGACGTGTAGCTGTTGTACAAGGGAGATGTTGACGTGTAGCTGTTGTATAAGGGAGATGTTGACGTATAGAGGTTGTACAAGGGAGATGTTGACGTGTAGCGGTTGTACAAGTGTGATGTTTACGTGTAGCGGTTGTACAAGTGTGATGTTGACGTGTAGCTGTTGTACAAGGGAGATGTTGACGTGTAGCTGTTGTACAACGGAGATGTTGACGTGTAGCTGTTGTACAAGGGAGATGTTGACGTGTAGCGGTTGTACAAGGGAGATGTTGACGTGTAGCTGTTGTACAATGGAGATGTTGACGTATAGAGGTTGTACAAGTGTCTAGCTATGCTGTACTGGCCCAGTGTCTAGCTGTACTGGCCTAGTGTCTAGCTGTACCGGCCCAGTGTCTAGCTGTACTGGCCCAGTGTCTAGCTGTACTGGCCCAGTGTCTAGCTGTACTGGCCCAGTTTCTAGCTGTAGTGGCCCAGTGTATAGCTGTACTGGTCCAGTGTCTAGCTATGCTGTACTGGCCCAGTGTCTAGCTGTACTGGCCCAGTGTCTAGCTATGCTGTACTGGCCCAGTGTCTAGCTGTAATGGCCCAGTGTCTAGCTGTACTGGCCCAGTGTCTAACTATGCTGTACTGGCCCAGTGTCTTGCTATGCTGTACTGGCTCAGTGTCTAGCTATGCTGTACTGGCCCAGTGTCTAGCTGTACTGGCTCAGTGTCTAGCTATGCTGTACTGGCCCAGTGTCTAGCTGTACTGGCCCAGTGTCTAGCTGTGCTGTACTGGCCCAGTGTCTAGCTGTACTGGCCCAGTGTCTAGCTATGCTGTACTGGCTCAGTGTCTAGCTATGCTGTACTGGCCCAGTGTCTAGCTGTACTGGCCCAGTGTCTAGCTATGCTGTACTGGCCCAGTGTCTAGCTATGCTGTACTGGCCCAGTGTCTAGCTATGCTGTACTGGCCCAGTGTCTAGCTATGCTGTACTGGCCCAGTGTCTAGCTATGCTGTACTGGCCCAGTGTCTAGCTATACTGGCCCAGTGTCTAGCTATGTTGTACTGGCCCAGTGTCTAGCTATGCTGTACTGGCCCAGTGTCTAGCTATGCTGTACTGGCCCAGTGTCTAGCTGTACTGGCCCAGTGTCTAGCTGTACTGGCCCAGTGTCTAGCTGTACTGGCCCAGTGTCTAGCTGTACTGGTCCAGTGTCTAGCTATGCTGTACTGGTCCAGTGTCTAGCTGTACTGGCCCAGTGTCTAGCTGTACTGGCCCAGTGTCTAGCTATGCTGTACTGGCCCAGTGTCTAGCTATGCTGTACTGGCCCAGTGTCTAGCTATGCTGTACTGGCCCAGTGTCTAGCTGTACTGGCCCAGTGTCTAGCTATGCTGTACTGGCCCAGTGTCTAGCTGTACTGGCCCAATGTCTAGCTGTACTGGCCCAGTGTCTAGCTATGCTGTACTGGCCCAGTGTCTAGTTGTACTGGCCCAGTGTCTAGCTGTACTGGCCCAGTGTCTAGCTGTACTGGCCAAGTGTCTAGTTGTACTGGCCCAGTGTCTAGCTGTACTG
Source organism: Physella acuta (assembly GCF_028476545.2). Taxonomy (NCBI): domain Eukaryota; kingdom Metazoa; phylum Mollusca; class Gastropoda; family Physidae; genus Physella; species Physella acuta. Next base: position 147,501 of record NW_026731892.1, on the reverse strand, counting down.
GCCCAGTGTCTAGCTGTACTGGCCCAGTGTCTAGCTGTACTGGCCCAGTGTCTAGCTGTACTGGCCCAGTGTCTAGCTATGCTGTACTGGCCCAGTGTCTAGCTGTACTGGCCCAGTGTCTAGCTATGCTGTACTGGCCCAGTGTCTAGCTATGCTGTACTGGCCCAGTGTCTAGCTGTACTGGCCCAGTGTCTAGCTGTACTGGCCCAGTGTCTAGCTGTATTGGCCCAGTGTCTAGCTATGCTGTACTGGCCCAGTGTCTAGCTATGCTGTACTGGCCCAGTGTCTAGCTGTACTGGCCCAGTGTCTAGCTGTACTGGCCCAGTGTCTAGCTATGCTGTACTGGCCCAGTGTCTAGCTATGCTGTACTGGCCCAGTGTCTAGCTGTACTGGCCCAGTGTCTAGCTATGCTGTACTGGCCCAGTGTCTAGCTGTACTGGCCCAGTGTCTAGCTATACTAACCCAGTGTTTAGCTATGCTGTACTGGCCCAGTGTCTAGCTATGCTATACTGGCCCAGTGTCTAGCTGTACTGGCCCAGTGTCTAGCTATGCTGTACTGGCCCAGTGTCTTGCTATGCTGTACTGGCTCAGTGTCTAGCTATGCTGTACTGGCCCAGTGTCTAGCTGTACTGGCTCAGTGTCTAGCTATGCTGTACTGGCCCAGTGTCTAGCTGTACTGGCCCAGTGTCTAGCTGTACTGGCCCAGTGTCTAGCTATGCTGTACTGGCCCAGTGTCTAGCTATACTAACCCAGTGTTTAGCTATGCTGTATTGGCCCAGTGTCTAGCTATGCTGTACTGGCCCAGTGTCTAGCTGTACTGGCCCAGTGTCTAGCTATGCTGTACTGGCCCAGTGTCTTGCTATGCTGTACTGGCTCAGTGTCTAGCTATGCTGTACTGGCCCAGTGTCTAGCTGTACTGGCTCAGTGTCTAGCTATGCTGTACTGGCCCAGTGTCTAGCTGTACTGGCCCAGTGTCTAGCTATGCTGTACTGGCCCAGTGTCTAGCTGTACTGGCCCAGTGTCTAGCTATGCTGTACTGGCCCATTGTCTAGCTATGCTGTACTGGCCCAGTGTCTAGCTATGCTGTACTGGCCCAGTGTCTAGCTATGCTGTACTGGCCCAGTGTCTAGCTATGCTGTACTGGCCCAGTGTCTAGCTATGCTGTACTGGCCCAGTGTCTAGCTATGCTGTACTGGCCCAGTGTCTAGCTGTACTGGCCCAGTGTCTAGCTGTACTGGCCCAGTGTCTAGCTATGCTGTACTGGCCCAGTGTCTAGCTATGCTGTACTGGCCCAGTGTCTAACTATGCTGTACTGGCCCAGTGTCTTGCTATGCTGTACTGGCCCAGTGTCTAGCTATGCTGTACTGGCCCAGTGTCTAGCTATGCTGTACTGGCCCAGTGTCTAGCTATACTGGCCCAGTGTCTAGCTATGCTGTACTGGCCCAGTGTCTAGCTGTACTGGCCCAGTGTCTAGCTATGCTGTACTGGCCCAGTGTCTAGCTGTACTGGCCCAGTGTCTAGCTGTACTGGCCCAGTGTCTAGCTGTACTGGCCCAGTGTCTAGCTGTACTGGTCCAGTGTCTAGCTGTACTGGCCCAGTGTCTAGCTGTACTAACCCAGTGTTTAGCTATGCTGTACTGGCCCAGTGTCTAGCTATGCTGTACTGGCCCAGTGTCTAGCTGTACTGGCCCAGTGTCTAGCTATGCTGTACTGGCCCAGTGTCTAACTATGCTGTACTGGCCCAGTGTCTAGCTATGCTGTACTGACCCAGTGTCTAGCTATGCTGTACTGGCCCAGTGTCTAGCTATGCTGTACTGGCCCAGTGTCTAGCTGTACTAGCCCAGTGTCTAGCTATGCTGTACTGGCCCAGTGTCTAGCTGTACTGGCCCAGTGTCTAGCTGTACTGGCCCAGTGTCTAGCTGTACTGGCCCAGTGTCTAGCTATGCTGTACTGGCCCAGTGTCTAGTTGTACTGGCCCAGTGTCTAGCTGTACTGGCCCAGTGTCTAGCTTTACTGGCCAAGTGTCTAGTTGTACTGGCCCAGTGTCTAGCTGTACTGGCCCAGTGTCTAGCTGTACTGGCCCAGTGTCTAGCTGTACTGGCCCAGTGTCTAGCTGTACTGGCCCAGTGTCTAGCTATGCTGTACTGGCCCAGTGTCTAGCTATGCTGTACTGGCCCAGTGTCTAGCTGTACTGGCCCAGTGTCTAGCTATACTAACCCAGTGTTTAGCTATGCTGTACTGGCCCAGTGTCTAGCTATGCTGTACTGGCCCAGTGTCTAGCTGTACTGGCCCAGTGTCTAGCTGTATTGGCCCAGTGTCTAGCTATGCTGTACTGGCCCAGTGTCTAGCTATGCTGTACTGGCCCAGTGTCTAGCTGTACTGGCCCAGTGTCTAGCTATACTGGCCCAGTGTCTAGCTATGCTGTACTGGCCCAGTGTCTAGCTATGCTTTACTGGCCCAGTGTATAGCTGTATTGGCCCAGTGTCTAGTTATACTGGCCCAGTGTCTAGCTATGCTGTACTGGCCCAGTCTAGCTGTACTGGCCCAGTGTCTAGCTATGCTGTACTGGCCCAGTGTCTAGCTGTACTGTACTGGCCCAGTGTCTAGCTGTACTGGTCCAGTGTCTAGCTATGCTGTACTGGCCCAGTGTCTAGCTATGCTGTACTGGCCCAGTGTCTAGCTGTACTGTACTGGCCCAGTGTCTAGCTGTACTGGCCCAGTGTCTAGCTGTACTGGCCCAGTGTCTAGCTATACTGGCCCAGTGTCTAGCTGTACTGGCCCAGTGTCTAGCTGTACTGGCCCAGTGTCTAGCTGTACTGGCCCAGTGTCTAGCTATGCTGTACTGGCCCAGTGTCTAGCTGTACTGGCCCAGTGTCTAGCTGTACTGGCCCAGTGTCTAGCTGTACTGGCCCAGTGTCTAGCTGTGCTGTACTGGCCCAGTGTCTAGCTATGCTGTACTGGCCCGGTGTCTAGCTATGCTGTACTGGCCCAGTGTCTAGCTATGCTGTACTGGCCCAGTGTCTAGCTATGCTGTACTGGCCCAGTGTCTAGCTATGCTGTACTGGCCCAGTGTCTAGCTATGCTGTACTGGCCCAGTGTCTAGCTATGCTGTACTGGCTCAGTGTCTAGCTGTACTGGCCCAGTGTCTAGCTATGCTGTACTGGCCCAGTGTCTAGCTGTACTGGCCCAGTGTCTAGCTGTACTGGCCCAGTGTCTAGCTATGCTGGCCCAGTGTCTAGCTATGCTGTACTGGCCCAGTGTCTAGCTGTACTGGCCCAGTGTCTAGCTATGCTGCACTGGCCCAGTGTCTAGCTATGCTGTACTGGCCCAGTGTCTAGCTATGCTGTACAGGCTCAGTGTCTAGCTGTACTGGCCCAGTGTCTAGCTATACTGGCCCAGTGTCTAGCTGTACTGGCCCAGTGTCTAGCTGTACTGGCCCAGTGTCTAGCTGTACTGGCCCAGTGTCTAGCTATGCTGTACTGGCCCAGTGTCTAGCTGTACTGGCCCAGTGTCTAGCTATGCTGTACTGGCCCAGTGTCTAGCTGTACTGGCCCAGTGTCTAGCTATACTAACCCAGTGTTTAGCTATGCTGTACTGGCCCAGTGTCTAGCTATGCTGTACTGGCCTAGTGTCTAGCTGTACTGGCCCAGTGTCTAGCTATGCTGTACTGGCCCAGTGTCTAGCTATGCTGTACTGGCCCAGTGTCTAGCTGTACTGGCCCAGTGTCTAGCTATGCTGTACTGGCCCAGTGTCTAGCTATGCTGTACTGGCCCAGTGTCTAGCTGTACTGGCCCAGTGTCTAGCTATGCTGCACTGGCCCAGTGTCTAGCTATGCTGTACTGGCCCAGTGTCTAGCTGTACTGGCCCAGTGTCTAGCTATGCTGTACTGGCCCAGTATCTAGCTATGCTGTACTGGCCCAGTGTCTAGCTGTACTGGCCCAGTGTCTAGCTGCACTGGCCCAGTGTCTAGCTATGCTGTACTGGCCCAGTGTCTAGCTGTACTGGCCCAGTGTCTAGCTATGCTGTACCTCCCCTACACAAGCTGTGTGTACTTTCGCTCCTATTCAAACACCAAAAAATGGAGGAAAAGGCCGGCTGACGAAGGTCTACTTATCACATATCGCCAAGTTTTCAAATCTTCAAATATTTTCTAACGGCCAAGTCCCGGGGCTGGGGCTGTGCCCGAGTGTTGAGGGGGATTAGCCGGGACACGCTAGGGACATTCTCCCCAGCATACGGCCGCTGGGGCAGCAGGTGTCCGCACGTACAGGGGCCGGCACTCGTGCTGAGACCCCGGATACCCGTATGATGATAGTTGTGTGCCAATGCCTGGGCAAACGGAGATTCCCCCTGACCAAATGAGCTTGTTGTGAAATAGTGGGCTCTTGTGTTTTATTTGAAATCTCCACAACCCCACACTAGGCTTGAACTTTTCGGGTTTTCCCACCCAGAAATGGCGGGCGTGTGGGATGTGGGGGCTATCGAGTGTTGGGGAGTCGTGATGGTGTGGTGTGGTGTGGGCCCGTGGTGGGGGCAGGTCATGCTGACAGGCGCTGCCCCAGGGTGGGGTGCGTGTTTGTTTAGGATAGGGATACTAATTGTAGGAGCTAGGTGAGAACATGCGGTGGAGGTAACTCTTCTGATTAGCTGCTGTTACCTGTACGGCTACCTGTAGCAGGTGTGTTGCTACGTGCTAGGTGTAGCTGATGTGACGAGTGCTTGTTTAGATGGTCAATAATGGAGGGATGGTTGTTACACGAGGTATATCAGGTGAATAAGGTAGAAATATTTGTCACATGAAGTATATCTAAGGTGAATAGGTAGCAATATTTGTCACATGAAGTATATCTAAGGTGAATAGGTAGCAATATTTGTCACATGAAGTATATCTAAGGTGAATAGGTAGCAATATTTGTCACATGAAGTATATCTAAGGTGAATAGGTAGCAATATTTGTCACATGAAGTATATCTAAGGTGAATAGGTAGCAATATTTGTCACA